>NC_135480.1:54851039-55171872 GCF_052094955.1 Ictidomys tridecemlineatus | reverse complement strand
TATTTAGAATCTTTATTGGGCTTGGGTTGTAGCTCAGTGATAGAGCGCTTGCTTGCCTGGCACACGTGAAGCACTGGGTTCATCCTCAGTGCCGTGTAAAAATAAATAAATAAAATAAAGCTATTGTGATAAAAATAAAAATAAATAGAATCTTTCTTTCCCTTAAGTTAGTGGGAACCATGTCCACTTGTGTCACAGTCTAGCTGATCTGGATGTCATTAATCTTATACAGAGTGACTGCACCTCAGACCTGTCCAGGATGAGGGGCATTAGCTACTTTGAAAGGCAGCTTCAGGGATTAAAAAAAAAAAAAATGTTTAGAAAAACTGATCTGCCCAGCAGCTCAGGAGATTGAGGCAAGAGAATCACAAGTTCAAGGCCAGCTTCAGCAACTTAGTGAGGCCCTAAGCAACTTAATAAGACCCTGTCTTAAAAAATAAAAAGGGCTGGGAATGTAGCTCAGCAGTAAAGTACCTCTGGGTTTGATCCCCAGTAAGTATCCCCACCAGCCAAAAATTCATCAGGTAGGGGAAGATGCACAGATCCAGGTTTTTCTCTGTCACAGCAAAAATCTGACCTCTGCTTTCTACTCTAGCCTTATTCTAATCAGGGTCTACTAAGACATAGCAAAGTAGTATGTGACCTCTGACCTGGAACATTGCCTTCTGTCCTTCAGAGTATTCCTCAATACTAAATGCTAAAACTAATAAATCTATACTTTCTTTAAAGTGAAAGAAATTGGAGTTATAACTTGTAGTTGTCAATCATAAAACCAGGAAGGAAATCACACAGTCTTAGGGAAGAGGAATAACGATTTTTAACATACCAAAACAATCTGCTCCTTGGGATAATGGTTTAATGATAACAATCACATGGACAAAGTGGTGCTACTCAATTCCCAATTTTTTTTCATTTCTTCTCAAGAAAAATTCACTCCAAAGAGAGAGAGAGATAGAGATAGAGATATTGCTTAGAATAGAACAATGCAAAAAAAAGGTTTTTTTTTTTTTTTTTTTTTTTTTTTTGGTTTTTCACTTCAAACAGGAAAGGATGAAACTGATAATCAAGACAATAGAGTGTGATTGTCACAGAACATGAGCTCTAAGTTACCTCTAATCTCTTGGTCCAGATGAACTGTTCTTCAAGCTCCAGAAGCAAAGTGTGAGGATGAATAATACCTCTTTTGGATAATTAAGCAGAAGGTTTGTGAGCATGTCAATGGAGTGCTAATCACTAGGAAATATCACAGGTTCACTGAGAACCAGTTGTACCACTTGAATTTTATTTTCTTTTGTTAGAGGCAAGGAATTCTATCAACCAAAATGATGATTTTTAGGAAGTTCTGCCATTAGTAATCCCAAACTATTTCCCAAGTACAGAATCTATGTTTTGGGAGTGGGATGTAGTATGAAACACTTATGGGATTTCATCCACTGCTTGTTGAGGTACTGTCATCCAAACAGCAAGGCAGAAACTTGAGGTACAAAGAGAGCAGGACATACTGCATGCCACCCATTGAATGACTACACCAGGAGGTTGGGGTTCAGCTCAGGTGCCACATTTTGGAAAGAATTACATAAAGAAGACAATGAACAAGATGACAAGAAGACTTGGAGCAATGTCAAACAAGTAGTTATGGGGTATTTTTATCCTGGAGGTAATCCAAAGCAGTAGTATGATATAGAAAACATAGGCTTTGGGGCCAGGCAAACTTGAAATTGAGTCCTGGCTATCAACAATATGCTGTGGGATCTTAGGGGCAGCTATCAAATCTCTCTGAACTTGTTTCTTCCTCTGTAAAAATGGAGATATAATGTGTGTGACCACGTTGGATGATCAGGAGGAAATGCAGTAATATATATAAAATACATGGTATATAGCAATATAACAAATGCCCAATAATCATCTGTTTCAATCAATCATTAATATTATTGCCAAGAGGACATCACAGCTGACTTTAAATGTCCTTTCCCAAAGGCTCTTTTCCTCAGCATATAAACTGTAAGTTCTCAAACTTCATGGTTCAAAAGCACTACCAGGAATCATATCCATGGTTTAGTCATTCTGTGCTGCTGTAACAGAATACTTGAGGTTGAAAAATTTATAATGAACAGAAATTTATTTTCTCACAGTTCTGGAGGCTGTAAGTCCAAGATCAAAGTGCTAGCTGATTCAACTTCTAAAGGGGGCTCACTTTCTGGCTGGCAGACAACTGCTTTCTCACTCTGTCCTTGCATTTGAAGAGAAAAAGCAAACACTGATAATTCTTCTCAAAGTACACTCATCCTATTGGATCAGGGCTTCACTCTCATGACCACATTTATCTTTAAATACATTCTTAATGGCCATATTTCCAAATACAGTCACATTAGGAGTTAGGGCTTAAACATAATAATTTGAGGGGGGACACAATTCAGTTTATAGCAGTATCTCTTACCTCTCCTATGATGTTTTCTCCACATTGACTCTCATTCTTTAGGATGTTTCTCCAGCAGGATTTCCTGCAAAAGTTTCAAGACCTCTTAAGCCCTAGACCTCTTCCATCCATTCTGTTGATTATAGTAAGTCACAAGGCCTGCCCAGATTTGGGGAGAAGGGGAAAATATATATGTATTTTTAATGTATACACATATATGTATGTACACACATGTATATATATTAATAAACGTATATGCACACATATAAACTTTGTGTACCTATGTGTACAGTGTTTATAAAGTCTACAGAAGTGTACAGTAATATCCAGTAGATAACTTCTTGATGGGAGGAATAGTGAAGTCACATTGTTCAAGGCCATATGAAATGGGAAAGATGCCTGTAACTGTCTTTGGAGACAATGTACCAATTTGTCCTTGAGCAAATTATTTAACCACATGACTTTACTTCATCTTTAAAGTAGGAAATAGTCACATGTTGCTTGATAATGAGAAATGCAACCTTAGGTGATTTTGTTGTTTGAACATCTGAGTGTACTTACACGAACCGAGGTGCTCTGGCCTACTACTTAACTTGGCTTCATGGTATGGCCTATTGCTCCTACAAACCCGCATAACATGTTTCTGTACTGAATCTGTAAGCAATTGTAACACAATGGCAAGTATTTGTGTAACTATAGGAAAGGTAAAATAAAACTATGGAGAAAAAGATTTAAAAAATGGCATACTTGCACAGGGCACTTACCATGGATGGAACTTTTAGGACTGGAAGTTGCTCTGGGTGAGTCTGTGAGTGAGTGTGAGTGAATGTGAAAGCCTAGGACATCACTGTATACCACAGTAGACTTTATAAACACTGAACACACAGGCCACACTAAATTTATAATTTTTTTCTTCAGTAGTAAACTAACCTTAGCTTATTGTATCATTTTTACTTTGTAAGCTTTTTATTAATTTTTTTTGACTATATAAAATTTAAAACACAAATTGTAAAAGTTTATGAAAATGTTTATATCCTTATCCTACTGATTTTTTTTTCTATTTAAAAAAATTTAACTTTTTTTGTTAAAAACTAAGGCACAAACACTCACTTTAGCCTGGGTCTACACAGGGTCAAGGTCATCAATATCACTGTCTTCTATCTCCATGTCTTGCCCGCTGGAAGGTTTTCAGGAGCAATAACATACATGGAATTGTGATCTCCTATTGCAATAATACCTTCTTCTGGAACACCTCCTGAAGGGCCTTCCTGAGGCTATTTTAAGTTAACTTTTCTTTTTTTATAAGTATAAGGAATACACTCTAAAATAATGATAAGCTATATAGTGTAGTATGCTGCAGTCTGGCTAGACACAAAATCACGAGCCACTCAAGCAGGAACAAACTTTATTATTTGAAAATGCTGCCAATGCCCCGTATGCCCCTGGGAACAATCCCGATCGACCCACAGGGCGTTCTCCGGGCATCCCAGAGGAAGTTCTTCCCCTGGAATTCCCTCCTACTGTACTTCCCCAACCAATGGGAACTCTCCAGGAGTCCTCTAGCAGGTCGAGGTGAACAGCAGGAGTCCAATATCCATATGAATGCAAATCTTAACATAATCATATCATCTCAATGGCTAGCTGGCATCACCTTTCAACCAAAAATGCCATGCATCATATTACTTGGCTGTGGCTCTTAGCAGTAGTAAATACATAAATTAGTAAAAATAGTTTGTTATTATCAAGTGCTGTGTTCTATTCATAATTGTATTACTATACTTTTATATGACTGGCAATGCAGTGGTTTGTTTACACCAGCATGTCCATAAACGTGTGAGTTATGCATTGGGCTATAACATTATAACAGCAAAGATATCACTGGGTGATAGGAATCTTTCAGCTTCATTATAATCATACATGTGGTCCATTATCTACCAAAACTTTGTTATGTGGCTCATGGCTGTAAAACATTCACCACTTTGGGATGTTGTGAGTAATAGATTAAGAAAATGTGTTCAGCACCTAGTACATTGTAGTAGACACATAATACTAAAAACAAAAACATTGATTGAGCCCATACTGTGTGGCAGCACTGTTCCTAGTAATTTACATATATTACTTTAAGTAATCTCATTAACAATTCAATGATGCACCTATTAGTATTATCTGATGAGAAATCTGAAGCACAAATATTTAACTTGCACAAGGTTGGTTGCTTAGTAACTATTCTAATTCTTGAATGTCTTGCTACATGCTATAGCCAAAGGACAGTTCTTTGGTTTTGTTTCTCTTTAAACTGTTTTAAAGTTGACAGTTGATGTTGTTAAGCACTCTTCTATTAAATACTCCTCATCCCTTGACCTCTAGGACTCTCCTCTGTTCAGCTTTTCTTCTTTCTTCTCTGATTGCTACTTTCCAGTCACCTCATTGAGCCACATTTTAAATTCCACATTTTTCTCCTATTTCTCCAGTTCTTCTTTCTTGGAGGAACCCATACAATATGGCAAATCAGTTTCTGCCTTTCCACTGTTGATTGTGTTTCCCCTCTTTCAACTCTAGGTTAGCATTTCTATGTGCCCTCAGGGTCTCATTGCATATGAGTCAGGTATACTTTTTGAAATTTCAGTGTCTTTCATTTCTTCCTTATTCTACTGTTGCAATTTTGTTGATAATTGAAATGTTTTTCAAATTTAGATGTTTCTATCAGCTACTGATTTACGCCTGATCTAGGGTCTTTATCATATCTTACTTGGTTTATTAAAGTCATTTCTTACTGTTTTCAGTTCCTTTCTGACATAGGTGTTATATTTTTACAGGTTTAACACCCACTTCTGCCAATTTCTACATCATGCTGTCTCCAGTGTCACCTTCAGTGTTACATGGCCTTTCCACCTTCTATAAGTTTGGAGTACCAATACCTGCTCAACTTTATCCATAGGCTCCCTCCCAGCTGGTTTCTCCTCTCTCCTCATTTTCCTAGACAGAGGATGTGTCTTACCGCAATTCTCTAGGAATAATTCTTCACAACTCTGCATTTTCTCTACTATTCCCCTATAAGCTCCTTGAAACCTAGCACCATTCACAGCAGGATTTCAAATCTTCCATTTTGGGTGAACACTATGGAATCTTGAATATTTTTCTGTACAATATGTTTTGCTATGAGATGTCTCTAGAGAAAGCATAACCTTACGGCTTAGAGTGTGTGTCCAGCTATGGAGATTCCTTTCTAACTGTTCTAGAATGAGGCTTGTTACTAGCATTAAGGAAATCTTCAAAAGGAGAGGAAAAGGAAGAAAGGTACCCTTCTCTCCTGTATGAACTTGGGCAAATGACACCTTTCCGAGTACTGGTTTTTCAATAGCAAAATGAGGATAATAGGTATACAGACTTTTTGACCCAACCAGAGAATTAAATAAGATTATACATACAAAAGGCTTGTGGTACAGTGTCTGACACACAAGCAAAAGAGTTCAATATTTCATGATTATTTTTGAACTTACTGCCGGAAGGCTGAAGACTTGGGAGGTTAAGAGATAACTCTGAGGTCCCTTCCAAATACTAAAATCTGGGGATACACTCCCGTGGTGCTGGGGAAATGCTAACAATCCTTGGATTTCCATCAGTTGCCTAGAAAACCAGGTCAGTCTTTGCAGGAGTCATTTATTTGACCTCCTGACAGGAGAGCTTCCACTTTGTCCAAATCACCACGTGGGTGAAATCCTTCCTTTGTTGTTAACTCTTGGCCCCAAACCCAGAATTTGGGCGTGTAGAGCCCTCAGGTCCATGGTTTCTGCCAGGAGGCGCTTTCCAAGTTCGAGGCAGGCACTCCGTTTTCTATGGGTGTGGTCCAGATTGCAACCTTAGCGCCACTCATCCCAGAATGTGCCTTGGGACAGACGCTGCAAGAAGTAGTGGAAGGGGTGCTTGGTTTTGCATCACGGCAGATGAACTGGGTGGCGAGAGCGTCCGAAGAAGCACGCACATGCTCACACTCTCCAAGCTTGGGCGCGGCTGTTCCGAGTGCGAGGTTCGAGTCGAGTTCGGTCCGCGCTACGCCAGAAGCCGACAAGCGCCCCCGGTATTCGGTGGGCGCCCAAACGAGGGCCGCCGCGAGCCTTCCCCGCGGCGCGCACCTCTGTTCCAGCCCCGCCCCCCGGCGGCAGCGAGTGGCGGGCGGAGCGCGAGGCTAGAGGCGCGCTGGGCTGCGCGGCGCCACCTCCCCTCCGCGCTGGAGGAGGGACCGAGGGGCCGGGCGGGAGAGAGAGAAAGCCCGACCGGCCGGCTGGGGAAGAGCTGCATGCAACCGGTGGGAGGCCGGGCCGGCTAGGGCTCCGGCTTGAGCTCGGAACGTTTCTTGGCGGGTCTCTGGCGGCGAGCGCGGACCGCCCGGCGGCGGCGGCTCTGAGCTGGCAGGCGGAGGGCTGTCTCCCGCGCCCGCCTGCCCGGCGCGGTCCGAGGATGCGGGGGGGCGATGCCCGGGGCCAGGGACGCGCTCTGTCACCAGGCGCTGCAGCTGCTGGCCGAGCTCTGTGCCCGTGGGGCCCTGGAGCACGACAGCTGCCAAGATTTCATCTACCACCTGCGGGACCGTGCCAGACCCCGGCTCCGCGACCCAGGTGAGTGCTGCCACCGCCGCCGCCGTCTGGCGCGACCAAAAGGGCCCTAGGCTGGGACTTGGGGATGACCGGGGCCTGAAGCAGAAGAGCGACGCGGACTGGCGGAGGGCAGGGGGTGGCCACTGAGCCTAAAGAAGGATCAAGAAGCAGTGTGCCCCGTGGCCCGATGCTAGAACCGGGCAGGACCCGGGCGGGACCCGGGCAGAGGCTGCTGAACGGAGGCCGAGTTAGGGTGGGCAGGGATAGGGCAGGAGGAACCACGCCCGCCACCTGCGCTCCCCTTTACAGGGTTCCTGGGGGCAGCTCCTGAGCTCTAATATTGGAGCTCTACTTCCCAGTCTCTGCGTCTTGAGCCAGGGGAGGCCCGGCGGCCTCCCAAGCTATGAAAAGAGGGACGAGGCCGGAGGAAACTCTGGGAAGTTGGGAGTTGGGAACGGACCCCGGCTGCGGCTGAATCCCACAGGGAGCTGCTTACCTTGGCTCCTAAGCACCTAGTTTCTTTCCTTGGTCTGGGCTGAAAAGGACGGGACGGGATCTGGAGGTGGGAAGCTACTGGTTCTGGGCAGCTGGGCCTGAACCCATTCCCTGCGGGTCACAAGGCGCGGAGATGGCCTGGGCCTGGGCGCCTGACTCCAAGGCACCTCCGCCCAGCACACTAGGGTGGGTTTTCTGGTCATGGCTTGTGCACCTGCTGTTATCCCTAGTGAAAGTTGAGAAGCTCCTAACTTTGGAAAGTTAATTTATTTTGGCATTTGACCAATTAAGGTTGGAGGAGGGAGTTTTAGTGATGCCATTTGATTTCCCCAAGGGCGCCTGGTCTCGCATTCTTCTCATCCACTACTAGTTCATTCCTTCCAAATGTTTGCATGAGAGTCTTCTCACCTGGAGAGATTGTTTTCCTGAATATTCTCCTAACCTAAGAACTTTCAAATTAAAAAAAAAAAAAAAAGCATATTGTGGTTGGATTGTTTAAAATGGGATGAGAACATGGCCTTTCCTTTGATATTCCTGTGTGTAATAAATATTAGCAATGAGCTATTGCTGTGCAAATTATTCAGTGCCAGTTTACCTCATTTTAAGCCAATCCATTATATAAAAATACATTTGCCCAAAGGATATATTAGAGAATTATTTGACTCCTAAAGAGATTCACACTGAGCCTGACTTAAATAGAATATCCTTGATAGGATATTCAAGATATGTGTGGAAAATGCAGCCGTTTAAAGTTTATATCAGATTTTCCGTACTCAAAGCATTTTTTTTCTCTTGAAAAAGAATGATTATTGTTCTGTACTGCCTGTGGGTTACATTAGTAAGTTTATCAAATGATCACTAATGTGTTACCTCAAAGAGGATTCAGTGATCCTAGTTGGATTTCCCAGGAGGTTTAGTATCCAGCTTGTGTGTGGCTCATTGCTAGATGCTTTGCCCTGCATAGATCAGAGATGCTGATGAAGTGCTCCTCTCACCAACACAAGTCCCAGAAATATGTCCTAAGTGTGTGATGTTCTGGTCTTACACAGCAAGATTACAAGATCATTTTTTAACATGCTTCACGCAAAGCAAGTGTTAGTGCTAAAATGTCTTGCTTTGTTACCTGACACTGTGTCATGGGCTCTCCTTGTTATCCCACAAAAGCCATCATCTTTGGCTTTATAAGAGAAGGTGGGTGGGCTTGTCTAAATTGCATGTTTACCACACCAAACCATTTGGGCCACTTGGCCGCTCTGCTCCTTGGAATGGAGGGACTGAATTCCATGTTCTTAGGCTCTCCTCAGGCCCTACACTGGCCAGCCCTCGAGGAAGAGCCACAGAGAATACTCTTTAGAGAGGAAATCTGATTCCTTGGCTGAGAAATAGCTGTAGATAGGAGTCTGCCCTGCTGCTCTTTGAGTTCCTGAAAGCAGTGCTCTGCTTTCTTAAACTAGGGCACATGGTTTTGAGGTAGCCGCATGCCCCTCTGGCTCTTTAGTTTGTGTCAGAAAGTAGCCTGCTCATGAGGCAGGGGAGGGAGACTGCAAGTGCAAGGTGAGAGGAAATGAGGCCAAAGATGACATCAAAAGTGCACCCTTTCCTTCAGGGCACTTCAGCTCAGGCCAAATCTCCCTCCATTTCCTTCCTTGCTTGCCTTGCTCACATTAATTCTTACATCAGATGCATTTATCTCCGTCCCGCTGAAGCTGTTTGTGCAAGCCAAGAGTGGCCTTAATCTGTGAGCCCTAAAAGCTGAGTGGCTGGAGAAGCTACACTGCACAACACTATGTGAATAAAGCTATTGTGTGGTGTGAAGCAGAACAATTGTGTAGAGGGGCCTTGGTGTATGGGTCCCCAGAGAGAGTTGTCTGTAGATGGGTGACTTCCATTTTTTTTTTTAAAGAAATCCATCTGAATGCCACCTTCCAGCTTTCTTTGCCTATTGTCTGTTCATACCCACACAGTGGTAGCTAGCTTTTTCAAACTCCACTAAAAATATTAGTTATAAAAGGAGAAAACTAGATATAATCCCCTATGGATAGCAGAGTGATACTCTATCTAGGATGTTTGTTCATTTCTTCAGAGGTAGGGTAAGGCAGTGTCACAGACCAGTGTGCCTGGGGCAGAAAGAAGAGTAAGTGAAAAGGTCCTGAGGCAGTAACATCACTGCTACAAAGAGCAGTGACGTCAGAGGTGATTGGAGAATAGTGAAAAAATGGAGAGTGACAAAAAATGTGGTCAAAGGTTGAAGAGGGCAGATCATATAAGGTCTTATGAATGATTGTAAGGACTTTGTGTTTATTCTGAATATATACAAAGCCTTAATTATTGTTGAGAAGTGACAACATTGAATGCTATGGTGAGAAAATGCTGTGGAGGAAGGATAAAGTCAGAGAAAACTGTTAGGAAGCTATTTCAGGAATCCAGAAAGAGGTGATAGTTAAGGATAGATCAGGATAGTGCTAATGTAGGTGGTGAGAAGTAACTGGATTGTGGACACAACTTGAAGGTACAGCCACTAAACTTTTTGTTTGTTTGTTTGTTTTTAAGTTTTGATACTAGGAATTGAACCTAGGACCTCATGCATGCTAAACAAGCACTCTACCACTGTGCTACATCCCCAGCCCCACTAGTATTTTTGATGGAAGGAATGTGAAAGATGAAAGATATATTAGGATGATCCTAAAGGTTTTTGACCTAAGTAACTCCATTTGCTGAGCAGAAGATTTCACAAAGAAGGTTGGAGTGGGGAGGGAAATGACAAGTTTTCTATTTTGTTTTTCACATTTTGTACGTATTAAGTGTGTGATGCCTCTTTAGGTAGACAAGCTTAGTTGTATTGTAACTTGAGATCTGAATATTCAGAATATTTTCTAAATATCACCAACTGGTTTATGCTTATAGTTTGTAACTGGAGACTTCATTGTCAATAGGCCAATTGGTTGTAGAGCTGCATTTATTGTTGGAAGATTTCCCTTGTAGGAATTAAAAGCTCTCTTACACTTCTACTTATTGATCTTGTTTGAACTTTTTTTAGAATTAGTCTCATCCCTCTTCTCCATTATACACCTTTGGCTGTTAGGAGGGAATAATCTTAAACTATCTGGACCTACTGTAGTCCACGTCTGGAAAGACAATAGGATTAGATCATATAACTTCTAGTTTTTAAACATGTTTTTATAACTTTCCTGTGTTTTTTTGTTTTTATTTTTGTTTTTTTTTTTTTTCTGGTAGGGTACCAACAAGCACTTTATGTAGGTCATTTCTCTTGGTCCTCCTAACAGTTTTCTAAGACTTTGCTTCTCAAAGCTCTGGTCTGTGGGGTGGGCCAGCAGCATCAGCAGCATCTGGGAGCCTGTTAGAGATGCAGAATCTCAGGCTAAAACCAGATCTACTGACTATGAATCTATATATTTATAGGATCCTCAAGGGAGTTGTGGGCACATTGAAATACCAGAAGCATTACTAAAAGTTATTGGTATATATGAACAAAGTGAAGTGTAGAGAAGTAAAGTAGCCAGAGGCTATGTATCTTTTTTTTAAAAAAAGAGTTTGGTCTAAGTCAAAGTAGCTTCTTAGGTAGTCACATAACATTTACAGTTGCCTCTTGGTGCCTATAGGACACTGGTTCCAGGACCCCTCATGATGTCAAAATCTGAGGATGCTCAATTACCTTATATAAAGTGATGTTGTGTTTCCATATAACCTATGTATATCCTCCCATAAACTTTAAATCATCTCTAGATTGTTTATAATACTTAATGCTATGTAAATAGCTGTTATATTATTTAAAGAGTGATGACAAGAAAAAATTTATACATGTTCAGTACAGATGCAATTTTTTCTAATATTTTTAATGGTTGGTTGAATCCATGGAAATGGAACCCACAGATATGGAGGGATGAGTAGACTAAGAACTTAGAAGTTATTGTGAAAGAAAAAATATAAAAGTCATCCTTAAACCTATTTTCTCTATTCTGTACTTGTGTAATTTAATCCTCAATTGTAGGTTAAATTTATGTAACTAGAGATCCACCTTAGTATTTTATCACAAATTCTGTTTTCCAGGGTACTGGTTTTCCATTCATTCCATCTTCGTATTCTGGAGACTCTTCTGCATGTACCCAAGGTTTATAAAATATTCACAAGGTCTGGTTGTGAAGCAGAGCCTTAAGTCTCATCATTAGTGATCCTTCTCTCCAGATAAATGTTACTCTATTTGGAAAAAAATTTTTAGACAAATGATTTTAAGCTTTGGCTGTATATTAGAAATACCGAGTTCTAACAAACAAATAAAAAGAAAACAACACAAACTTAATAATGACCAGGCTGTATCTTAGACCAATTAAATCAGAATTATCTGAGGGCAGGACCTGGTATCAGTATAATTTTTAAGTTCTTCATTTGATTCTAATGTACAACCCAGTGGAGGACAACTTTGAAACCAGGAGGCAAAGAATGAGAGCACCTAACTCTTCTTGGCTCAGATCACATTTCTTTTTTTGCAAAATTAGGAAAAATGGTATCAAAAACCAGGGAGCTTGACTATTACCCTTGTATGGTTAGATTCCATATCAGCTCTTTCCTAACTTTCTTGTGACAATATTATGCCAAATTTTATTTTGAGATCTCTTTAAAAATATCATGAAAAGAATATATTGAGACTCTATTGTATTTAACCCAATTTGAAGGAGGGCTGAAGAATCTCAAATTATATTGAGAAAAATATCGTTCAAAGAGTTCATTAAAGGCCAGAATGCTGGAACTTTGTTAATGTCACCTTGTGTTGAATTATGGTGAAATCACTTATTAGGAAATGTACGTGTGAAATAATAATTAAATATAGTTTCTAAGGAAAAAAATCTTCAAAATAACCATCATGATTAAGGGTTAGTCTTAATTCAAACTTTTCAAGTCAGTCAAAAGAAAATAAATCTTAAAACACTGGATTTTTATGAATAGACTTTGGTGTGATTATGCACAATGGGATTAATTTTTTAAAAAAATTAATGTTAATTGCAATCAGGAAATAGAGTCTTTTAAGGAATGAGTGGCATATTGGATGCACAATATGTGAAGATCTAATTTGCATTTACTTCAGTGACATTTTAGGGCTTCTTCATAAATATTTTATTTAAACAAGTGTGTTTTCATCTCTGTGGGATTCCTCTACATGGGCCAGTGAATGGTTTAGACATGAGGTAATTATCAAGAGGGGAAAACAAAAGCAAATTGTGGTAAAGGCATCACAGGCAGCCCTGTGGCCAGCTGCCTCTCTCAGAGTAAACAATCAAAAGCTCATACTTTTTGATGTGGGCAAAACTCTGAAGTAAAAATTAATCTGACAGCTAAGGGAAACTCATGCTAAAATTCCCTATTATGTATAGAGCATAAATATTGTTTTCACTGGAAAAGCATACTGGCACTTTTGTGTTCATGTGTGCATGTGAAATTTTCTATATGGTTGCTTAGAAAAAATTCATAATCTCCTTACCAGAGTGACTTGAGAGAACTTACAAGTTCACATACCAATGTGTATAGAATAAGGGGAAGAGCTTAGTGAGAGGCCTAAATGGGAGAGCAGTATCATTTTTTAAGGATAAGGTAGAGTATGCACTTCTCTCTGAATGAAATTACAACGTGAGTTGTGGAGTTTTCACTGTGATCATTGATCTTCCTAGTGCATCACAATTTTTTTCTTTCAGGTGTTTCATTTAGTTGGCTCTCTAGGAATGTCTGTAGACCAAAGTAAACCCTGAAGAGTATGCTTTGCAGATCTCCTTGAAATATTCATGCGTCCTTGTGTGTGCATTTTATCACACAAAAATTTTTTTAATCAACAGTGATAGAAATGTTCTTGAAAGTAAAAATAAAAAAGAAAGAAAGAAAGGGAACAAGAAAATCACTGAGAAAATCAGAATAAGCCAAGGCTTTGGAGTCAGACTCTGACCCTGCAATTACCAGCTTAGTGACCTTAAGCAAATCTCCATTTTATTCATCTGTCAAATGGGAGTAGATGGGTCCTGCGGCACAATGCTCAGAGTAAATGTTTTATTAATTGCTTGATAAATAGGTATCATTGGTAGTAGTATCATCTGCCCCACATATCTTTTTAGCAGTGGTCCATTGGCATTTATCTATTTTACTTATACTTAATCATATGTAGGTAAAATTTCTTGCAAACATAGCATTCTATCACTATTTATTGCTGCATGGTCCTGGACAGGTTATTTAGCCTCTGTATCCTGTTTTCTCATCAGTAAAATGGGTTACGAGGATCTGGCTTACTAATATCTAGGTAAAATATAGGATGCCAGTTCAATTTAAATTTCTGGTAAACAGTGCATAGTAATGCATGGAATATATGTATGCAAAGCAGTTGTTAGTTGTTTATCTGAAGTTTAAATTGAACTGGGCATCCTGTATTTTTATTTGCTAAGGCTGGCAACTCCATTCTAGTATCTATTTCATAATACATGTCACATAGTTACCATATTATCTGACATGTGGTAAATTCTCAATAAATATTGGTCATCATTACTATGATTACATAATTTTTCCATGAGGAATAACCATTGTTCAGTTATTATGATTATGACTGTATGAAAGAGTAGTTATACTTTTTTTACTTACTAATTCTTTTGGGGGTGTTTCCAGCTTTTTAAAAATTTCACTGGATATAAATCATGTATCTATAGTCTCCTACTTTGTTTTGGGAAAAAAAATTTAAATGTTAAATTAGCAACCATGAACTCAAATTGATTTCTAGAAGATCTATGTTGATTAGACCTGCTGCATGTCTACAACAGTTGGTGGTAGAATGTGAACAAAAGGTTGTGAATTGAACACTTTTATTTAGTAGCTACCAAGTTATTTCAATTTGTATTTTATTGATGGTAGGATTGAATATTTTGAATATTTTAACCTACATGTAATTTTTATTTATTCTATACAATGTGCCAATTTATTTTTTGAGAATATAAGTGTTTTCTTACCAGTTTGTTTTATGTAGGATGTAAATATTCTATTGAATTAGCTCCTAGGAGTTCTGAATAGTGAATTATGTTTTTTGACTATAATTACTGTATTATACAATATCATCTTTTAAAATTTCAGGGATACATTGTTTTTCAATGCAAAATAATGCCTTTATTTGTATGAACTAGGATAAATATACAATTTATATTTTTTAATATTTTCTTTTCCTCCCCATTTCACCCTTCCCTAATGTAGCCTTTATGCTAGCCCCACTGATTTGATCAATCTTTTCTAATTAGAATTAAGTTAAATTTAAAAAGCATTCATTGAGTGCCGCTTAAGTGCCATATACTAGGTCAGGCCTCAGTATTTTGAAGATACATTAGACAAGCTTACCACCCCTATGGAATTGAGATAAAATAATAATTTCAATTAATAAAGTCAAGTCAGGAAGGAGATATGTACTGGATATATAGTGCAGGAAAAGAGAAGTAATTAGCTGACTTGAGTGCATCTATAAAGGCTTCCTAGAGAAGTTATTCTTGGGGTGGAGCAGTTTGCCTGGAACTTGTGGGTGGGATGGGTGTTCTAGGAAATTACAAAGGCTGCAAGACAGGAGAGAATGGATCCTTGGCAATAGTAGGTGCAGTGTGTGCTGGGAATGTTGAGAGCTGAGATTTCCCTATAAACAATGAAGTCCTTGTATGCCATTGTCAAAGTCCTTGTATGCCATTGTCAAAGTCCACTGAGGACGAGGCTGGGACACTCTGACACAGAAGTCTTGAAAGTACAGTTTGCTATGATGAGCCCAAAGGATCCATTTTCAGCAAAGTACTCCAGGAGATTTCCAGCTAGGGGAAGTTTTGTGACTGTGGCTTCTCCTGTCTTCCTGATTCCTCATGGGAAATACACCTCAGTTGGTGCTGATGATGTTCTCCCTGTGTAGGTAAAGTCCTGGCAGACGGGAATCACTGAATGGAAGGTTACCTATGTTAGATCCTCAATCATATCACTCTGAATATCAAGCATAATTACCTGCTTACAGTTGTAAAGACTGCCTTTAGCAAGTTTAATCATCTGGTTCAAACATCTGGGTTCTGGATATAATTTCTGACTATGCCAACAGTGACATCTTGCTTCCTTGCCTGGTTATTTAGTAATGAAAAAAAAAAACCCAATATGTTCAGTTGCATTGCAAAAGTGTAGTCTGTGATTATGTACAGTCTGTTTTCTCTGGTGTTATAGGGCCCAGACGGTAGTAAGCACAGCAGACCTGCTCAGTGCCCACCAATCCATGCTGTGGAGATGTTTCTTTCTTTTTCTCTGTCAATTGCTAAGTAACAGACAAAATTATTTAAAAGAATTGGATCAAATGTTCTTAGGTAGGTCCCAACTGTCTGCTTTTCGAATGTGTCCCGACCCTACCTCCACATATACATTTTATTTATCACATTTATGGAATATGCCTGACTAGCTATTTCAGTTTGCATCAACTGTAGTACTGGAGAACCACTGAAAGGTTTTAAACTAAAGATTGAGTTAAGCAGATTTCCCTCTTAATTAGATCATTTTGGAGACAGGAGGAAGATTGATTAGAGACGTTATAATTGGGGTTGCCTTTAATTTCCTCATTATATGTTTATTAAGCATCTGCTATATGCCAAGCTCAGTTCTGGGTGAAGTCATTTAATGACAGTGATATGTTCTGAGAAATGGGTTGTTAAGGAATTTCATCACTGGAAGAACATCACATAGTATACTCACACAAACCTAATGGTATATGCCAATCACTTGATATGGCTTCTTGATATAGTCAAGAGACAGGGTAAACTGGAGATGTATGAGGCTGCTGCCAGTGTAATATGTCATACTGTTTATGGTAAACCTTGTAAGTTTATAAGTAGAAGTATAAGTAAAAGGCATAAGCAAAAAGTATGATATAATACATACATAACCAGCAACAAGGTATTAATTATTATCAAGTACTGTGTACTGTTTATAATTATATGTGCTATACTTACATGACTGGCAGTATAGTAGGTTTATGTACACCAGCATCACCACAAACATGAGAGTAATACATTATGTTATGATATTAAGACAGATAAAATTTAGTAGGTGATAGGAATTTTTCATCTCAATTACAATTTTTGGGGACCACCATTGTATATGACATCCATCACTGACCAAAATGTCAGTGTGTGGCACATGACTGTTTGTACAAAACCTAGAGGCCTACATACAGGCATATCTGTATGTACATACATGTAATGGTATATACAGCAATGTTGTGCAAACAAAACAAGTGCAAAAAATTTGCCCACATGGAACATACATGTTGGCAAATGGAAAATGATAGTATATAAGTTAATTAATTGCATAGTATGTTAGGTATGATCTAAGAAAAAAAGTATGGGAAGAGAATAAGGCATAGAGATTAAAATAGCATCACTGAGAAGTTGCTTATGAGTAAAGATCAGGAGATGCAGGAGCAACACATGCACATATCAGGGGAAGAACATTCCAGGCAAGGAAACAATAGGCAGAAATGTCCCGAGGCAGGGGCCAGTGGGTTTGTAGAGAAGTTGACAAGAGGTAGGGTAGTAATAGGTGAAGTCAGAGAAGTGATAGCATTCTGAGTGTAGAGCCTATAAGCCAGTGTAAGGAATGTGACTTTACTCAGAATAAGATGGGAAACCAATAGAAAAATTTCAAAAGGATCACTGATCAGCATGTGGAAAACAGACTGTAGAGAGAAAGGTGGAATCCGTGACAGCAGTCATGAACCGAAGAATGTAGGTGAGAGATGGCGGTGGTGTGAATCATAGTGAAAGCAGTGGAGGTAGTGAGAAGTTGTTCAATTCTGGGAAGTTTGAAAGTAGAGCTGACAGGTTTTACTCTTGGATGGATGTGGAGTGTGAAAGAGAAGAATTAAGCATGACTCTAAGATTTTGTCCTGACAACAGAACTGTAAGAGAATTATGTTTGAGGGGAATGATTTGGAGCTAAGTGTTGAATGTGTCAAGTTGGAAATGCTCATTAGTGAGTGAAGTAGGGGAACAGACTAGAAACTTGGAAACATGAGCCTGGAGTTTGGGGAAAGATGGCTGGGCAGGAGATATACATGTGAACGTTATTGGCATATGAATGATATTAAAATGAGTCTGACTGAAATCATCTAGGAAGGCAGTGTGAGTAGAGGAGAGAAGGTTACTGAAACTGAGTTCTGGAACTCTCCAACACTGAAGGTTTGGAGAGAAGTTGAGGAATCACAAAGGAATTATAGAGGGACCAGAAATGAAGAAGAAAATCCAAGCAAGAGCATTGACCTGGAAGCCAAGCTGAGGAAGGTGATGGAAATGATGTAGTACGGAGTACATGATGTGGGGCAAAGAAGGAAGGGTTGCTAGAGAGATGTCTTTGGATGGGCACAGGAGTTCAAGAAAGAAGTTTGGACTGTAGCTATATGTACCAAAGGTACATGCAAAAAATTTGAAGCAAAAAAAAACCTAAAAAACTAAATGAGCTTACTTTTTCAGTCTATCTAGACCACTAGAACAAAATCACCATAAACTGCATGGCTTAAAACAACAAACATTTATTTTTCATAGTTCCAGAGGTCAAGAAGTCCAAGATTAAGCACTAGAGATTTAGTGTCAAGTGAAACTCCATTTCTCAGACATGGCATCTTCACTCTGCCTCCTCACGTGGTTGAAAAGGGCCAACAAGCTCTCTTGAGCCTCTTTCCTAAGGGCACTTACCTTATTTATGGAGGTTGTGCCCATATTTTCTAATCACTTGCCAAAAGACCTCACCTCCCAATGTTATCATATTTGGAATTAACTTTCAACATATGAATTTTTGGGGAAACACAGACTTATGGACCACAGCACTAACCAAGGGGTGAATGAATATAGAAACGAAGTTAAATACTCAATTAGAGGTCGAGAAGACAAGGAGAACCAACAAGGAAACTGAGAAGACTCTGCAAATAAAGTGGAAGAAAAATCAAGAGTGTGGTGGTCTGGAAGTGAAGAAAATATTCGTGAGAAGAGGGAATGATTTCCTTCATGAAATACAACTGATAGCTCGAGTGAGATAAGGACCAAAACTGACTATTGCATTCAGCAACATGGAGGTTCATTGGGTAACCTTGAACTCAGTGATTTTGGAGGAGTGATGGACAAGTGGAGTTGATGAAAGTCTGACAAGGGTCTCTTCAAAGAGGAATAAGAGAACAGAAATTGAAGAAATAGAACAGAAACATTTTTTTTGATGTATGAAGGGAAAGGAGAAAAATTTTTTTAAAAGATAACTTTTAAACATTTTCTTTTATAATTTTTACAGTTTTGTTTTTAAAAAGGAAAATTACTAGATGTTTGTATGCTAAAGAGAATGGAAAAATTATGCAGAGGATTGAACTATTGGAGTGATATGCTGAGTGGGTTTTTCAATAGTTTGTTCATTGTCAAAGAGTCAAGGCAGAATATTTGGGCACAGGTGTGAGATGTGCTGTGAAAATTCCATAGAAGTTTGTCTTGTGATTGCTCTTTCATTCTCAGTGAAATAGGAAGTAGCAAAATGATCAGCTGAGAGTGAGGATGGGTCTGAAGTGATGGAGGTTTAAAGACAGGAGAATAGTAAATGATTGTCTAGGAGAGTGGGAGAATGAGTGGTTTAGGACCTGGAGGATGATTGCTGGGAAATACTTGGGTCCTGCTTGAAGTTGGTAATCATGCATTTAAAATAAAATCCATCAGCTTAGGTATGTTTTATCGCCCATTACATTCAGCTAAGTGTTTACAGACCTGAGAAGTTTGTGTTTATATTGGGTTTGTGTATATATAACAATGAAAGAGTAGCAAAAAACTTTAAGGTGTATAGCACAGAGTGATGGAGTGATTGACACTGAAATTTGATTGGAATAAGAAAAGAAAAATGGACATGGAAAAGGATTAGGGATAGTGAAGAGGTAGTAGAACTATTGGATTATAGGTCCGAGAGGCCTGGGATGATTTGGGGGAATGACGTGAAGAGGAGGGGTCCATAGGATGGGATGCCTGAAGTCATGATGATGGAGGAGCTGCACTTGTTTCAACCAGCTCCAGGGCATGACCAGCTCTTGGGCATGATAACAGTGTGAGGCCCCACAGTAGGGTGAGAGGACAAATTACTGAGAGGAGCTCAAGAGCTAAAGTGTTAGGTTTTTGGAAATGTTATCACTACATGGATATTGAATTAACCAAGAATTATGATGAAGGTGGTTTGGAGAGAGTGACAGTAAGCCAATGAGTGGATTGTTCTGGGAATGGGTGAAGTGATCTGAGGAGTGATAGATGTCTACAACTCAAGAATGGGTAGTTGTGGTGTAGTCAGGCAATTGGATATTCAAAACTGGGGGATTTTAGAGAAAACGTCAGTAGGTGGACGACTGTTAGTTTTTATCTAGGCAGAGGTGTTGAAGAAATAATTATTTATTTAGTACTGAAGATTGAACCCAGGGATACTTTACTACTGAGCTACCCCCTAGAGCCTTTTTATTTCTTATTTTTGAGATAGAGTTTTACTAAGTTGTTTAAGGCCTTGCTAAGTTTCTGAGGCTGGCCTCAAACTTGTGATCATTCTTCTCAGCCTCCTGAGTCACAGGAATTATAGGCATGTGCCACCCTCTTAAAGGAATATTTAAGGCAATAGATAGATATTTAAGGGGTAAAATAGTCTGTGCAGTGATACAAAATAGGGGGATTCTGATTCCCAATTGTCTGGTATGCATTCCTGGGAATATGTTCCCATGATTTATTAGATTTACTACTGGAAGTCAAGTATGTTTTGTGGGAAAATAATGATATTAATTTTGAGCATCTTAAATTGGAGGATATAGAGATACTTGGTGCCAGAGTAGTTGACTGGTGGGCCCCTGGGAAGAAGTTACTGGGAATCAATGAGGATAAGAAATGGTTGAACACTAAGGGCCCTTTATAACTCAAAGGTTTTTGGAGAGCAGTTACCAATTCTGGCTATGCATCAAAATCAATTGGTGGACTTTCAAAGGCACAGCTGTCCTGCCCTGATTGATTAAATCAGAGTCTTCAGGGTGACACCTAAAATATCCATACATATGAATCTGATGTGTAGTCAGGGTTGTGACTGACATACATTAATGGCCTGCATGGGTTGAAATTACTTTTTATAGCCTCACTGTCAAAGTAAATGCTCAAACATCTGTATAAAACTCTCATATAATATTATGTGAAGAAATACGAACACAAAAATGTAGTAACTATGTATCACTGATACCTTTTAAAAAATCACAATGGGAGTAATCTTAAATTATTAGTAAATACAGCTGCTTTTTACACAATTAATAATAGATTCTGTAGAGAATTTAGTTGCAGGCTATAACTGTCATCCTAGCACTAACTAAAATTGCAGTTTTCTTTATTGCTAAGTAAACAATATGATTATCATTTGTTCTTAATTTAGGATAACCATATGATAAATAAACTCTATAAAGACCGTAGGCCATGATGTTAGAGAATGTGGTTCCTTTATTCTTGTAGACTGTAAATCATCTTGCAGTATGCTTACTTCTTTTAAAAAAAAATAAAGTCCCTGAATCAGAGCAAGAAATTAAATACGAACGAGGAGGCCACATTAGAATCTCTTTTAACACTTTATTCAGGTGCCTTTTACTGTATTTTAAATTTTTATTGTTTTGAATAAGATGGATACCAGTTGCTGGTCTAGCTGAGCTCCCTCTGAAGGCCTCCTAGATTATTTCAGAAGGAATGAGAAGACAGGTCTGCGTGCTCTTTAATCTGTTCCACCACGACTGCTACTTTAGATTTAATGTAACTATAACATTCTGGATTTATAGGTCATCTCTCTTCTGGAGCTTTTAAAGTATTTTGTATATATTTAATTTTGAGGGAGCTAAAATTTATCATGTTGCAGAATTTATTTGAGAAACAGTCTACAAAGAGAACTAGAAAATCTCACAAAGTGTTTCATTTTTTTCTTCCATATGCAGTTGGTAGAAACATCATTGATTCCAACTCCATGCTGCTGTAGAAGCCATTTATGTGTGGATTACTGGAGGTTTCTCTGGAAGGGAAATCTAATCTCCACAGGTTCAGTTTGAGAGGATCCCCTTGGCAGACTGATACCCATTAAAGTATATCCATTTTTTAATCTTTTAGTTTTTATATTGTCTTATGCTTTAGTAACTCAATCACAATTGTCTTCCTAGTGCCTCAGTGTGGAAGTTAGGAAGTTAAACTGGGCAGACTCACAAAACAAGAACTCTGGGGGCTGTGGTTTTAGCTCAGTGATAGAGCACTTGCCTCACACATGTTCTGGGTTCGATCCTCAGCACCACATAAAAATAAAATAAAATAGGGTAAACTTTTTCTTCTATTAGACAAAGAGTCTCTGGTTTGATTCCTAGATCCTTGATCCATTTTGGGTTAACTTTTGTGCATGGTAAAAGGGATTCACTTTCATTTTGTTGCATATGGATTTCCAGTGTTCCCAGCACCATTTGTTGAAGATGCTATCCTTTCTCCATTGCATGTTTTTAGCACCTTTGTCTAATATAAAGTAGTTGTAATTTTGTGGGTTAGTCTCTGTGTCCTCTATTCTGTACCATTGGTCTACCAGCCTGTTTTGGTTCCAGTACCATGCTGTTTTTGTTACTATTGCTCTGTAGTATAGTTTAAGATCTGGTAATAATTTCCATCACGTGGGGTTAGGCCCCAATTTCCTTAATAAGACACCCATAGCACAAGAATTAAAACCAAGAATCAACAAATGGGATGAATTCAAACTAAAACGTATTTTCTCAGCAAGAGAAATACTATGTGAGGTGAATAGGGAGCCTACATCCTGGGAACAAATTTTTACCCCTCACACATCAGATAGAGCTCTATTCTCTAGGGTATACAAAGAACTCAAAAAACTAAATATCAAAAACAAAACAAAACAAAACAAAAAAAACAAATAACCCAATCAACAAATGGCCAAGGACCTGAACAGACACTTCTCAGAAGAGGATATACAATCAATCAACAAATACATGAAAAAATGCTCATCATCTCTAGCAATCAGAGAAATGCAAATTAAAACTACTCTAAGATACCATCTCACTCCAGTAAGAATGGCAGCTATTATGAAGTTAAACAACAACAAGTGCTGGTGAGGATGGGGGTGGGGTGGGAAGGTACACTCATACACTGCTGGTGGGACAGCCATTCTGGAAAGCAGTATGGAGATTCCTTGGAAAGCTGAGATTGGAACCACCATTTGACCCAGCTATTCCTTTTCTTGGTCTATAACACCAAGAAAACAACACCACCAAAACCCTAAACACCTGAAAATGGAACTCTTTGAGAAATCTTGAGTAAAAAGCAAAAATCAGAAATAGAAGCTTAAATTATAGACATCAAGAATACAGTGGAAATGAGAGCACATGTATCAAAACTGGGGAGTTCAGCCAAAGCTATATTTAGGAAACAAATTGCTAGCTCTAACTTGTTATAGGAAATAGAGCAATAGAAAAACTAAAACAAATATTGGATTTAAGGCCTGAAATATGGACAAATAAGGTAAACCAAAAAAGAAGGAGCAGCGCATCAGTAAAATCCAAAGGAAAATTAATGAATTAGAAGTGAAAAATTAAAAAAAAGCAAAACCAAAGAAGAAATGGTATTATGAAACAAAACCAAAATGTTTTGCTTTGAAATGCAAATGTATAAATAGTTGGCTATTCTGACCAAGAAAAAATTGTGAGAAAAAATATGACTATAAAGCAAAAGGAATGAAAAAAGGAATGAATAACAGGTAAATAATAAAAAAGATTTAAAATCATATTTAAAATGCCATATATATGCTAGGAAACTAGAATACAAATTGAGCAGAAAGAGAAAACATCTCAGAGTGGATGTAAAAATATAGAAAGGAAATTGAAAGATCACCAAAGAACTGTCACCATACAAAGCTATAGACCCAGGTATTTCCTCAAGCCAGATTTAGCAAAATCCCAAGTAATGCATCATCCCACTTACTTGTTGGAACTATATTAGACATTGCAAATTTGTTTTAAACTTTCATTGCAAAAATAAAAAAAATTCTAAATTAGCACAAGAGTAAAAGTCTTTAGTACTTTCACTATCTAGAAAGAATTACTATTGATATTTTTACTAGAAGTGAAATTTCTAGATCTAGGCTTATGTGCATTACTTATTTTGATACACAATTATCAAGTTGTCCTCTAGAAAGGTTTAAGAATTCATATACTTGAAAAATTATTCCATAGCATAGAAAGGATACAGAAAAAGTACTTTGATTCTATTATCACATAGATACTAAATTTGACAAAGACATTGAAAAAAAATCTTGATGTCAATCTCAGTTAAGCACATAAATAAATGAACAAATTCTATGTTAAGCAATAGTAAAATAAATACACCTTTGTATTAAAAGAATGATGTACTGTAACCTGGTAGTTTATTTTTAAGACTACAAGAATGGGAAAGTAGTAAGAAGGCTATTATCACACTAGTAGTTGTTTTTTTTCTTTCTTATTTATTTATTTATTTATTTATTTATTTATTTATTTATTTATTTATTTTTCTTTTTTTATTGTTGGTCGTTCAAAACATTACATAGTTCTTGATATATCATATTTCACAGTTTGATTCAAGTGGGTAGTTGTTTTTTAAACAAATATTTACTGTAACTTTTAATTATATTTATACAAAATAAGTAAGAAATTTCACACATTCTCTGCAGCTCAGCTAAACTATACCCTCACTTTAAAAAATAGCTTTGTTTCTGGGTGTGGTGGCACATTCCTGTAATCCCAACGATTTGGGAGGCTAAGGCAGGAGGATTGCAAGTTTGAGGCCAACCTGAGCAACTAAGTGAGACCCTGTCTCAAAATATAAAAATAAAAAATAAAAAGGGCTGGGGATGTAGCTCAGTGGTTAAGTGACTGTGTTCAGTCCCCACTACTATACCCAAATTACTTTGTTGAGGCAAAGCATTGTCATACAATTTATCCATTTTAAGTATACAATTCAATTATTTTTTAGTGAATTTACAAAGTTGTGCAAGCCTCATTAAAAATCAGTTTTATAATATTTTCATCACTCCAGAAAGATCCCTTACATCCATTCACTGTGAATTCCCTCCCCAGGAGACCACTAATCTACTGTCTCTATAAATGGACCTCTTCTGAACATTTAATGTGAATGACATCATATAATATATGATCTATTTTGTTGCCATTTCCTACCCTTACCATAATGTTTTTGAAGTCTAGCCATGTTGTAGCATGTATCATTAGTTCTTTCCTTGTTACTGATAAGTATTCTCTTATATGAATACTATTTTATTTATCCATTTACTAGTCTTTGGACATTGGCTTTTTTCCACTTTGGTGCTATTTTAATATTGATGCTTAGAACATTCAGGTACACGTTCATGCTTTCATTAACAAGAGTGGTTACATACTTACAGGTAGGAATTCTGGGACACTAGTAATTCTGTGTTTAATATTTTGACGAACTATCAAACTGTTTTCTGAAATGTACTATTTTACATCCCCAGTGATCGTATGAATTCCCATTTCTTCACATCCTTGCCAATATTTGTCATTATTTATCATTCCAGAGGGTGTGAAATGGTGTCTTATTCACAATAGTAAGTTTTTGGAGGAAAAAAACATCATTTCAGGTGGTACCAAGAAAGCACGTGATAAAATTCAACATTATTCTTGATAATACATTAAGAAACAAAAACCGCTATCTTCAGATGATAAAGATGATAATGATTAGTGTTGGTGATGATGACAGTTACATTTTTACATACATTATAGCTATTCGTCCTCATCGTCATCATCATCATCATTATCATCATCATCATTAGTAGGACTTAGTGCCAGATACTGTTCGAAGCTTTCATATAATAACTCATTTCACATAGTAACCTTGAGGTAGGTTTTCGTGTTATCCCATTTTACAGAGGAGGACTCCAAAGCATAGACAAGTTAAGTGACTTGTCTTACTGTACACAGCTAATGAATCATGGAGCCACAATCTAAACACAGACACTCTGTATGCACCTTTCCCCTGTTAATCCTTATGCCATAAAAGGGAGAATGTCATCACAGGTTGGCCTTCATTGTTGCTTCATAGTTACGTGGCCTCTCCCTTGTTTTCTCACTAATCTGAAGCTCTGCTGGTACACGACTTTCTTCAGAGAATTGTACTTCCTACTTCTCCAAGAACTGTACAGAAACACTAATGGAACAAAAATAAAATAACATGGTGGTACAGTATCTGACAAAGGCGACATATCAAATCAATGGGGGAGAAAATGGATTGTGCTATAGTGCTGATATAATTTACTGTTTGGAGAAAATATTGCATTCCTGCTTCCCAAAATTTTCACATGGTTTAAATTTTATGAGAAATAAAGTCATACAAATTCCAAAGGAAAATGTGTGCTAATTATTTTATAATCAGAATTGTCTACATATGGCAGCAAAACATAATAATATGTTAGACATAGAAGGTAAATTTTAAAAATTGTCTCCTGTAAAGAGATCTAAAGTCAGATTGCCCAGGTTTGGAAGTCTCCAGGGAGTCATAAGACCCAGGTTGCTGCTGCTGCTTCTTTTTTCCTTTAGAGCATGATTTTTAGCTGAAAGTAACCTCAGGGGTTGATATGGCTCCTGGAATTCTAGCACTCAAATTTGCTTCCCTGGGAAAGAGGAAAGATCCTACCTCAACCTGATTCTGCTCTTCTTGAGTTCTTTCTCTGGATGTAGAACTCAAAAGATATGCTTTCATCTCATTGATCAGATTCAGGCACACGACCATACCTAGCCACAAGGAAGGTTGAAAAGCAGTCTTTGAGCTTCATAGATCCTCATTTCAAATACAGTGTAACTTCTGTTGTTCTGGGAATCCAGAAAAACAGACATTGAATGGCAACTACCAATTGCTGTCATATTTGAGGTAGGTGAAACTTTCCTTACCTGACCCCAAAGCTAACAACCATAAAAGATAAGGTTGACAGATTTTGACAAACATAATAACATAAACACCTTCTTTTGCAGAAGATATTATGGACAAAAATTGACAAACCACGGTGTGGGACAGAATAATAGTAATCAATGATAGAATAAATGTTCTTAAAGTACATAGAAATACATTTATTAGTAAGAAATTTGACTGCCTGTGCCTTTTGGAGAAAGAATACCAATTCTTGAGTTCCTCTTTAAATGTGCAGTAATACATTTTAGATATTGCTTAGTATTATGTATGCTTTGTTTTTTATTTGAATACTTTTATTTTAATTCTTTGCCCTCAAGGGCACATTCTAAGTTCATATGTTAAATGTTACCCTGTATATTAATAAATACCTAGTGATGGGCTGCTTGATCTAGGACAGACTGAGCAAGATTACCTGAATGCTCAATTAACTGTCACGGCGAGAATTGTCTGCTTTCAGATTGATAAGAAGATCAAATCAGTAGCCATTCTCAGTTCAGTTCTTCATCAAGATTTGAATTACAGTGAAACCATTAGTGGTCTTTTTTTAAAATACTAATCACCGAATTTCAAATCCTAGAAAAAAATCTTTGTATGTTTTTAGTGATTATTATAGACTGGAATGTTTTTAACTGATTTCAGGACTTGGGAACACTGGGAGGGGGACACTGTTTCTGGCCAAATTACTGAGAAAACAGTAATTCTTCAGTTTTCTGTTAATATCTTCTGATTTAACAAGCAAGTTAGAGCCAAGTGATTTGGGCTATTTGGTATCCTTGGTAACCACTGTTAGATGATAAATTGAATCAGTTAAAATTAATTTCTTGTGAAAATCTGCTTTCATCAGAGGTATTTGCTTTGATGTTTAGATGCACATGAAATACATGCATATATATATATATATATACTCATTAGAAGTGGAGAATATTTATAGATAAAAATCTGCAAAGCCTAGTAAATTCAAAAAGTGTGGAAGATAAGGGAAGGTTTCAAAGGGCTGCCTTTAAGGTCTCTGCTTCTACTTGGAAAGACTTAGATAAATGCAGTAACCTGCGGCATAATAGCCACTCCATGTTTTTTTTTCAACCACAGGGGTAGCCTTCCCTAGCATCTGTGAATACTAACTGTCATGAGAAAGTTTTTTTATTGTTATAGAAGTTAGGGAAAGAGAGAGAACATATTTTTTTTCCAGTATAAAGTAACACAATATATACTTTAGCTCTAAGCCTATTTTTTCCTTTTTATTCTAATTTGTTATGACAACAGAAAGCATTTCAATTCATATTATACATATAGAGCATAATTTTTCATGTCTCTGGTTGAACACAAAGTAGAGTCTCATCATTTGTGTCTTCATAAATGTATTTAGTGTAATGATGTCCATCTCATTCCACCATTTTCCCTACCCACATGGCTCCTCACTTTCTCCTCCATCCCCTTTGCCTTATCTAAAGTTCCTCCATTCCTCCCATGCTCCCTGCACCATCCCCATTATGGATCAACATCTTTATATCAGAGAATACATTTAGCATTTGTTTTTTTGGTATTGGATTACTTCACTTAGCATGATATTTTCCAACTCCATCCACTTACCTGCAAATGTCATGATTTTATGCTCTTTTAATATTGAGTAATATTCCATTGTGTGTATGGGTGTATGTGTATATATATTTATATATAACAGTTTCTTTATCAATTCATCTACTGAAGGGCTGAAGGACATCTAAGTTGGTTCCACAGTTTAGCTATTACGAATTGTGCTGCTATAAACATTGATATGGCTGTGTCCTTGTAGTATGCTGTTTTTAAGTCCTTTTGGTATAGACCCAGGAGTAGGATAGCTGGGCCAAATGGTGGTTCTATTCCCAACTTTCCAAGGAATCTCTATTCTGCTTTCCATATTGTCTGCACCAATTTGCAGTCCCACCACTAATGTATGAGTGTGCCTTTCCCCCCACATCCTTGCTAGCACTTATTGTTGTTTGTATTCTTAATAGCTGCCATTCTGACTGAAGTGAGATGAAATCTTAGAGTAGTTTTGATTTGCATTTCTCTAATTGCTAGAGATGTTGAACATTTTTTCATATATTTGCTGATTGATTGTATATCCTCTTCTGAGAAGTGTCTGTTCAGTTCCTTGGCCCTGATTGATTAGGTTATTTGGGTTTTTTTGCTGTTAAGATTTTTGAGTTATTATATATCCTGGAGATTAGTGCTGTGGTGTGTATGTGGTAAAAATTTGTTCCCAAAATGAAGGCTCTCTATCCACCTCACTGATTGTTTCTTTTGCCGAAAATAAGTTTTTTTAGTTTGAATCCATCCCATTTATTGTTTCTTGTGCTTTAGGAGTCTTATTAAGGGAGTTGTGACCTAATCCAATCTGATGGAGATTTGGGTCTACTTTTTCTTCTATTAGATGTAGGGTCTCTGGCTTAATTCCTAGATCCTTGATCCACCTTGATTTGAATTTTGTGTTTGGTGAGAGATAGGGGTTTAATTTTACTTTGTTGCATATGGATTTTCAATTTTCCTAGCACCATTTGTTGAAGAGGCTATTTTTTCTCCAATATATATTTTGGGCACCTTTATTATGTGGGTTAGTCTCTGTGTCCTCTATTGTGTACCATTGGGCTACATGTCTATTTTGGTACCAGTCATTCTGTTTTTGTTATTATTGCTCTGTAGTATAGTTTAAGGTGTGGTATAGTCATGCCACCTGCTTCACTCTTCTTGCTAAGGATTACTTTGGCTATTCTCAGTCTCTTATTTTTCCAAATGAATTTCATTATTGTCTAAGCCTATTTTTAATGCCAATTTAGGAAGCATTTTCCTTAGGTCCTGATTGGTGCTTTACCTGAGAGTCATATCAGTTTTCAATCCTGCACTCCCAGAAGTGATCATTTCAAGAGAATTGTTAGAACTAGGAAAAGTTACTGCTGGACTGTGTATAGCATGGATTGCTGGTTGGTGTCATAGCAGCACTCTCAACTCTGATTGAGGCTGTAGCAAAGGGTGAAGGAGGGCAACCCATTGTATAGAATTGAGTCTTTGGTCACTGGCCCAGACCTACATGCCACAAGTTTCCCTGGAGGGGTCAGGGAGGAATGAATGCTTATGATTTCAGTTCAATATAGGATGTTGGCTACTGCTGACTTCAGGAGATTGTACTATAAGATAGAGGAGGAGCTATACAATAGAAATTTAAAGGGAAAAAGGAGAGAAACACACACACACACACACAGAAAAGCTGAGTCATAAGAACGAAAATTATGGCTTCATTTGTAATATTGGATGTTTAGAATTTTTAACCATCAAATCTGCCTTTTGTGTACATTTAAATATTTTCTAGATGAGCACTTCCAGGAAAGAGCACATGTTGTAGGCAGTCCATCTAGCATGTCCTAGGTTCAGAGAGTGCTGTACTACTTAATAGTTATATAATTTAGGAAGAGTTAACCAAATTTTGATGTCTCAACTTTCTTTGTGTAAAATGAGGATAATTTTTATATGGGGAATTATAAGGTGTGAATAAGATCATGTATTTGGGACAGGTAATGGCACATAGAGATCAATTAATATTAGTACTCTTATTAATCCGCTTGGTTGAGATTCTTGTTATGTTTCACAAAAATCTGCATAAGTGTTTCTTACTGTGCCCTTTTTTCTTTTTGTTTTCTTTTACTTGTTCCATTAATCTCTTTTTCTCTACCTCTTATTCACATTTTCTTTATTTCATATTTAAATCTTGTTATTGTTTTTGTTTATTTGTTTTTGGATGCTTTTCTTAAAACAGAATGTTATTCTGATTTAAGCTGTTTATATATCACAGCTAACAGGGACCTATGTGCAGTGGACACTGTCCATGGTGCTGAAGTACTTTGAACAAGTAAGATATAATCCCTGTCCTGAAGGACATGACCTTCCTGTGGAAATACGAACAAATAAATATGCAACTATAGTGCAGTAATGGAGAACGCTGTGTGATGTGGGAGTATATGAGGGTAGTAGTGTGAAGAAGGACTTCCCCAAAGAATAAATAAATGTTTTGAAATGTTATCAAAAATGCTCAGAAAAAAACATTTGCATGAACCTGAATGATTTTAGGGTTGATGGAATTGGACTTGAAAGTTACAGTGTGAACTACTTATATGATAACAGACAAAGTCAGAAAGATAAGTATTGTGGGCCATATTATGAATTCAAATTCTTTCCTAATAGTAATCATGATTTATTTTATAATGGATTCACAGAACATGGAATGCAATAGGAGAAAAGCATAAAGAAGTTTGAGGTTTCTATTTAGGCAGCTGGGTCATGCAGAATGCAAAAGTAGGAACGGGTCAAGGGAATGAGAGAGACTGAAGTGGGTTTCAGAAATTTATATGTGAGTTATATAATAATTGTAAATATGTATCTGAAATGAAAAAGCAAGTTCGAATCTTATTTTAAAATTCTTATTGACTGCATTTATTATTTCCTACTTTAAAAAACGATTCTTGTTCTTCTTCCTGTCCTTATATTTTAGTGTGTATATTAAAGTAATCATTGCCTATAATGTGTGTTTAAGAGAGGTTAAAGTGCAAGAATATAGTTGAGGTGGGGGAAATGATCCGGTGTGCATTTCCTGTGAAGGCAATTAAAATAAAATGAACTATTATTGCCTCTGGTATCACAGAAGTTGCTTACAGGAACTTAAAGTTTGGCTTCAAGAAGGAAGTATCAAGGAAGGGTCTGAATGAGGTTTTGGAGTAAGTGATAAAGTCTTATTCTACCTATACTCAATCTTCAAAATTAAAGAGGTCTCCAAATGACCTGATTTGATTTAAGAACATCATGGTTTTGCTCTTGCTGGATTTATCTAAAAATCCCTTCAGTGTGTTTTTATTTCTAGCTTATATGCCCCTGAAGATAAAGTCATATAAGGTTATTACCTGCTAGGCTAAGTAGAACTGCCTTTGACTAATCAGGTCCTGATTTTTCTTTTGCTTCCAGTGAAGCCTTCTCATTCTGACATCAAAAATTATTGTCCAAATCTATGTCTCTGTAGCGTATATCAGTCATAATTGCTTAGTCTTAACTCATCCCTCTGTTAAATCTTTTCAGGACATTAGTGTGTTTGATTAGTTTTTTCCCCTATAGCTAGATCACTACTCATCTTCATCACTACTCAGGTTTCTCCTTTCTTTACTTCTCACTCTACTTGATGTATACAACTGGATAAGACCTTGAACTTCTGGCACTGATACTCTGGTAGGGATGAAGAAATGAAGACTTAAGTGTAAGGCCACCTGCTCAGGAAACTTAGCAGTAGATCCCAAATCCCCTTCCTTGGCCAGGCTCCTTCACTGAAAATCATTTGTTATGTTTTCACTACATTATACATCGCACTTGATCTTTCACACAAATTTGGGGAGAACTTCCTGATGATTCTGGCAGTCCACTGGAGTGAAAAATGTTAGGTGACCTGGCTTCTCCATCCTAGCCCAGTAAAATTCAGGTTCTTGGTTGGAATTAGTTCCTGAGGGTTGGGGTGTAGCTCAGTGGTATAGTGCTTGCCTAATATATGTGAGATTCTGGGTTCACTTCATGGTAACCATATTTTTTTTTAAGTTCTCGATAATCAGAACTGCACACAGCCAGCCAGCAGAGAGGGCATGATCTCTGCACCAGTTCTGGGTGCATCCTTTTGTCTGCCAGTTTTGCTTCAGCTGTTTCTCTCTGACTGGCCAGAATCAGAATTTTGTCGGTGTAAGTGTTCTCTCTGCTCACAAGATATCTTACATTTACTGGGTTTCCTCCCCATCCCTTCTTAAATCACCGTAGCTCAATTCCCATACCCACCACTTCTCTGAGGCTACTCCAGCTGCAGTCATCAGTGACCTGCTAATTGCTAATCCCAGTGGGCACATTTCAGTTACTGGAATGATGCCGCATTTAAAATGATGATCTCTGATTTCTATTCTCTTTATTTCTATTCTGTCTTTATTCAATAACGCTAAATCCTGTTATTCTTTTTCTCTTTCATGGGCTTCGTTTCTTCTATTTGTCCCATGAATATTGACATTTCTCACATTACTGAGCTTGACCCACTGCTTCTCTATCTTGAGCATTTTTCTCCAAGTTGTCCTCTCTAATTTCAAGATTCATGAGTCTCTGACATATTGGTAATTCCAAATTCATATTACTGCCTGGACTCTGTTGAGCTTCAAACCTGTACATTTAACCACCTCCTGGACATCTCTGTCTGGATAAAGTGTTCTCAAATTCAACATGTCCAAAACTTAGTTATCATTCTGATCTTTACACTTAATGTTGTTCCTCTGCCTGAAATTTTTGTCTTACAGGGCCTACGTAGCCATACATCACTTCATTTAGCCTCTTTGCTCAGTGAACATCATCTTAGAAAGGCTCCATATGTTCCTTTTCTTTCTTGGCTTTATTTTACTTCAGAGAACATATATCAGAATTTAGGTAACATAATATTCTTTAGTTGTTTATTTTTTGCCTTCCCCTATTATAATTTAAGCTTTATTTTTCTTTTTCACTATTATGTTTGTAGGACCTGAACCAATTCCTGGTGCCCAAATATTAAGTGAATGAATAAGTCATTCCCCCAATCCCAGAATGACTTCTTTTTTATCTCAATGGATATCACCATCTGTACTCCCAGTCACTCAAATCAGAAACTTGAGTCATTTCAGAAACTTCCATTGCAATCACCACATATCCCTGATCTTCTACATTCAACATTCACCAATATCTGCCAGTTTTACCTTATAATTATTTATCAAATCTGTCTCTCTTCTCCATTTCTATGATGCTACCATTTTCCAGGACATCAAAACTTTCCCTGTATTATTGCAGCTCCTAATGTGCTTTGTGTTTCTGTCTTTAATCACCTAAATGTACCCTCAATAGAAGCCAAAATGGTCTTTCTAAAAAGACATGATCCTGCTGCTTTCCTTTCTAAAATTCTTTTTTCCACAGTTCTTCTTTGTAAAAATCTTAGTGGCTCCAGTCAGCAACAAGATGAAGTCATAAGTCAAGTGCTGCAATATGCTGTCCCTTCCTTTATAGTAACAGAGTTTGCTGTATAGTTTCAAGCTTCCAGATTGTTCCCTTTCCAAAAATGACTCTCCTTGCTCTCTCCTATTCATTTCTGGTGGCTTCTTCTTAATCATTCTTTTAAAACTTCAGCTTTGGGATCACCTGAATTCTGTGTGCTGTTCTGCATTTTTCCTATCACTGTACCTACACTTTAAACATTATCTGTCCATGTATCTGCCCTCTTTATTAGAATGGGAGCTCATTGAAGGAAAGGGTTGTGTACTATGCATTTTCCTGAAGCCTAGTAAGCACTTGATAAATGTTTGAGTAGGTGAAAGAAGAATGAACAGCCTGTATAGATGGGTGTTTTGGGCTGCATTTTGATCATTGTCATCAAGTTAGGGAAAATTCATTATGTGCTCTATCCTACAAAATATTCATTTGTCAGAAAATCTAGTGTCTTACCTTCCTTGTTGTCCTATTAAGACCAAAAGTCAATTTTATAATAACTTAAAATAAAAAAGGGGGGTAAAAAGGACTATTGGAAGATAACATCCGTTGGTTTCTTTATCTTGTGAATCTGAAGAGTTTTCTCAAACAAAACATTTTTTGCAGTAGTAAAGTAACTGTTATGATACGTATTGTGTAAGCACAGGGGCAGAATGGTGTAGTAGATGATTTTTTAAGGATTAGTGTGTGTTTGGTTGAAAGTTAATGTTCTTTCCCCCAGAGTACATCCTGGATTGGAATTTTCAATGTGAAAACAAACGTTTCTGTTGCAGAATTTTATCAACTTATTGAAAATCGTGCCCAGAATATTTTCAGTTGAACAATTCTGTCAGGGTGGCATGTAAAGATAGCTAAGAAAGGCACTGTGCCAATGATGCTATAGTATTGCTAGAAGCTAGGAATGTTGCACATTAAACAGCAGAGAAAATCCAGCTCTAAATTTAAGTAAGTGTTTGATTCAGCACAGTGGTTTTAAAACTTTGCTTTATGGAGCCCTGAGTTTCTGCAAAATCATCTTGGGAGCCTTCTGTCCATCTAAGGTGCTGAAGTTGTGACTTATTCCCATGACAGCCAGAGCAACAATGCTGATATCTGATTTGTAGAGGTTTATATTATATTTGATTTGATTTGGCTATATATAGTTGGACTTGTGTTCTATGCTATAAGAGGTATAATTTCATGTAGTAAGAGTCTAAATAGCTCAAGAAGAATGAAAAACATAAGAGATCTTTTAGATTTTCCCTTTCTAACCCTTACAAGTGGAAAGGAGGAGGAAAGTTCACTGTATTGGATACTGGAGCATAAATTAAAACAATTAGAGGTATATAACAAAGGGGCCTGATAAGTAAACATGTAGGAAACCTTCAGGAGGCATATGCTATGAAGATATTCTCAGGAATACTGATTGACAGAAAGAATTGGTGTTTTGGAAATATCAAAAACAATCAGAAATGTACTGTGTTCAAACCTAAAAGGAAGCTATTTCCCTGGCTGGGGAGAGGGAGTAATGGTAACAGATGCCAGAGAGATCCAATAGAAGCCACAGTGCCAGCAGATAGAGTTGGGCACATGGCCCAGCCCTCAGAGTGGAAGATATGTGGAACCTAGAAATCCAAGACCCGTGGTCTTGGTGACCCTGGCAAAGTTCTAAGCCAATTTAGCAGATGGTTCACAAGCATCATGAAAGGTGCTCCAGAGTTAGTTTATTACAACCAATTCATAGGAAGCCTCCTGTTTCCTTTATTGGTAGAGTCCCCTATTATAATCTGATTAGCAAGATTTTTTATTTGGCTATTTATGATAACCAATGCATGTCCTTTCTCTCCCCACTCCCCACTGGGAACAAAAAAACTGAGTTGGGGAAAGGGTGGGTGGGGTGGGGCTAATGCCAGCTGAAAAGAGAAGCCAGAGAGAAAGAAAAGAAAATATTTCCTTATGGACAGCTTGCTAATGCCAGATTCTGCTTAAGAAAGCAGTGGGGAGCTTAGAAAAGCTACCATTGTTATGTTCAGAGTGTCCCATAATACTGCATTTCTCAAACTGTGAACTATGAGCCATTACCTTCCTTCAAAGATACTTGGAGTTGTTTATTTAAATTGTAGATTCCTGGGCCTCACCCAGAATCAGAATCTCTGGAGATGCAGCCCAGGAATCTATACTGTTCTTAAGCTCCACAGACAATTATCAAGCACACATAAATTTCATAACTGTTGCTTCAGAGATAAGATTATCTGCTGTGAAGAAAGTTACCCAGAAAGAGAAATATGAGGCTTCTTTAGTTGTTTCATAAGCAGATTCATTTTTTTGCATATGATTATGACTCAGAAATTCTGATCTTCCTCTACATCTAACTGCCCAGGGTCAAGCCCAACCCTGTTGCCATCTGGTGACAGCCACTTATTGCTGCAAAAGCATGGCTGATGAGGCACATCTCTTGAGCATTAAAATGTGAATTTTGCATTAAAGATCTAATTTAAAGAGCAATAGTCATATTTGGATAAACTTGGTTGTTTACCATTCCATGAGAAAATCAGTCTCCACGGTGCCTGGGTTGGGGACAGTGACATATTAGCACATGTTTAACAACCAGCTGTCCAGAATTGAAAGTTTATGCATAAATATACACACACAAGTTTTTATAAATGTTACTCATGTAAAAGACACACCGGAGAATTTATAATAAAATACACATTGTACTTTATTGATTATATTACAGTTGATTTTCACAGGCTGCTTTCCTTGATCTTCTTCAAACTCCTGTGTCCACAGAAACCTTTGATTGCAATTGACAAATGAGTATAGGTCCAATATACATATTGGTTGTTTATGTCAACAGATAAGATCAAAGTGAAACAACACATGTCAGAACTTCACTTATTCATTGATAATGTTAGCAACTTCTTTGTTGAATCATAATGGAAGAATACAGCCTCAATTTTTTTCTGCTATTCACCATGTAAATGCTACAAACCTGGCATACATTTCATCTGTGTTATTAAAATTTTATCTCTCATTTGTAAGACTTTAGTAAGATATAACTTTCATAAGATATGAATAAAATGATAAGTCCAGCTCTGGTTTGTGGTCTTTGCAATTTTTGTGGTGTAAGTCCTTCCATCATGGCCCGTTTCAAGCTACCAAGTGATACTGCTAAGCATAGAATTAGGAAGAGATGCATGGTAGCACATCACTAGCTAATATTTTCACCACACAGATATGAGTGTAAATAACTTTCCAGAGCATATATAATAGTAAAGTGAGTACAAATGATAATTTATGGAGTATATATTACCTTCATTTCCAATATAACTTATTTAATTGTAAGTTTATGTAATTTAAGTGTTAGTAATGGTTGTGTTTAATAACCAGTTTTTTTAATTCCTAAAAATTTAATAGTTGGCTTTTATGAGCTTCTTTGGGCTGGTTCTACTTCACTACTGAATAGAGGCAAGTTCTGAATTCACTGATATCTGACAGGGTTATGTTTCTGCTTTTATTCAGGGTCACAGATATGACACTCAGGCATTTTATTTATTTACATAAAAATACAGTTATTCTAAACTAGAGCATAGCAGTAACATACCTAACATTTTTTTCCTGCCCCTGGGCATCAATGTATAGAGGAATTCCTAAGTGGACGAGGTCAAATCCAATAGAACAGGTTTCCCCTGTCATGTCTGGGAAACTATTTATGACTCATGCTTGTTGCCAGCTCTGCATTTTGCATCAGTTGATGTTCTGACATGGAAAGAAATCTCTCTTGTGTTGCATCCTACTGATTTCAGCAAAACTGTTTTTGATACCTTTACATACATCACAAGCCCTTCTGAATAGACTGGTGTGTGTGTGTGTGTGTGTGTGTGTGTGTGTGTGTGTGTATGTATGTATATATACATATATATATATATATATATATATATATTTTACTTCTTCACATCTATACCTATTCTGTAAAAGGTCATTTAGTTTGCAATCAAATTCTGATGGAAGCCTGGCTGTGGCTACAAGGTAGATTTTTGGAGCCATTTTTACAAAGCCAGATAAAGAAGCTATTTAAAGTTAAGTTTTAGGAACTGAAAGTTTGAAGTTACTGCCACATGCAAAGATATTAGGAGTTGAACCACAATCCTTATGAAAATTCTTATTAAAACAGTACTGTGGAGTGTTGTTTCTTTGAGAGTTTTTGGATAGTCATGGGATAAGTAGTATTCCTCTAAAGTACAATCATATTCTCTCTTCCTGTTTTCTTACTATTGCACTTGCAAGCAAATTGTTAAATAATTTTATTATGCTTCCCAAGAACATTCCTGAAGTGTGTTTGAATTTTCCACTGTAGGCACCTGGCCTCTATCAATATTTTCTGTACTGACCCTTGTAATTATGGCACAGGGGCCTACTTAAACAGAACTTTGCTTGCTGAATGAATATAAACACAAAATTGCTTAAAGTTGCTAATTGTTTTTTCCTGCTGTGGGCATTGGCCATGACCCATCAGCTTTGTTCTATTTTGGTCACACAAGGTGTCCTACAGGTCCTCAAATACTACCTTAACTAAAAAGTGTTATGGAGTCCACTGTTTGTTAATTGGGGTAAGAAAGCCTCTTTCCTAATAATATAGTAGAATTTTACATTTACAAAGTGAAAAAATTCACTTTTTTATATTATGAAAAAAAAATTTGATGTCTGGAGGGAGATGCAGAATTCATCTGTAAGCATTAATGCCTGTTTTCCATTTTTTCTCTTCAAGCCAAATTGATTACATGAGAAAGATGTATATTATGTGATGCTTATTCCGTGCTTCTATATCAGGGCAAATAAATAAATAAAAACATTTTAAAAATAGGGTCAACAACCCAGGGCTTCTATAACATCTCCTTTGACCAGGTAGTATGGAGGTGTATGTTCCCAGGGGCGGGCAGGTAGACAGATGGCAGGCTAGGCACCATCACAGTTCCTCCGGAGTGCAACTCCCTGGGCTCCTTGCCCAGGCGCCCACTCAAGACCGCTTTGTGGCCATCTGGGCCCTCCATCCCCAGGTATCCTGTAGGCAGCGCTGTGGGAAGTTTCTGAGAGCAGAGACCTACGCAGGTGATTTCCTAAGCTTTCTGGTAGCTATTTTGCCTGAGACAGATACCACCGCCACCACACACACACACACACACACACACACACACACACACACACACACACGTCTCTTCATAATCCTCATTAGTCAGAATTTGGAATGTTTCAGCTTCCCAATTTAGAACATGTTTTCTTTATATAGCATTTAACTTATTCACATTCAATTTACAATTTTAATTACAGTTATCCAAGTAATATATGCTCAGTGTTAAACACACACACACTACTGAAAAGAGAGGAAGAAAGAAAAGTTTCAGTTCTATCTGTGGGTCCCCTCTCAAAGCAATCATATATTTGTTTACCCTTTTTTAGGGTTTAGATTTTTGGGTAATTCCCAAATTAACTGAAGTGTGTGTGTGTGTGTGAGTGAGTGATGGGGGGAGGGGGGGGAAGAGGAAGGGGGAGAGAGAAAAGGAATCTTCCCATTTCCGATTTTATTCATTTTGACTTATTTGTTACATGGTTAACTTAAAAAAATTAACTTTCATTTCCTGTTTTATCCACCTTAGACATTATCTCTGGACTCCCCATTTGTGGAAAGAATATATTGGTTGACTGTTATGTTGTCTATTATTACATTGTGATAGTAAAATTTTTACATTCTGAATTATATAGTCGGTCTCCCATAGCCACTGAAATCTCCAGCCATGGATTCAACCAACATACATACACACACACACACACACACACACACACATATATATATGTATATATTTATACATAAATGCATTTCTGTATTTTTCTGAATATAGCAAACATTTAGAAAAAATTGCATCTGTATTGAACATGTACAAACTTTTCATCACTCCCTAAACAATACCATATAACAACTATTCACATACATTCTATTAGGTATTATAAGTCATCCAGAGATGATTTGAAGTTTTATAGCATCTTATGTAAAGGGCTTCAGCATCCATTTATCTTGATATCTGAGGGCAAAGAAATAATACTGAGGGATGACTATAATTCAGTCATATTAATTCAAAATATTACATACCTATGAGCCATCTTGATGGTACATTTGAATTGTTCTTAACCAGTTTTCAAATATCTGGCCCGAATTATCAGGGATTCCCATTTATTGTAGAACACATTTCAGTAGATACATGATAGACTGAGTGCTCACAGATTGCAGATTCACTACTATTCTCATTTATTTCTGTTCCTGTAAGTTAAGCTGAATGCTTAACTATGAAGCAGTTATTTTTGTCCCCAAAATTGTTTATTCTGTAGTACTTGTTGCAATTATGCAATTTAATTAAATATTTCACATATTGATGAAATATGAATACTAAAAGATTATTTCTATGAAAATTGAATCAGATGCCTTGTAAGGCTCAAGAAAGGCAGGTTCTTTAAAATGTTGATGAGTTAATAGTGAAGCTGCAGCTGTAAAAGATTAAAAGGAGTGGTAAAAAAAATCTAGAAGCATTTTCCTCTTCCACAAATTATTAATATCTAATAATTATAAATAATAAATACTTTAAAGACATATGGAATGAACATAACCAAACCATATTGTGGGCATTTTGGGTGTAAAAAGCATTACACAAAACTATACTCAGAGGATTCATTTCAAAGAAAAGAACTTAACCTTAGGTCAAAAGATAGGTAAATTAATGTCTTAAGTTAAAATAAAGTTTATATTAAAGTAAATTAATATTTAAGGACAGTAGTTTTTTTTAACCAATATTTTATTGATGCATGTTATTTTTAGAGTGGTGGATTTCATTGTGATATTTGTACATGCATATAACATAATTTGATCAGTTTCACTCCCTAGTACTTCCTTTACCCTCTCCTCCCTCCTTCTTCCTCCTCCTTCACTCTTCCTCTCCTGCTTTCTTCTGTTCCTGTTCCTGTTCTCTATTGGTCTCCCCTTCTACTTTCATGATGTCCTTCTCAATCTCTCTCTCCTCTCCACTAGCTACCACATATGAGAAAACATAGAATACTTTTTGAGTCTGACTCACTTCACTTTACATGATGCTCTCCAGTTCTATACATTTTCCTGCAAATGGCATAATTTTGTTTTTCTTTGCGACTGTGTAAAAAAATATGTACACATAATGGTGTGCATACATACAAATTCTCTTTATCCATTCATCTGTTGATGGATACCTAGAATGATTCTGTAATCTGGCTAATGTAAATTGTGCTGTGAGAAACATGGGTATGTATATGTATCTCTAAAGTGTCCTGACTTTCTTTTGGAAAAATACCAAGGAGTGGTATGGCTGGACCATATAGTAGTCCTATTTTCAGGTTTTTTTAAAATTAATTAACTTATTTATTTGTTCTAATTTGTTATACATGACAGCAGAATGTATTTTGATTCATAGTATACAAGTGGAGCACAATTTTTCATTTCTCTGGTTGTACACAAAGTAGAGTCACACCATTCGTGTCTTCATTCCTGTACTTAGGGTAATGATGTCCATCTCATTTCACCATCTTTCCTATCCCCTAAACCCTCCTTTCCCCTCCTTCCCCTTTGCCCTATCTAAAGTTCTTCCATTTATTTTCAGTTTTTTAAAAAGAAACTCCATACTGATTTTCACAGTGATTATACTAATTTATATCCCTACTGACAATGTGTAAGAGTGCCCCCTACCAACATTTATTATTATTTGTATTCTTGATGATTACCATTCTAACTGAAGTGAGATGAAATCTCAGTGTGGTTTTGATTTTCATTTCCATTATAGCTAATGATGTTGAAACTTTTTTTTCATATACTTGTCAGCCATTTCTAATACTTTTGAGAAATGTCTGTTTAGTTTATTTTCTTGATTATAGAATGAGTTACTTGAGTTGTATTTGTGTGTGTGTTTTGTGGATTTTTTAGTTCTTTGTATATTCTGGATATTAATCCTCTGTTGGAAGAGTAGTTAGGAAAGATTTTCCTTATTCTGTAGGTTTGTTTTCTCTTCATGCTCTTTTATCCTTTGCTATGCAGAAGCTTTTTAAATCTATGAATCCCATTTGTTGAATCTTCCTATTAATTCCTGAGCTTTTGGAATCTCATTCAGGAAGTTTTTGCCTGTGCCTGTATTTAACCAACTTTCTCAATTAGTACCAGTTACATTAGCTAAAAGGATCTTCTTAGGCTAGGAGTAGCCTTCAGAAAGTTACTTCACTTTCTGTGTCATTCCTCAGCTATTAAATTGTTGTAATCATAGATACATGATGATCAAGGAATTTTTTTACCACGGCATTGGCACTTAGTATACACTCAAATTGGAGTTAATGTTATTAATATTACAATGTTGTGATTTTGTAAAAATTACTATGGAACCACAAAGTGATTTGAAAACCAGTTCTATGTTGTTAATCTTCTATGTCTTAAAGATTCAGTTTCTTGCATACAAACTATTCAGTTATGTGTCAATGATTGTTAGAAATCTTGTCATGTTTTAGTTGACTTTGTATTTGGTTGTTACTTTCCCCTATAGCATTTTGTGTTTTTAAAATGATTTTGTAATATTTTCCATTCTAAGATACTAAGAATATTTTGTAAACAAAAGAAGCATGTTTCTTCACTATATTTTAAAAGCAGCATATTTCTTCACTATATTTTAAAAGAAGCATATTTCTTCACTATATCTTAAATACATCCAGCCTTTTGATTGTACATTTGGTATTGGGACTCCACTTTCTTCTTCACAGTATTTTTCTCTTAAGAGTCTCTCCAACCTGTACATAGTTGAGTTCCTGGGATCTCATGCCACTAGCCTTGAAGATTAGGTGGTATTTCCCTACTTTATCTTTCTAAATTCCTTTTAAGAAATGTATCTGATGCACATTCTCAAGTAAATTTTTCAGAAAAAGGGACATAAGATTTAAATGTTGTGCCCTTTATGTTTCTAAAATGCTTATATTTTGCATTTATTTTAACTAATGAATTGAATGAGTATATATTCCACAATAAAAACAATTTCCTCTTAGAATTTTAAAGGTATTGTTTAATAGTCTTCTAATATTCTGGGTTGCTTAAGAAAAAATCCAAAGACAGTTTTCTTCTAGATCTCGATATGGTATTACTCTAACCTTAAAGTTTTGAAATTTCATAGCAATTTATCTAGGTGCCTGCCCTGCCCTTTTTCATTCATCTTGCTTAGCATTTTCTGACATTTAATAAAAAAACCTTATGTCTTTTGTTCATGCTGGGAAATGTTATTTTTGTGACAATTTTCCCCCTCTATTTCTTAGTTTTCTCTTTAGGGGTCCTCCTGAATTGATCCTCTATGCTTCTCATTGTGTGTGTGCTTATGTGTGTGTGTGTGTGTGTGTGTGTGTGTGTGTGCTCTCCTTATTTTTAATGTCTTAAGTTTACCTCAAATTACTTAATATGGTTTAGTCTTTTATTTTTCCATACTTTCTCCTTTTAGAGGACTCTTTCATCTTTCTCCTCCTTCCTCCAACTGTGGAATCTGAGCATTGAGAAACAAAAGAATAGCACAATATTAGTTCACTCAATCATGGGGTTATATTTCCATTTCCTCAGGGGTATCTCTAGACCCTATTTCAGAGAAGTTTGGGAGTTAAAGATCAGATGGGCTTCTCTTCCCTCTCAATACACATATTAAATTAATGGTTTTGCTAATTTGTGTTTCAGTGAAAGGTTTAGAACACTATGACCGACATCAACCCAATTATCTTTCAGGAATGTCTACTTCTTAAGACAGCATTAAGTAATAGTCAGAAATTATTATTCACACTGGTTTTTCAGCTCACTGTGTTTATGTTTTCTCTCTTTAATTGTCCAAAGGTCTGACTAGAACTTGAGTCACTACCAGTTTGAGAAGAGGGGTGGTTTTCTCTCATGGTCTGTCTCCTTACTCCTAACATGGTCATTACTTCTTTCCCTTGAGATATTTGGCATCCTTAATTTTTTTCCTGACATGATTAATGATGATGAGGTTTAATTGCAACATTTTCTTCTTCATTTTGGGATAATGAAATAGGGAGTCCCTTCTATTATGAAGCAGCAAATATCTAGAAATTCTTAAGACAATATGCAAGCTGTAAAGATGCTCAAACCCCTTATTCTTTTATCCCATTTCCTTGTTACATATTTACTAAGTTATCTGGTGGAAATGGTATTGTTTAAGCTTTGATGTGCCACTTTTTCCAAGTGACATATAGCAATCCATATGTTCAGAGTAGGAAGAAGCATCATGATATCTTAGCGAATGGCAGAGATAGGTGTTCCCTACACTTAATTTTATAGTCCTGTTTAAGTATTTTCTAATACAGATTCCCAGAGTCATCAGTAGGAAATAATTAAGTATCTGTCAGATGCCTGGGAAACCTTGGGACAGTCACCAGACCCTAGCAAATAGGGGAGGGGAATTTCATGAGAAGGCTGTGGAAGGGATGCTTAAGAGGGACTATGTATCTGGCTATTATTGGTATTTAGGAAATCTATGGAATTATATGTATTTGTAAAAAAAAATCTAACTCTTCATCAATTTCCTCCTTATTTAGTTGACCCTCTTATATCTTAATGTTAATAATGACTCATCCTTTTCAGTAACTTTATTTTTTTTAACTTGATTCATTTATTATTGGGTAATCCAAATATTTCCAGAATATCACCCACTTTTGAGCTTAAAGAGGCTACTTTGTCATTTTATGCCTCTTAGACCATTATCCTTTCCCTACCAGGGGATTGGAAGGACCCTTATACTTTCATGTCTTCTGTTTTCCTGTGAATCTTCCCTTGGAAATATGGTGGAGAACAATATTTTACATAAATGGTCCTCTCCTTTTGGCTTTGATGCATGGGAGCCTGAGATGGGGAATAGGTATTTAACCAATATTCTGAGCCTACAACTTATGTCATCCTTTCTCCTTCATTCTCTTTGCCTTGGTTGCCTGCTAACCTCTGATTTGTCCATAGGCTACTGCCTTGTCTACTGCTAGTGAATTGGCCTGAGTTTCTTCACTTCTTTAGGTGAAGGACCCCGCCTTCTCTACTGCTGTTGTTTGAAGTCTAATTTATTCCTGAATTCAGTGCTCACATTTCTGGCATTAGTGAACACTTCTAACTTAAGCTTACCTTCACCCCTAGAGATATAGGTTACTCAGAAGATCACATTTCTATTCAGGTCAGAGGATCTGAAGAATGTTGGTTAAACACCTGTTCCCCATCTCGGCCTCCCGTGCATCATTTGGGATGGACTCCCAGACTCTCATCTTTACTCATCATTCATGTAGCAGCATACCTGTGCTCCCTGGCCCTGATTTTTTACACACGTTTGCAAGGTGAAGCTCCTGTCTAGTGACAACTTTCATTCAAATGAAACAAACTACTTGGTTTATCATATAAACTTAAAGTTGACAGTGGTTATTAGGGGCTAGAGAGTATGGGGAATATGGAAATTAATGTTTAATGGATTCAGAGCTTCAGTAGGGGACGGTGGGAAAAGTTCTGGAGATGGATGGTGGTGATGGTTGTGTAACAGTGTAAATGTACTTAATGCCATTGAATCATATACTTTAAAATGGTTAAAATGGTAATTTTTATGTATATTTTGCTACAATTTAAAAAATGTTAAAAACAACTACTTGGTTTAAAACAAAGTGAGGATTCCAGAAATGTCTTAGGAAACATCATAAGTGCCTGCTCATAGCCACAGCTCTGCCTGCTGCCTGTCAGGCAGCATTTCTAGAACATGTGGAGAGAATAGACCTACAGAGAACACTTTGAGAAGAAATGGTATTCCTTGTATTTTACATCTAAAATTAAAAGTCATATTGAAGTCTTAGGTATTTTTTTCTTTACTGATCACTGCTCCTTACACTAATTATCACACTCTTGGTCATATGCCCAGTAATATTAATCATTCTGATGATAATATTATCATGTATGGCTTTCCATACATGATAATACATGAAATCTTTGCTGAAAGGAAGTTAGCTTCAAATCATGTTATTTGTGGAAAGTTGATTGTTAAATATAGAGACACAAGATCCCATGTTTTTGACAACTAATTTAAGCCTGATCATGCTTTAGCACAGGCAGATCCATCACCTGGGGGTACATTTTGGTTGGGGGTATAATGGTCCATGCTGATAAGGGGTTATATGTTGGAATGGTGTTGTGTTTTTAGCATGGACCAGGGTTCAAGCCAGACAGAGAGGGAAATAGCAGGAAAGAATGGGAATGGGAATAAATGTACTCAAAATAGGTTCTTTTGGGGTTAGTCTTGGCCAAAGGAACAAGATTATTTGAAGACATCAGAGATTCTCTTGAAGATATAATTTCTCTGACACTCTCTGGATAAGTCTGTCCACCCCCAGTTACATAATATATTCACAGGAGGAAGCTCAATACAATGTTTTATGAAGTTAATTTAACAAATGATGCCTGCCTCCAGGGCTCGTACTCCTGCAATATACTACATTGCCTCAATGGAGTCTTAAATGTTCAGAAGAGTATGGAATATTGTATCATTTTCAATCATGATGAGAAAATATTCTTAATGCTAGGTCTCTATATACTTAAACACACAGTTTCTTTGGCAATTCCTTTTCCTGAAGCACATTTTTAGTGGAGTAAGGAATGGATATAAAATGGAAATGATACATAGCTTTGAATTTTGTCATTTGTCAAACCTGAAGTGCCTTTTATGTCAGACATCATGCTGGGTTGTAGAAGATACTTTAGAAATAGAATTTCTTGCTCCATTTGAGAATATGAGATCTGGAAGGCCCTTCTATCTTACCACATCTCTTTTTGTATATTAGGAATCTCACGTTCATATGTGAGTACAGGTTCCCTGAGGTTACCCAGGTAACTAGAAAGTAGTGCCCAGAATAGAAAACAGCCCATTCTAAGTGAATCAATATGGCTCCCAGCAGAAGCAGTCAACATGGTCAAATTAGGAAATTTGAGGAGAGTTAATAAAAGGTTTTTTTTTTTTCCCCAAAAAAAGATTTGAGGTCAGGATTTGAGGTAATCACCAAAGGGTAGTGGTAGCATACTCCAGGGCCAGTAATAGAAGGGATCTATCACTACCCATATGTCTGAAAGAACCCAGAAAAAAAGCTGTGGCTTTTAGAAGAGGGGCATGTGCAACACAATAACTTAGCAATAACACATCCAGGAGCATGAACACCTTAACTTCATTCTCCTCCTGGCCTCCAATTTTCCACTAGAAGCTCCTGTCAGCTAAACTAAACAGAAGCAAAAGTCAAGGGTGAGCCAGGATATAGTTCATGTGAGTCATCCTTCAAGGGCCCAGAGCCCGGGAGAGAGTGAAGGAGAGTGAATTTAGAGTGGTAAACTGGACTTCCACAGTTCCTTACTGCAGGACTTACTGTGCAAATGGTAGGACATAGCTTCAGTATTCGTCAGATAATGGAAGAATGTCTTTGACTATAAAGCGCATTATGTACAAATGCTGAATTGAGTATAGGATTTTTAAAGTTTCTAATTTGAAAAAGAAAATATTGTTTAAGAATCATAGAATTTCAAGCTGAAATGCCTGGAATATGCACATCTTGCAGATACTTATACATAAAATTTATTGGCCCATTGTCCTCAATAGCTCTCCAGGGAGCTCTGCTCTCTCTATGTCAATAAATATTAGAAGATTCTGGGGAGTTTCTCACAGGTGCTTAAAAAAATCTACACTCAGTCTCCAGGTTATTTCCTTATATATACCCTGTGTCTTGCTCAGCTTCTGTGCCCCTGAAAAAAATCCCCCTTTTAATTCCCTTCATATCAACAGAAGTTGAGGGGTCTCTGCCATACCAGTATAGGCATACATAACAGAGAGCACATGTGAGAGTCTCAGTTAGACTGATGTCCAAGAATTAAGCCCCTGTCCTAAAGGTATCTAGCTGTGGTCTGAGGAAGGACCAGGAGGAAAAATCCACCTAACTTTTGGGTTTACAACCACAACAAACTTTCTGATGCTGCACCACACCCTGTGCAGGAAAATGTCAAATAGATGGGGGAGGCAGAACCAAGCCTGAGCTTTCTAATCAAAAAACTCAATTCCCTTTGAATGGAGAAGGAGTGAGAGAAGTGACCAGGATCATTCAGAGAAAAGTCCCTCCTCATGCAAGCCAGAAATAGGAGGGAGGAAGGGAGTACTCTCACATTATATGTTGCTTTATGAGCTTTTTCTAAATGTTGGTTCACAAAGGTATTTGTCAGTCAAACTTTTGATCTTGTTTCACAGGGTAGATGAGAGATTTAAACATAAATTGGAATGAAGCAAGACCAGATCTGGCCTAGTAAAGGACTCCAACTGAAAAAAGTTAGGAAAGGGTCCTTGGGAAGTGTGAATTATTGGGCCAGTGTAGCTGTGTTAGACTTAAAGAGAATGTCAAGAAACACTATAAAACACTGTGACAAGCTTTTATATACACTCAAGGGCATAGCCAGGCAAGGAAGAATTTTTCCCCTATCAGAGAGGTGAGAAATGGCCCACAACAGGTAGTAGAAAATCCACAGTCTCCGGTGGGTACCCGCAGAACACCAGGTCTTCAACTGCCAACTCCTGCACCCCAGTATCCACGCCCTGCCCCCAGCACTGCCTAGCAGGGCAGGACTATGATTTCCCATGGACACACCAACCTCTTTTAGCCTATCTCCTGTCCACTGAGTTTTATTTCATGTTGTTCTTTTCAGGCAAATACCCCTATCATCTATTTTCTATTATTTTATAAGAATCCTAGCACATCTGAGTGTGTCCATTTACTTTCCAAACCCCAGAATCCCATGATATAGAAAACAGTAGATTTCACAAGCATTTCCAAATAAATGAGTGGTAAAAATATTCTCTTAAAGTACTTCTCTCCTTCTCCCCCAGTTAAATACTTTATGGAGAGACCAAATAAAAAGAGAGGAAAGAGGAGCAAGCCTGATTATGATTCCTAAACCCCTCCATTATACAGACAGCAGGCTCAGGTGCAACAGGCTTTGAAGGAGAGAAATTATGGATGCAAAAGCTAAAATCCAGCTTTGAGTGTTCATGGCTCCAGCTTCTGTAGCCTCAGCAGTCCCTGCCCCATCTGGCCAAGGCAGAGGTGGTGATGCCACTCTTAGGAGGAGCTGGTCACACCCTTGAGACAGCAGTTTCCAAATAGAAGGTGCAATAACAAGTGTTCTCTCAACACTAATTTTAGGCCAGCTGCTTAGTTACATAGGCAGAATCATCTGGCAGCCTTCTGAGGAAAGGATCTGAGGATCAGAGACAAGTCCTATTACAGATGTGCCTTGCTTCATGATAGTTGCAGAAAGATGCAACTAACGCCATTGCCAGTTTTCATGTTCTAATTCATTTAACTAGCCCTGGGGTTTCTTAGAGTTAAGGCAGCTGCATCCTCTGTTTACCTGGCTCAGTACCTTAATAATGGTATGGCTCCTGCAAGCCCAAGTTAATGCTCCTTAATCCTTGCAATTTTCACCATAAGTCAGTGCTAAGAAAGCACCCTGTCTGCTGCAAAAATAAAAGGGAGGAATGCCCCTAAATTATAGCCTCCAGTTGGATAGCACTCCTTGACTTGTGGTCACTAATGGGAATTATTATAATGGCTTCAGCCTGAGATACAGACATTGTGTTGAACCTAAGGTCATTTGGCAGTTTTATAAGAACCACAGAATGTGAGAGCCACATCCAGGCCATAGTGGGGCAGTGATTTACTCATGGTCACAAAATATAAGTGGCACAAAGCTGGGCCTACGTCTCTTGGAATATGCAAGATCTTTTTCAAGCTACTATGTAAATTGAACAGGTAGTAGTAACCTGTGTAGTGTGCATGGTCATACACAGAAACCCTTGCTGCCCTTTTCAACCAGTGAAATCTGTTGAACCCATAGCCAGATTACTTGGGTTTCATTTTTGTATATGTAAAGTGGTCATAAGTAGGACTTGGTTCAGGGCTTATCTTGGTATCTTAGTTTGTTCAGGCTGCTATAACAGATTACCATAGACTGGGTGGATTATAAACAACAAAAATTTATTTCTCACAATTCTAAGGGCTGGGAAGTCCAGGATCAAAATGGCTGCACATAGGGTGTCTGGTGAGGATTTGCGGCCTGGTTCACAGAGGCCATCTTCTCACTGTGTCCTTCCATGGCAGAAGAGGTGAAGGATCTCTCTGGAGTCCCTTGTATAAAGAGACTAATAATCTCAACACTTTCCATAGGCCCCACCTACTAATAGCTATCACATTGAAGGTTAGGGCTTATACATATGAATTTTGAGGGGGAAAAAAACTAATCTAGAATTAAAAGTAAGTTGTATTGAAGTCCCTTAATATCCATGTTCTTTACTTGAAAAATACATTCATTATATTAACTCTAAAGTCTTAAAGCCAAAGTCTAATGTAAATCAGATATGGGTGAGACTCAAGATATGGACAGATTCTCTTCCAAATATGAACCTTTGACACCAGATTATAAGCTTCCAAAATATAGTGGAGGGACGGGCATAGGATAGGTATTTACAGTCCAAAAGGAAGAAAGAAGAGAGTAAGTCAGTCCAAGTTGCAAGGAAAACTCCAGGCGGTCTTAAGGCTTAAAACAATACTTTTGGCGCAGTACTGTTCCTTCTAGGAATCCTGGGCTGAGGTTTTGCCTTTTGGACCACTGGGGCAGTGGCCCCACCTTCTGGACACAGGGAGCCCTTACCTTGCTTCCCCAGCTCTGCCAAACATGAATTGAACCTCCAGGCTTCTTCCACGTGGCCCCATATCCATGCCTTTGGGCAGCTCTGTTCCCAGGCAGCTCTGGGTGGAGGCCATCTGGTCTGTTGAAAGCAAGGCTATGACCCCCCTTTTGATTCCAGGGGGTAGATTGGGTAATCTCTGAATCTTCTTCTGGATCATTTTTTCTCCTGTTTTGAAAAATAGGATGTGTTTCCAGCTAAATAGATCTGTGGTATCATCCTGCAAAATCCAAATCCGACAGCCTTCATTTGTTCCTGCCCATTACTTTCCCCTTCATTCAAACTGTCAACTCTCTAGTTGAAGCATCCGTGGTGCACACTCATATTAACCTACTTGTCAAAGGTTTGCTTGGCCGTATCCTTAGTGTTCTCTTATTTAACATGCTTTCTCATTTTTTGAAATATGGATATGCCCCAAATTTTCCAAATCTTAAAATTCTAGTTCCTTTTTGCTTAATAGTAATTTTGTCTTTTGTTAAGATGTTTTCTTTCTTCTCTAATTTTATTCTTTCAGCCAGGAGGACCCATACTGTCAACATTTTGCTTAGAAATAACTTCAGCTAAATATCTAGCTCACGAGTTCTCCCTCCCACAAAATAGTAAAGCATGAACACAGTTTAGCCAAGTTCTTTATAAGAAGTGTCATTTTTTTCCCACTAGTTTCTGATAACTTGTTCCTCATTACTGCCTGAGACCTCATCATGATAGCCTTTACAATATTTCTACCAACAATCTGCTCGTGTTTATTACTTAGGTATTTTTCTGAGAAGATTTGGGCTCTCTGTACAGCTCTCCTGTTCATTTTGAGTCCTCACCAGAATCACACTTAATGGTCCATTCATTGTAGACCTTTTCAAGTACACATCTCAGAATTCTTCCAGTCTCTACACATTATCTTGCTCCCACATTTTTAGGGTTTTGTTATAGCACACACCCCCTCCTCCCACCAGCACACCACTTCTTAGGACTAATTTCTGTCTTAGTCATATGAGAAGCCTTCTCTGAATTCCAGACATGGTTGCATACCTCTGACTTCTAGGCTATAGTAGTTCTCAGTGAATGGTGAATAGCAGTATGGAAATTCTTTTGACTAGTGGTTTCTTGAAGGCAAGGACTAGTTTTATTTATTTTGACTAATAGTTTAATTCTTAGCAAATATCAGTTGTACAATAGGAGGTCCTTCTCTTTCCTCAGTAATTCAGTTCACTAAGCACTGATTGAACATCTCTTTTTTGTTTGGTGCCAGCCCATTTTATAAAGCTGCCAAAGGCCTCACTATTTTGTAACCAAGGTGATCACTTGTTGGCAGACCCTTATGATTTATAAGGATAAGACTGGACATGAAGTAGCTTCATCCTAAGATACATCATGGAAAAACAACAACAATCACCACAAAAGCACAGTAACTTTTTTTTTTTTTTAAAGAGAGAGTGAGAGAGGAGAGAGAGAGAGAGAGAATTTTTAACACTTATTTTTTAGTTTTTTAGTTCTCGGCGGACACAACATCTTTGTTGGTATGTGGTTCTGGGGATTGAATCCGGGCCGCACGCATGCCAGGCGAGCGCGCTACCGCTTGAGCCACATCCCCAGCCCCCACAGTAACTTCTTTACATTGAGCACCAGCACCTTTGTGAGTACTCATTACCATCCTAAGAGGCAGAGATTATGATCCCAATATTACTATAACAAAACAAGATACAGAGAAATTTATCTAAGATTATACAATAATGTTAGGGTGCAAATCTTGACTTTGCGACTCAAGAATTAGGAGGAAAAAAGAAAATAAAAGGGGATCTAAAAGTGAAAAACAAAAGAATCTGTGTTCACAGCTACTGTGCTGTGTTGCCTGTAGTACAATTACAGAGCAATGTCTCTGCAATATCACATTTCCCAGACAACTTCAGTTCAATCATTTAATCACCAAAGCATCTCATTTTAACCTTAAATCTATTGTATGCTTCTTTTCCAAAATGCATCAGCATTACCATTTAGAAAATACCCTCTAGCCTACTGAGGTGTGTAAGGAGCTAAATTCTCCTTCACTCGATAATTTCAGAATTATCGAGTCGTCAGAATTATTCAACAGTCATCCTTCCTCTTCTCCTCTTCCTCCCTCCCTTTCCTGCCCTTTCTTCCTCTTCTATTTATTTTAATAGACTTTATTCTTAGAGCAGTTTTAGGTTCACAGTACCATTTTAATAGCAAAAGTGATATATACTCATTGTATAAAATTTAACAATACTGAAAATGAAATATTAAATGAAGACTTCGTAGTCACATGAAAGAGTATCAATGAGGGAATTCTCACATGGAATATATTGGAAGATCCCTAAGGTCCTAATACAGTGTTTCTCATTGGTTGTGTTCACTGAAAATCTCATTGTAAGGTTGTCTGGTGTTGCCTGTTTCTTCTATCTAATTATATTACCACTTTCTCTGTTAAGGCACCATGTGATATCCTCAAGTTCCCCATGACCTGATTTCCATAACAAAATTTCCCAGTGTTATCTTTATTAGGCCCCCAAGGAACAATTATCTTAGGATCAGGAAGGTATCTTGTATTCTGAACACACACACATAATTCATATATATCTATATCTACACACACACACACACACACACACACACACACACACACACACACATATAGATTTACTCAGTGTTATCTACAGGCTATCTGTATAAGATTCTTCTGAGATTTGAGAAGATTGTTAAAAACAGAGATTCTAGACCTCACCTAAGACCTCTTAAATAAGAATGTCTTAAGGTTGGAGTCAGGGATCAACATTTGCCCTTTACCAAAGAGTGTTTTATTTTTACTTCCCATTGGGAAATTGCCAAACATATATATTCAAAAGTTGAGAGAATAATAAAATAGCCTCCACACATTCAAAACTAAGTTTCAACACATAAAAAAAAACAGTTTTAGTAATTATCAACTCAAGGTCAATGTGATCTCATCTATAATTTGAAGCAAATTCCAGACATCATAGCACATATTTCCATATGTATCTATAAAACATAACCACAATTTTATTATCACACTTAATAGTTATTAGTGATAAACTCTAATATCATTAGATTTCCAGTTCATATTTCCTTGTTTTATACTTGTTTCTTAACTGTGTAGTGATTTTAGTTGCTTCATAATATAACTGCTCCAGGCTGCACTGCCTCCTCTCTGAGACTTTGTTTCACTGGTTTTCTGAGTTGAGGGCAATTTTTCCTGCTATTGCCATGCTTCTTGCTCTTAGCTGTGATATTATAAAATATTCCTATATTGTGTCTTCTTCTGTTTCATTTTAATCTCCTCAGTCATCCTTTAATAAGTCTTATGATAGATCCGTGGAAAGTGTTCATTCTAACTTCTTGCAGATCTAAAACTGGCTTTTGCAACTCTCATACTTTCTTAGTAACATGTTGGGTAGAGAATTCGAAATTGAATGTTTGCAGACATTATTGCATTATCTGCTATTTTTGATGAGAAGTCCAGTGCCAGTATGAGAACATTTCTTTGTGTCCTTATTATTTTTGTCTCTTAAGTTTTATGATTCTGTCCTATCTTAATGCTTTGAAATGTCACAATAATGCATCTAAGGTATTATTGCTCTTAGCTGTGATATTATAAATCTCAGTTCACAAATTAATTTGCCTCTTACATGAATTTGTTTCATTTCAGGGTCCATTTGCTCTGATAGCTCAGCATGGTTGAACACTTTCAATCTGCTGATTTGTTCTATTTGTCCCATGACTTTACAGTGCTCATGTGTTCTTCCTGGCCCTTCACACCTTAGGGTGATAACTACTGTTTCTTGGTCCATATGAATCGTATGGGCATTCAGGCTTTTGACTCATTAGCCAATATTTTTGCCATTCTAAATTGCCATAATTTTTGCACTCTTTTAGGCTTTTATGGAGCCCCTAGAATTATATAATCCAACTAGGATATTACTGAGTCCAGAGGTCCAACTGAGTGCTGTGTCTGGTGTTGCAGGGACATTGCTGTGGTATATCACATAGGGTATGACTGAAGCCTAATTGCAGCGCATCCTATTCCATATTGCCTCCCTGGGAAAGATGCATTCCACATAGTTGTTGGTACAGTTTCATGAACCATCACCCCCCACCAAAGCAGAAGTACCTTCAGGGATCTAAATCAAAACTGGTATGCTATTCACCTCCTTTAATCCCTTCAGCACCATGTTGGTATTTTTTGATCCTTGAATGAAAGAACCAATTATGCTGTTCTTATTCTGTAGAAAAAAATCTCATTATTTTTTTATTGCCACTATTTTCTTTCAATTTTTGCTGTTAAATATGCTATATATGCCAAATAGTAAATGTAATGAATACATATACCTTAAGATTAATAATAAGACAAATAATCACATACCACCTAACTTGAGAAATAACTTCTTTCAAAAATAAAACTATTCTGTGATTCTAAACTGATTCTCTGTCTATTTGCTAAGGTCCTGGATCTGAGGTGGGGAGTATGGCCATAGTGACTCCTACTTCTTTCTGACAAGAGGGACAAAAATCACAAATATGGCATCTAGCAGGCACACTGAACTATTTGTAACAGAACTCCTGATGATTACACTTAGTGACTTGTGTGGCAGTGTATACCATCATTGGTTTCTCCTGTCAGGTGTTCCTTGGCTCACTCCTAACTCACATGGCATCTTAATGCAAATAATAAAAATCAACTCTTATCATTTGTTAGAATTTTTTTATAATAATCATATGCACAAAAATGTGGAAGACTATGAATGTGACTATCACTCCTCAGAGTTTATAGTCCACAAACCTATGCAACAATAATTCAGGTTTGGCAGAAGGTGTCTACAGCGCTGCTCCAATGAGCTTCATCATTTAGTGAATGCCTAGTGTATGCCAGGAGCTGTTTGAGATGCATTGAGTTTTAAAATGGACAAGATCTGTGTTGTCACGGCTCCTCATGCCTGAGCAAGCTGTCTTTTGAGTGCATCATCTAGAAATCAGCTAATAAGCTGGAGTTGTTCTTGAGGAGGGTCGGGGGCCCTCTGGTTACAAGTAAAAGTGGGCCGAAGGCTTCAAGCTATTTGGCATGTTGTCTATGCCAAGCTAAATCCTGAGAAGTCATGTTGTACTAAGCTGATGAGTTCAGACTCGTGGGATTCTTAAGTCCAGGGTGACCATATGTCCTAGTTTGCCCTGGACAATTCTGGGTTAAGTATCTTATCCCCATGTAGTTATTAATATAACCCTTTTCCCTCTTTAAAGTATCTCAGCTTTGGACAGTAAATATGGACAGTCATGCCTATTAGTCATTTTTTTTTTTTTTTGCCATGGCAACAAATCCCTTCAAAATCTTAGCAACTTAAAAACCAAATATTCAGGTTTTGCTCACAGATCTGTGAATTGCTTGCAGCTCTGCAGTAGCCTGTGGGTCAGGTTTAAATTTATTTTTCATTTTGGACTTTGGGCCTATGCCACAAGTCTTTTTATGCTACACAGACAAACTGGAAGATCAGCCCTAATCTGAGAACTCTTATTATGCCTAAGGCAAGAGCTCTGGTGGAATGGACCATACCCACTCACCTTTCACTAGCCAGATCAAGCCACATGTCCAGGACATCAGAGGACTGAGATTTAGGCTGGCTCCTGGGAGGGGAACACTATGGCAGGGGAGAGTGACTACTTAGTGGATTTAATACAGTTATCACCTCACATTCCTAAACCTTACTGCCTCCCAGCATGTCCCTCCTTTAGTCTTTGCTAATAGTTTCCAAACCAGGTCTATGTCAGGACAAAGCTGAAGTAATTAGCAGTTCACGGGGAAGGAGTTTTGCTTCCATTTGGATTACAGAATATATTAATGGATTTCACAACTTTACAGAGGCTGTTTTGTTTTTAAATACTATTTGGGGGGGGTGGAAATTGGTATGGAATTGGGGGTGGAAATTTGGGGGGCAGCTTGATTATCTGGAACCGGGTCTCCTCCTTCCTTGTGCACCCAGCCTACCACTTATCATAGGAGTCTGCAGCAATAAATTTTTTACTCTGCTGTGTGAGCTGTCAGCCAAGTGGAGCCTTCGGTCAAATCATGTTCTTCCTTACCCCATGTTGGGGCTCTGTGAAGTGTAGTTTGTAGTACATTTCACTTTGTCTTCACTGACTCTTATCCCTCTCCCTTGTTCCTTCACCTGATATTTTTAATTTTTATTTGTGCTCAGTGTCCCTTCATTTGTCTTTGTTAGGTGTTCAGCACTGATTGGCTTTTCCTAAATTCCAGAAATTCTGTAAAGTTACTGGCTCAGTGATGGATTGATGGTACCCTTCCTTGTTTTCCATTGCTTATCCCATTTCAGTGGGATTTAAAGAGACAGAAAAGACCAAGATTTGTACCAGCTCACCCATGTTAGAACCAGAACCCAAATGTTTTCAAATAGAGATGTAATATTGTCTCACCACAAGGGCAAAGATTGTTTGGGAGGCTTTTGGGAGATCTAGTAGATCCATTACTAAACTGGAAGTTGGTTTTCTCTCAAGAGCAATTTTTCATGAAGCAACAGTGCTGTCATTTGGTAAGAATGATCAAGTGCCTTCAAAGTTATGTTCCAAAGCACACACATGGTAGCTGATCAGCTTCACTCAGTAGGTAAGTGGCTTGCTTGTAGGAGGATCCGTACATGCCTCAGCAATTTGTCAGAGATCATAGAACATTGATGTTGCCATGGATAGTTAAAATTATGAGGATGAAGTCATCTCTGACTTTCTCCTTCACTAGAATGCGAATCTGTGAAGGTATGGAGTTTGTCCTGCTCCCTATTGTATCTCCAAAACCTAGCATAATACTTGGCACTGGTGGACATTCAGAAAACTTTAATGGAAGCAATGAAGATATTAATGATGGACAAATAGAAGCAAATCCCAGGAGAGTCATTAGGGCTTCTGAGTATAGTAGAGTGCAGGAAAGACATGTAGAGGTGGCCTTTACAGTAATAGTGCCAGGAATGATTTCTGATTGAAATCAGCCTCCCTGGTTCTACTGTAGGTTGGAGTAGAAACCTGGGAAATTGGGCTCTGTACTGAAAGTTAGGGGCACAGCCATTAGCTACGTCATGGCTTCAGGACTGTGGTCATGTACAGTTGCAATCATCACCTGCCATGCCCTTCCCCCTTACCTTCAGTGCATGCTTGTCAACCTCTACTACTATCACCTCTGCACTGACTGTAGCATGGGATTTTTCTTATCACTGGAGCTCATGTTGCCTACATGTGCTGTAGCTTGAAAAGGCAGGCATTTAATGCCTTTGAGAGCCACCATCAAGTCAGTGACTAAAGGGAGTTTGTAGATAAGCAAACCAAGTCCCTCTTCCCTTGTGTGGGGTAATTCTGAATTGTAAATATCCTCCCTGCAGGGTTAACCTCTAGTTCTCCTCTCTGTCCTTCTTCATGTTTTCTTCACCTTCTAAATAAACTTCTTGCTCTTAAGTAACTCGTTTCAGGATATGTTACTTGGGAAACTCAAATTGTGACAGTCTGCCCTGGGTCCTGAGAACCTATACACTTAGTGGTAGTTATTCTTGAAGCACAAAATTCACAGAAGTCTTGGGCTCTATTTTTTTTTTTTACTTTCTTTTTTTAAAGTTCTAATTTGTTATATAAATGACAGCTGAATGCATTACAATTCATACTGCACATATAGAGAACAATTTTTCATATCTCTGGTTGTATATAAAGTATTTTTTACCCTCATGCTCCTCATTCCCCCTCCCACCCATTTACCCTACCTAGAGTTTATCTATTCCCCCCCCCCAAACCCACTATAAAAAGCCTCCTTATATCACAGAAAACATTCAGCATTTGGGTTTTTGGGATTGGCTAACTTTACTTAGCATTATCTTCTCGAATTCCATCCATTTACCTGCAAATGCCATAATTTTATTCTCTTTTAATGCCGAATAAGGTTGATTCCCCAATTTTTTTTTTGAGGCTGTTGTAAATGGGGTACTTTTTCTCATTTCCCTTTAAGAGGATTTGTCATTGATATACAGAAATGCCTCTGATTTATGGGTGTTGATTTTGTATCCTGCTACTTTTCTGAATTCATTTACTAGTTCTACAAGTTTTCTGGTGGAATTTTTGGGGTCTTCTAGGTTTAGAATCATATCATCGGCAAGTAGTGCTAATTTGAGTTCTTTTTCTATGTGTATCCCTTTAATTTCTTTTGTCTGCCTAATTGTTTTGGCCAGAGTTTCAAGAGCTATGTTAAATAGAAGTGGTTAAAGAGGGCATCTCTGTCTTGTTCCAGGTTTTAGAGGGAATGCTTTCAATTTTACTCCATTTAGAATGATGTTGGCCTGGGGTTTAGCATAGATAGCTTTTACAATGTTAAGATATATTCCTGGGGCTGGAGTTGTGGCTCAGTGGTAGAGTGCTTGCCTAGCATGCATGAGGCACTGGGTTCGATCCTCAGCACCACATAAATGTAAAATAAAGACATTGTGTCCACCTAAAAATACTTAAAAAATAAATATATTCTTTAAAAGATATGTTTCTGTTATCCCTAGTTTTTCTAGTGTTTTTCACATGTTTGGGTGCTGTATTTTGTTAAATGCTTTTTCTGCATTTATTGAGATGATCGTTTGATTCTTATCTTTAAGTATATTGACGGGATGAATTATGATTATTGATTTCTGTGTGTTGAACCAACCTTGCATCCCTAGGATGAACCCCACTTGATCGTGGTGTGCAATCTTTTTGATATGCTTTTGTTTTCAATTTGCCAGAATTTTATTGAGAATTTTTGCGTCTATGTTCGTTAGCAATATTGATCTGAAGTTTTCTTTCTTTGGTGTGTCTTTGCCTGGTTTTGGAATCAGGGTGATATTGACCTCATAGAATGAGTTTAGAAGTGCTCCTTCTTTTTCTATTTAATGAAATAAATTTGTAGAGTACAGGTATCAGTTCTTCTTTATAGATCTTGTAGAACTCAGCTGTGTATCCATCTGATTCTGGGTTTTTCTTGGTTGGTAGGCTTCTGATGGCGTCTTCTATTTCCTTGCTTGAAATTGATCTGTTTACATTGTGTATGTATATCATCCTGATTCAATTTGGGCAACTCATATGCCTCTAGAAATTTGCTGGTGCCTTCGATATTTATTGGAGTACAAGTTTTTAAAATAATTTCTAATTATCTTTTGTATTTCTGTTTGTTGTGATATTTCCTTTTTTATCCTGTATGTTAGAGATTTGAGTTTTCTCTCTTCTTCTCTTTGTGAGCATGGCTAAAGGTCTGTCAATTTTGTTTATTTTTTCAAAGAACCAACTTTTTGTTTTGTCAATTTTTTCAGTTGTTTCTGTTGTTTCAATTTCATTGATTTCTGCTCTGGTTTTAATTATATCCTGTATTCTACTGCTTTTGTTGTTGACTTGTTCTTCTTTTTCTAGGACTTTGAGATGTAGTCTTATGTCATTTATTTGTTGACTTTTTTTTTTTAAGAAAAAAGGACTGTACTTCATGCAATGTACTTTCCTCTTAGTACTGCCTTCAAGTGTTCCAGAGATTTCAATATGTTGAATTAGTTTTCTCATTTACCTCCAAGAATTTTTTAATCTCCTCCTCGATGTCCTTTGCAACCTATTATTCATTCAATAGCCTATTATTTAGTTTCCAGCTGTTGGAATAGCTTTTATTTTTTATTTTATCATTGATTTCTAATTTCCTTCCATTATGATCTGATAGAATGCAGGGTAGTATCTTAACTTGTTTTGTATTTGTTAAGAGTTGCTTTGTGGCATAATATATGGTTTATTTTAGAGAAGGATTCATGTGCTGTTGAAAGAAAGTGTATTCGCTTGTTGAAGGATGAACTATTGTATATATGTCAGTTAAGTCTAAGTTAATGATTGTATTATTGAGTTATTGATTGTATTATTTGTTCAGCTTTTGTTTGGAAGATCTAACCAGTGATGAAAAAGGTGTGTTAAAGTCACCCAGAATTTTTGTGTTGTGGTCTATTTGGCTCCTGAACTTGAGAAGAGTTTGTGTGATAAACATAGATGCTCCATTGTTTGGGGCATATATATTTATAATTGTTGTGTCTTGAGCAGTATGAAATGTCCTTCTTTGTCCCTTTTGATTAACTTTAGCTTAAAGTCTACTTTATTTGATACAAAGATATAAACCCCTGCTTACTTCTATAGTCCATGAGAGTGGTATGATTTTTCCCAACCTTTCACCTTTAGCCTGTGGATATCTTTTCCTGTGAGATAAATCTCTTGGAAGCAGCATATTATTGGGTCTTTTTTATTTTGATACAATCAGGTAGCCTGTGCCTTTTGATTGGTGAGTTTAGGCCATTAACATTCAGGGTTATCATTGAGAAAATGATTTGTATTCTTAGCCACTTTTGTTATTTAACTTGACTTGGTTTTTCCATTGATTAGCTTTCCTTTGGTGTAATACCTCCCTCTGCTGATTTTCATTGTTGTTTTTCATTTCCTCTTCATAGACTGTTTTGCCAAGTATGTTCTGTAGTACAGGTTTTCTAGCTATAAATCGTTTTAACTTTTTTTTTTAATCATGAAAGGTTTTTATTTCATCATCCAATCTAAACTTAATTTTGCTGGATACACTGGATATAAAATCCCTGGTTGGCATCCATTTTGTTTCAGAGCTTGATATATGTTGTTCCAGGATCTTCTAACTTTTAGGGTCTAGGTTGAAAAATCTACATGTAAACTAATTGATCTCCCCCTATATGTGATCTGATTCTTTTCTCTCATGGCTTTTAAAATAAATAGTTGTTGTTAAGACGTTTACAGTTTGGTCACAATGTACAGAAATGATGAATTCAATTATTATCTACAACATAATCAGTAGGTTTGTAAAAGTGTTTACAGTTTCTGATGGTGGACAAAGATTCAGGGGTGAGGTGTAGGAAGATATGCTGAGGAGGTATGAGATGAGGATATAGAGTTATTATATCTTAGGAAGTGTGAAAGAGAAATCTAAAGAAGAAGGTTAGTAGCAGGAGAATAGAGAGGTAGTCATTTTGGGTAGACAAGTAAGAGGGAAGACAGTAAAGAACATAAGACAAACACACATATATATTAAGAAAAATAAAAATGTTAAAATAGTAAAATTTGGAGAGAAAACAAACAAAAGGAATATGCAACGCAACTGTAATATAGAATTCAGTTGTCTCAGTCCTCAGTGTCCTAATTCATGCAAAATACTTGGTTTCATATATGTTGGGGTTGTGAGGACTGGAGAATAAAGAGAGAGAAGAAAAAAAATCTCCGAAGGAAGAAACAAGGATTGTTTTGGTTGGAGATAAGTATCTTTCCTGCTTCTCTTCTCATCCAATAGATGGTATTGTCTGTTCTTAGTTGGTATCTCCACCCTCAGGATGGTGGGGGTTACCAGGGTGTGAGGGTTGGTCTTGGATGGAGGGCACCTGGAAGTGGCACCTGTCAATGCAGTTGGGAAACTGCACCTCAAGGATCTCCTTTGCAGTCTGCTCCTTTGACGTGGGTGCTGGGTCTTATCTCCTCATCTTGCCTGTAGACCTCACAGTTCCTGCCCCCTAAATTAGTCTCTAAAGTGTGTCTTCCTTAACCTTTCCTTTCTTCTTTCTAATCAGGAACCTTTCTCTCCAGATGTCTTGTGTGTGCACTCTGGTGGCTGCGCACCTGTCCCAGAGGGCTGTTTGTATTGGGCAGTCACTCTGCTGATGTAGGGGCTGCTGGGAATTGGGGGGAATTAGAAAATTATAGGTACCTGGCTATCTGGTGTTCCAAACTGGTAGTTGCCCCGACTAAAGATGGTGATGGAGGTGATCCAGGATGGAGGCAGCTGCATTCAACCATGGGGTGTCGGGTTGGGTGGGGGGAGCTGGGCCATGGCATTGTGTGATGTTCAGAGATGATGCAGTGTTGCAACTGTCGGCTTTCTGAAGAGCCTGTGATGTCCCTAGGTGCAGGCAGGCTACCCCGAGTAGGGGACTATGGCAGTAGCTGTCGAGTCCCAAGATGGAGGCGACCAGGGGAGCCCCACACTAGTAGATGGGGGTCCACACAGGAGTGGCAGCCAAAGTTCCTGTGCATGGGTAGTGGCTGAGTGTCCTTCCTGCGAGGCGTCTGGGAATTCTGTGCTGTTGCTGATGTTGGTGGTCCTTCTGAGGCACCCGCAAGGCCTGCGTGGGCTAGTAGTCTGGGAGTAGGGAGTTCTTTTCTAATGCTGAGGCCTGGGGCCCTGTGCAGCATGGCGGCTGTGATTCTTGTGCCAGGATCAGCTGTGGAGGGGTCCTCTGTTGCTGTCTGCAAAGCAGTATTCCCACTAGTTGAGACCCAGGTCTCAGAGCAACACAGAATGCTGCCTCCCTCTGGCCTGCCATCTTGGATCCCACCTTGAGCTCTATTTTGCTTAGATCTTTTAAAATTAATAGCAAAAGTGAAAAAAAAACACCCTAGTGTCTCTTGTTTTAAAAAGTTGTAATTTAATTCCCAAATTGCATTATATAGCTCTCTGAGATGACACAGTAATTTTAAATAACAATTGCAAGTACCTTGCTCAGAAAATGTTAACGATTTGTGCTGCATGTAGGATAGGGTCTCAATCAACTTGCGGAACAAGCTTCTCATTGTTTCTATACACATCCTGCGTGTTATCTTACCTTCTCTCTGCTTTTGCTGGTCCTCTGGTTTGCGTCCAAATTCTCATTGTTACTGCCCCAGAATCAGGTGACCCTGCAGCATCCCCCAGCCTGGCTTCCTGCAATCACCTCCTTAGGAATAAATGGATGAGACTGATTCTTCTCACACAGTGCAATGGATATATATTGGAAGCACAATCACACTGACCTTTGATCTTTGCTTCTTTTCAGATATCTCAGTGAGCCTGCTGACCCTCGTGGTCACTGCCTGTGGTCTTGCCCTCTTTGGCGTGTCTCTCTTCGTGTCTTGGAAACTCTGCTGGGTTCCATGGCGAGAACGAGGCCTACTCTCTGGTAGCAAAGACGACAACCAGGAACCTTTTAACTGCACGGACACAGAGACCAATGAGCAGGAGAACAGTGAGGACTTCCTAGATCTACCCACACCCTGCCCTGACTCCTCCATGAAGATCAGCCACACCTCCCCTGATATTCCCCTCTCCACCCAGCCGGGGGTCCAGGAGAACTGTGCCCATGGCGTCCGTGTGCAGCGCCAAGTTACAGAGCCAACCTCATCGGCTCGGTCAGTAATGCCCACTTCCTTTCTGATATGCAAGGCAGAGACCACCCTTCCCTTTTTGTCAGTTATGGCATTGAATAGCCAAGAAGCATGTAACCTTTTAGATGTCCATTCAGTATCAGAAATATGAGTATGGGAAAATTGTGCTTCCTGTGAGGAGTTAGTTTCTGAGTGCTACTTAGTCTCTACCAAGTCCATAAAAGTAATAGCTAACATTATTAGAACTTATCATGTATCTAGTATAATGTATAAACATTATATGCATTATTTTATTATAACTTAAAACTTTGATATGGATGCTATTATCATTTTATTTTATAGTAGAAGAAACTTAAGTCGAGAAGATTAAGTAACAAAGTCAAGCACCCAGGTCAGGATTTGAACCCTGGTTTAACCAACACTAGAACCTGAGCTCTTCCTTCACTACTGTTCTCTGCTGTCCTCCTAGAGCTGCAGAATTTATTCACTGTGTCTCTGGCCTGGCCTGGCCTAGGAGTCACAAATAGTCTGTCTTTAGACTCCACAATGTAGCTGGAGGTCTTTGTCCATCTCCAGCCTTTGTAAGGCCTACGGAGTACCTAGAAACCTTAGATCACTCTCTTTCTATTGTTTGGGTGCTTTGTACTCTTAAACAGTAGAGAAATAATGAAGGAGAGTAATAAAAATCATGGGCTCTTAGGTCTAATGAATTGACCTATTATTACCTATATGTGTAACATTGAACAAATTCCTTATATGTGCCATTTCCTCTTTTATGTGAGAAGTAGAATAATACCAACTTTCAGGTGATTTTTAAAAGGAAATGATAACATACACTTACACAGATCTGCACCTAGTAAGTGCTGCCAGTTTGCTTTTTGTATTATTATTATTATCATTGTTGTCATTGAGACAGGCCTGTTCTCAACTCAGATTGCAGAAAGGTGGGTTTGAGGCTAAACAGCCAATTCTAAACCACTGGATATAACAGCCTAGTTTTTTTTTTTTTTTTTTTTTTAAAGAGAGAGTGGGAGAGGAGAGAGAGAGAGAGAGAATTTTTAATATTTATTTTTAGTTCTCGGCGGACACAACATCTTTGTTGGTATGTGGTGCTGAGGATCCAACCCGGGCCGCACGCATACCAGGCAAGCGCGCTACCGCTTGAGCCACATCCCCAGCCCCACAGCCTAGTTTTAATAAGAGATGTTAGGGGGAAAAAAACACGGAAGCAACTTTCTTTAAAATGAGAACATTTGCTTGAGTAGTAAAGGAATAGCATGTGCTATTATTTGGACAGTATGAACACAGTTTGGGGGTGTTTCAAGAAATCTTTTATTCTGTAGAACCAGAAATAAGATTTTACCCTTTTCTATGTTAATCAAGTTTATCCTAGAGGCTCTGCTCATTCACATTCAGGGGGATGGAATATGACAGTTTACAGTTTAATTTTTTCAGAAACCTGTTTTAGCATCATTTCCAATTCTGAATCAAAGAGCTAAACTTAAAATATTCCTCTGTAAGGAAATGGGCGGTTGTTTGCCATTTGATTTACAAGAAACCCTCAGATTTTATCACTAGGATTTCTCTTCAGATTTAAGACTTAAATATAACTAGAACTCTGTTTGATGTCATCATGGAGTTCATGCAGTGGTGCAGATTCATAATAAAATCCTCTCAGTACTTTAAGATGTGGAGCCTTTTAGATGAGGATTCCAGTGAAATTGTCTTCTATTTGGTTCTTTTCTGCATATAATTTATCTTGTCTGGGTTCCTCCAATGCAGGGTGATAAAACTGTTTTTATTAGATTTGATCTGAGCACTCTGCCATATAATTGTAATAAACTGATACCAATAATATCACTATAATTATCATATTTATTCTAGAAAAATATATGAGTACCCTGTGTATCAAAAATATAATTTGCTTAAAAGAGAAAAAACGTTGTTATCTTCCCTACTGATTTGTAGAAATTGGGTAGAAGAAAAGAGGGGGGGGGCGGGGAAGCAAAGGTATTATCCCTGTAAAATGAATTTTACATTTAGATTTATTTTAGTTTGGGAGACATGCAATTAAATTATCTTTTCTGATGGCCAAAATCAGGTTTAGCAATAGCTGAACTGCTGTTAGAAAACTAAATTCTTCCCAGCTGCATTTGACCTAGTATTAAATATGAATTTGCATCTTTATGCATTTAAAACATTCATACTTAAATTACTACTGACCTAGTTTTGTGGGTTCTGTTTGCAGATACATATCTTTGTCTAGTAGTGTATGGTCCTCTGATTCTTTAGTGATTGTGTTGCATTATAAGAACACATACACACAAACCTTTTTCCTGACAAAGGGAGAAAGCAAATGAAATTTCCTTCATCTCCAAAACATTTTAACATTCTTTTTTTTTAAGTAACATATTTGAGAAGGGGAAAAGTACTCTGTTGAAATGACCCTGAGTAGTCTGTTCTGCCAGCCATTATTTCTTTTACCTTCTTTGGCCCAGTTGCGCATATGACTTAGGTTCCCGTTTAAGGACATCCTCCTTGTCACCATGATTGCCATAGCTTCTGTTATAGCATTTACACTGGAAATCTTAACTTTTTTCAAATTGGATTCATATGGCTCATACCAGTGCCATTTGGAATAGCCTAAAGATGAACCTTGTTTTATCTTCAAAATGTTTCTGGTCAGGATGACTTTCTGTTGTTGCAAGACCAAGCATGTAAGATTCTATGCTCAATTACTATTAAAACTATCTAAAATTCCTATTAATTCTTTTCAACTTGGGTGAAATCCCTCTCTGTTAATGATTTAATGTGTTGGAAATGTGTATATCTTCATTTCTCAAGAGTTTTTCAATACCAGAGCTTTATTATAGAGGACTCTATCCCAAGTATACAAAAATCTCTGGTTCTCCAAAATAGAAGAAACATTGAAAGGCTGTCAAATTCATTTCCTCATTCATGTCTCAAGATGAAAGTCCATCCTGGTTATTTAAGCCTTCTCAAATTTCCTGTATAACACTTTGGTACTATGAAAACTGACTGGTCGTATCACAAACTTCTTAACATGTCTGTGAAGGCCTTGCATGGTATTGGCAGAGCCTCTCCTCCTACCAGATCTTCCATGTTGCAAACCCCAGTGTACACTGTTTATGAGGACTCTGTAGGAGGCGTTGCCTATAGAAAGCTCATCACAGTCCGGCTACACTAGGCGGATCTCTCCCGCTTCCTTCAGTATACCAAACTTCCTGCTACCTAGAGACCTTCACACCACTGTTCTCTCAGCCAGGAATGCTTTTCCATTATCTTTGCCTTTCCTGGATCCTTTGCAACTTGAATGTCCTAGCTAAAATATCTCCTGCCCACAAAGGTCTCCCTGACACCCCACCTGAAAGATGCATTTTGTCCTGCACTCTCTCCCACTCTTAAGTTCACATGTTGCCTTGTTTTATGAACACTATTTCTATGTGATTATTTATTGCCTATACTCCCCACTAGACAAAGAGTTCTGTCAACTCAGAGGCCACATCTGTATTGTTTCTTTCTCTGTACCTGGTACCTGGTATATAGCAGATTTTTTTTCCCCCATGAATGACTGATAGAATACATCGATCAATAGCAGGCTGCTTTTCTCTTGTTCTGCTGTCAAGAATGGCAAATGGCCAGAAGTATAAATTGAGTAGGGCCCATAATGGTGTGAGACTGGCAGAAGGCCATTTTTCTCAGGCTTCACATTCATTAAGAGTCTCCCATTTAGACTTTTGACCTTATTTCTGAATTAAACAATCCACAGACGTACAGAGATGCAATGACAGGATTGAAAGAATAAGATAACCATCACATTTTAAACTTGGGTCCCTTTACTGGCCACAACTCTCATAAGTAGTACACAAAGATTAAATGTTGTAATCATGAGTAGCACGTTTCTGTGAACCTATGTTTTTGTGTTGAGAGCAAAAAGCTTTTGAACGACTTGTAGTTATTTCTTCAGATTTTAATAAACTAACAACTTAAAAAGTGGAAGTTGCCTAGACCTATCTCAACTTCCATGAGACCCAGAAACTAGATATAAATGTGTATTTTCTCTACTGGGATTTAATTTTCAGAAATTGTTATGTTCATGGTGTTTGTATACTTACTATAAGCACATGTACTAAGCATCTGTCATGTGTCAAATTCTCTATTAGGTTCTGGTTTTAGAGAGAAAAAAATATAGTCCTCCCTTTAAAGACCCAAAAGAAAAGCATCAGTTACAAACATTGAAGTGTTCAAATTGTTCTTTAGAAGATTAATTTGAATGCATAAGATATGCGGGATAGGGCAAAGAGTGGATACAGAAGGCTAGTCCAAGCCTGTCATGGGAACAGTGGGAATGGAAAGACACAGATGATATGAGTGACTTTAGATAAGGTGTTGGTGGGCAAAAGTCTTGCTGGTTATGGGGGATATAGTATTTGACAGTGACACCAGGTTTCTAACCTATTTAACTTGGGAAATGGTGTGAAGAAGCAGGTCATACTTCAGTGTATTGAACTGCCCTTGACCACACTACTCTACTGGCCCCAAGGCCTGATGCCTTCATTATCTCATTCACTAGAGAAGCCCAAGCCAAGAAAATCTCAGGTTCCTATTCCCTCCTATCCTTGAAGTGTATTAACAGCCCCTGTCTAGTTCTTCCCTTTCTATGTCTGCTATGGTTTAGAACAACCAAACTCTTGCCTCTCCACCACCATGGGAGTTTCAGAGAAGATAAACAGCGTCCTGTCTCCAATGTTTCCACACTTCCTGCCTTGACTAGAATGTAGTCAAGGAATCAGTGATACTTCTGAAGTTACATTTTGATTCTGTCTTGTCTCTCCTTGGACCTTGAAGCCTGGCCAACACTAGTATCCCAGAACCAGGGAAGGGATAGGTCGGGTTTCACCTCTGAGATGAGGCCACTGAGGTGAGGGAACACGGAAGAGAGTGCACCTGTCCATGGTTGTACCTTAAACCCAGAGATGAAAGGGATGTTGGGAATTCTAAACACTGGTTCTTATAGAGCCTGGAATGTGAGATGTGGTGGACATATATGTAAAGGGGTATGTATGATAGCTGGGTTTATATGAAAACTGGAGTCAAACAGCCGAAGATCCTCTTAAAGAGCTGAGACCAAGATGAAAATTAGTTAATTTCTCTCTGGACGTCTACAACATCACTTTGGAAGAGAATAAGGATGAGGCTAAATTAAATAGGCAAGCCCAGCTCAAGTACCATCTGCTCCATGAAAATGTCCTAAGCCAGAGGACTTTCATTCTCCCTTTCTGCTCTCAGGCTTTCTAAACCCTAAATACTGACTTATCCCCATCTGCCCTGCTTTACAGATCCTGGAGGACTATCTCCTCACTTGCCTGGCCTGTTATTTCCTTCAAGGCATGGGCTGTGCTTCTCTATAACTTCCGCTCCACTTGACACTTCCTTTGCATATTCACATTTGTTGAATTACAGTAATGTCCTCTTTCTTAAGATCTGATGGACATAGTTGGCTATTTGGGTGATGAGTCAGGGCCTGAGACTAGAGCTGAGACTGGTTAATTCACATTTGAGAAAAGGAAAGAAGGAAAACCTTTTTGTTTCTGGGCTCCTGCCTCTTCCTTACCCATGGCTGCAGCTCAGCACAAGGCTTAGATTGTGTCAGGTGTACAAGTTATGTTTTGGAGTTTATTATGGGAAACCCACTTTACAAAATTTGTTAATTATATTTGAACTCAAATTTTCAACAGGCTCAACCACAAATCTTCCAGTTCAGGTCTTTTTCATTTCTCAGCCAAGTTCAGTCTTTAAGTTCTTTTCCCTGTCTCTTCCATGATAGGAAATTGCTTCTGCTGCCCCTGAGAGAGAATGAGAGGTGGAGGAAGCTGAGTTTAAACCCCAGCATCCAGCTTCTCTGTAGCAAGTTACTTACAGAGGAGACTATCTTTCAGCTTTCTGCCTCCCTCTCCCACCATCCTTGAGGTTTACTTTTTTCTCTTTCCATTTATTGTGCACTTTGAATGCTGAGAACACCAAAATCCAGGATCCCCAGATCTACTCAGAAAACTGTGTTTTGAACACAGATTCCCCCTTACCATGATCACTCAATATCATAATCGATGTCACTCTGTGATATTAAAGTTCCAGACCAGGTCCTGAAGAACCTCTTGTATACGACACTCAGAGACCACCTCCATTGACCATTTAGAAACCCCTCTTTTGAGGTGGAGAGAGCTCAGTTCATAACACTATGTTTGGATCATTCTTCCCTCTTGCTTTGGATTTGCTTTTTGTTCCTGCTTCCATTTCAGTAGCCTATAAAAGCTATGGAATATTGATTTTCAATTTCTTCTACCTCATCTTCTCCTTTGTGTCCCTGGGGCAGCCTTCGTGCTCTACTTTCTCATCTCTCAGCCCCTGGAGCTCTAGCTGTTATGCAGGAAGTTACAAGTTACTCAGATTCTCTGGCTGTTCTGAACTTCTCTGTTCTACCCCTTCCCCCAACTCCCATAAATTCAGTGCCGCCTGAAAGGAGCCCCAGGCATTGAGAAACTGCTGTGCCTGGTTAGTCTTTGCTATCTGCTTTAAGCCAGTACCTAAAATTCAACTATTTGCCCAGGAGTAATTTTGAATGGGGAAAAAAAAGTATTGGTAAATAAATTAGCATGTAATACATTTGGTAGGTAATAGTATTCATATTTGTGATTGGTTTTTAAGAAGAATCTTTGGTTATATTGGAATTTTAAATATGGGTCTTCATGGGCAATCAGGTACTTGGAATGAAATTTTATTTTGGCCTTTGAAGTCCAAATCCATTATGCCCTCTCCACCTTACTCCCTTTACCTGCTGGCAATCCATTGTGGTTAGCAAGGTCTGAACATGTAGTACTAATTTCTCTGCACATTTTGTGTGTCTAAGAAAAATGCACATGTGCAACAGAATATGTTCCATTTCTAAGTAGCCAAATCCATGTGTTTTAAATTTAAATTTACTTGGTAGAATTAGTCCTACAGACAAGATCTAAAACAAAACATTGCTGAGATGTGATACATAGCCAGTTTAAAAAAAAAAACAAAACTCAAAGGTGACATTCACAGAGACTCTGCTCAGCAGCCACCCAGGGAAGAAAGGGGCGCAGAGTAGCTGGGCCTGGGAGACATACAATTGTTGCTACATCAGACTCCAATCCAAAAAGGAGCATCCAGTGGGTCTTGAAGGTGCATTTATATTATGTAAATCAGTACCACTAACTAAACAGCACCTAGAATAGTCCATACAAATCCCCACTAGTTAGTCCTATTAACTAATCCCCACTCAGGTTTGTGGGAACTGACTGAGTACCAAAGCTTGGGCCCTTTTTGGATCTAACCCATAGTGAAAAGTCAGTAGCAGAGGAAGATGGCACTGGTCCCATCCTCTTCTTGCCTTTGTTGCTTCCTGACAATTTTTTTTTGTCCTCAGAGGCTGACAGAGCAAGATAAAAGCTCTGCTCTAGCACCACACTGGTTCCAATTCTAGACAAGGGAATGGCCTAGCTGTACTAATGTGGAAGGCCAGTTTGGTCACTTACCAGCATTTGCCTCCTGGACCCCCAAAATCATGAGACGCAGAGAAACCTGAAGAATGTGGGGTTCTCTGGAAGAAATTGAAATCTCAGACCACATGGTTTTTGCACATTAAGGAATGTTTGTAACTGGGGTGTATCTGCTTGTTGGGGACTATGTTTGGTGTCAAATACAAGTGACAGCTCTGTGACAGTGCTCTTGTTATACCAGATGGATAATTAGTGATCAGGAGGATATTTCTGGAGGAAGAGGAATGTTCATTGTGACATCTGTGAGGTTGAATAATTTCAACCATGTTTTGAGGTCTGCTTATCACACCTTCATGTCACAATGTAGTTGTAAGAAAAGAATTAAAGATAAATACCAATGTTTGCTCTGCCTCTCCACCTCTTTACTAGTCCCTCAGAGACATCCTGGCTGTCCCTTTTACCGCAGACTATTTTATTGAGTAGCTACATATAACATAATATAAAGACTGTCAATTTGGGGCTGAAAACAAGCAAAAATAACCTAAAACCAATTTTGTACCAGGTGCAATGGTGCACATCTGTAATCCCAGCAGCTTGGGAGGCTGAGGCAAGAAGATCACAAGTTCAAAGCCAGCCTAAGAACTTAGTAAGGACCTAACCAACTTAGCAAGACCCAATTTAAAAATTAAAAAAATGGGCTGAGGATGTGGTTCAGTGGTAAAGTGCCTTTGGGTTCAATCCCTGGTACACACACACACACACACACACACACACACACAAATAACCCAACAACAACAACAAAAACCTTTTCAACTTGTGAGGATCCACACAGGTAAAACAGGTTTTAAAGAGAATTTTAGGGAAACTTCTAACTCAAACCAATAAGCTTATAGGATGAAGAGTAGATAGGATGAAGAGTAGACTCCACTGACAAATATTTAATTTGCAAATATCAACATCCAAGCTTCTCTAACTTAATCCCTATCTTCATTTATAGTAGCTCATCTTTAATTTTGGTGCCATTATTGTTTATTTCAGAAATGAATCCTCCTGATCACTAATCACCCATATGGCACAGCAAAAACACAATCTCAACACTGTCTCTTGTACCTGTCAAAGTCAGCACGATCCCTGTGGGCAGACACATCCTAGTCACATGAGCAAAAACTGTGTTCTTGTGATGAAATTATTTGATTGAACCAGAAAGGATTCATTTACTTCATTATAAGTTTGTAAGTCAATGACATAAAATTCTATGCAATTTTGAGAAAGATGCATTCATTCTTTTTAAGACAACACTTAGCTAAGTATTTCAATTTCAGGATATTATCTATAAGGGTGAATAATTTCATTTTTAAAGTAGCCCATACAAATCTTTACATTCCACCAGGCAGATAAGCTTCTTTAATGGCACATTAGACAGTTTAGAAAGTGCATTAAACCTTTAAAGCTTCAAGGTCACATGTTAGTAAGTTCATTTCCTGATACCAGCCTCAATTTTGAGCTTCAAGCCTTAGGGAGCAGCTTACTCACATTGATGAGCATTTTGAATTTAGGCCAAAAAAAAAAAAAAAGCCCACAGATCTAAGCTCTTAACATAACATAAGAGCTACCTACATTCCAGACACAAGTTTCTGAAAGACCCGTAGCTAATAAGGTTATAACTTCACCCTGTTTTGCTCTTCATTTAAGGCATAATTCAATCCGAAGACAACTCAACCTGTCAAACCCGGACTTCAATATCCAGCAGCTTCAAAAACAGGAACAGTTGACTGGAATCGGTAGAATTAAACCTGAATTATATAAGCAGAGGTCATTGGATAATGATGATGGGAGAAGGAGTAACAGCAAAGCTTGTGGGAAACTGAACTTCATTTTAAAATATGACTGCGATTTAGAGCAGCTCATAGTGAAGATTCACAAAGCTGTCAATTTGCCCGCCAAGGACTTTTCTGGGACTTCAGATCCTTACGTCAAGATCTATTTGCTTCCTGATCGGAAAACAAAACATCAGACTAAAGTTCACAGAAAGACCCTGAACCCTGTGTTTGATGAAGTGTTTTTATTCCCAGTTCCCTACAATGACCTTGAGGCTCGGAAGCTTCACTTCTCTGTGTACGACTTTGACAGGTTCTCTCGCCACGATTTAATCGGCCAAGTGGTGGTGGATCACTTCTTAGACTTGGCTGATTTCCCCAGGGAGTGCATCCTTTGGAAGGATATTGAATATGTCACTAACGTGAGTCCAACATTTCTTCATTGGGGGGGTGGGAGTTCTTTTTGGGGAGCCCGAAAACAGATTACATGTTTTTTTTCCCAGATGTTAATTGCTAATGTTATTTTATTGGGGGTGCAAAGTATAAAATTCATGTTTATATTTTTATAGATGTTATTCTAGAACCTCTTTGAGCCTTTCCAGAGTGTTTTTTTTTAATCAAGTTTCATTTTGAAGTTTCCAAGAATTATTCATGAAACCTATATTAAAGAATCCCATTTTCTCTTTAGCTTTCTGATTTTTAGCTGTTCCCTAATGGATAGCAGATATCTGTCCTCCTCACCACATTTCCTTTAGAGCTTTCTTGGGTTGTTTGTGCTAAGTGGGTCTTAGAATCTTCACTGCATTCTGCAGCCTGGGTCTGAGAGACCAAGTTCTTGCCTGTGTTCTCAGGTTGACTCAACAACACTTCGCTAATCAAAGGCTCAACTTTAACACTAGAAGTAGAAATGGTTGATAATACTTGGCACCACATTTTTAAATGTAAACTTCACAGAAGCAAAGTTACGAGGAGGTCGAAAAGAAGATACACATAACAGCAAAACTGATCTCTAGAAGGTCAAATCCAACTTACAGCCCAGGAGAGAAGACAGAGGTGCTCTATACTGGTCCATGTGTCCATGTTTACATCTTAAACATGGAATCCCAGAGGCAATATTTTCACTCCATTCACATACTTTACCCTCTCCTGCCAAGATGTGTTGACATTCCAAAAAACAGAAGGGAAAGTTGGATTTTCTTAGATAATTGATATTTTAAAGCCTCTTGTTTCTTTCATCCATCCAAATTCCTTGAGACAACTTTTTTAGCTTGTTGTCCTGAATATTAGCCCTTTAGAGGCCAGCATAGCATCTGAAGGGATCAAGCACCAACATTCTTACTTATGTATGACACTGGTCCAGCTTGAGTTTGGAACCTATTTAGTGAAAGACTCAACTCTGTTCAAGAAGAGAATACACAAAAGCTCTGCCCAGTGGCCAGATACCCTCACTAATACCCCCCACCCTCAGCCACTTCTTATCAATGGGGACTCATCCTCACTTTGGCTATTCTATGGGACACCTCTCTCCACATGCCAGAAGGTACTAGTGCCAGCTTAGTACTGCGATACAGATAAGGAGAGCATAGCATGGAGTTCTTCTAGCCATTGTCATGATACTGGGAAAGAAAAGACGAAGCTAGAGAAGGTATAGAGAATAGCAGTTGATAAAATTAAAGTGATTTGCGATATTTGGATAGAACAGACCTCTTTCTCTGGTAAGATTATGATATATGTAAACCCAAAAGTGGATGCTGGAGAGGGCAAGGATTTTTCTCCCAGATATATTGCTAAAATCAGGAGGCAACTGAGAAGCTTTAAAGAAAAGAAGTTTTTCAGCCTGCTTATAGGTATAAGTGGCCTAAGAATTAACCCTCTCACTGGGGCATTTTACCAAGTTCCTTTTGTTACAGAAACTGAGACACAGCTAGTCACAGCTAGCCTTGGACTTAGGAGAAGGAGGGATTTGTCACACCATCTAGTGAGATATCAATTTACATATACACACATATATTTTTATTGGTTCTTTCTAGTTATATATGACAACAGAATTCATTTCGACACAATTATAAAAGCATGGAATATAAGTTGTTCTAATTTAGTCCCCAGTACATCTCTTTCATCCTCCCACCCCATTCCCTTCCTCTATTCTTCTAATCTTTCTGCTATTACTTATACTTGTTTTCTTTTAAATTAGTAACTTATGGATATACATGGTGAGATTCACTGTGGTATATTCATATATGAACATAGGAATGTTAGGTCAGATTCATTCCACTGTCTAATGGATTCCATAAAATCGCTGAAGAGGTCATTAGAAAGCTCAGTGTGGATCTGGCTAAGAATTGCCTTTTGAAACCTTTGTGTGGAAAGAGAACACTGTGTGCATAGAGGCTGATAAACATCTGGAAATGACTGCTCCCTGGTGGTATCACCTCCTTAAGCAGGTTCCCAAGGGACAGGAATACAGAATGGCAGCCTGCAGAGACCTTCTAGCCATAGTGGCACTTTCTGGGGACTGAGAATTTTCTGTCCATTGTTAGAAAATATTGGCTTTCTATAGAGTTAAGAAGAATGTGAGATTATTTACCAAAGAGAAAAACTTCTGGGCATTTATCTAGGCCATTGAATAGCCACAGGAGATGGGAGGTCCTGAGAATAGAAATACAGATTTTTCATATATTTTTAAAGGTATTATTTGAGTCTATGTGATTTCTTCCATTATGACTATGTATAGAGACTGAACATAAATACCTGAGATTTGTCAAGGTTTAAACTTTATTGTATAGATGTACGTTATGCAGTATAATATGCACAGATTAATGAAGGAATAATTAAATGAACAGACATAAACCCACGGACTGAGGAATAGAACATTGCCAATACTTTTGCTCACCCTAAATGGTTTTCACATTTCCTCTTAGTTCAAGAGGAAAATACTGTATTAAATTTTATTTATATTGTGATATATATGTAGGATGATATAGATTTAGATTTTGTCTTTTTCTGTTTCTCTTAGTTCTTTGACTTTTTTTCCAGTCAGTGTTGATTATAGTACTTGACAATATAGATGAATAGAACACTGTGATTTGGATATTTTCATTGCTATATAATATTCCTTTGCATTAATATATAACAAACTAACATTCTTATGCTGATGACAGTCAAGTTGGTATTAGTTTTTGTGGTTATGTTAATATCATAGAGAAGATTTTTATATACATCTCTTGGTTCACATGTACAATTGTTTCTCTAGGACATAATCTTGATAGAGATAAGGTATACATATGTTCAACTTTTCTAGGTATCGACAAGGTCATTTATACAGTGGCTATATATATCAGTTTGTAAATTGATCCTCCCATTGGTGAAATGTGGCACTTCCTACTGCTCCACTTGCACGTGTCATTCTGATTCACATGTATGTATGTACATGCATGTAAAATGATGTATTATTGGTATTTCCTTGGTTGCCCAGGTTAATCATCTTTTCGTGCTTATTAGTCATTGTTTCCTTTCTTGTGGGAGTGCTTGTTCAGCACTATCTTCTATCATTTTCTTTTTTATACTGATTCACATATGCTTGTTTTATACTCTAGATTCAATCCTTTGTTATTATGTGTATTGCAAACATCATCTTTGGGTAACTTAAGTAACACACATTTACTTTCCTGGATGCTGAAAAGTCCAAGATCAAATTCTGGCAAATTCATCTCTGGGTAGGCCTCTCTTCCTTACTTGTCTTCTCACTGTGTTCTCACATGGTAGAAAGAGAGAAAGCAAGCTTTAGTGTCTTTTCCTCTTCTTACAGAAATACTAATCCCAACATGGAGCCTCAAACTCATGGCCTTATCTAAATCTAATTGTTGCCTAAAGGCTCCATCTCCATATACCCTCTCATTGGAGATTAGGGCTTCAACATAAGGGGACGGGGACACAGATATTCAGCCTATAATGTATCCATATTTCTTTTTCTAAATGGGTAAATAATTTTCTGGCATATTTTCCCAATTATATGTGCATGCTCTGTCCTATATAGATTTCCACATATAAAGAATCTATTCTGGATTCTTTTTCTATCCATTGTTCTATTTGACTATCTCTATAAATAGCACAAATTGCAGATTACTATTGTTTTAGAAAAAGGTCGTAATATCTAGAAGAGCAAATCACTAGCCTTTTCCTTTAGTTCAATGTTGACTGATACTTGATTGTTATTATCCATTTTAAAGTTGCATTAAGCAAATTTTTTTGCCAGTGTTTGTTTGGACTTGTCTATAAGGTAGTTTAGGGAAATTTCACATTTCTTGTGATATTGAGTCTCTCTATTAATGATCATAGTGTATCTCTTTCTTTGTTTAGTTGTTCTTTAAAGTCTTTTGTTTCAGCCTTTTAATTTTGTACATGAGAATCTTGTATGTCTTTTGTTAGACTTATTGATGTGTACCTAATTTTTTTATTATTTTAAATGTTAGATTTTCTAAAATTGCACCTTCTAACTATTGCTAGTATACAGTTGAAATTTTGCATATTTGTCTTTTGTTTGGCAATCTTATAAAACTTATTAATTCTTATAGTTTTAGACTTCTTAATTTTTTTGTAAATAATCAGTTATGTGTGAATTACAATAGTTTTGTTTGTTGCTTTCTAATCTGTAACTTTTATTTTTCTATTGTTATTTAATATACAGATTAGAATTTCTGTACAATGCTAAGTGATAAACATGAAAGCAGGCATGCTTGACTTCTTCCTCATTTTAGATGAAATGTCTTCACATTTCCATAGAGTATGATTTGGTTATAGATATTTTGTGGATGTCTTCCTCATATTAAGGATGTATCAATCTATTCCTTATTAAGACCTTTTATCAAAAATAGTTGTCTTATTAAATTTCATGATTTTGTGAGTTCCCTCCTTTGATCTGCTATTTTGGTCAATTATGTTAATCAGTTTTCTAATTTTGGGCCTATCTTATATTTCTAGAATGATACAGATTTGCTTTGATACATTGCCTTTTTTATATACTGCTGAGTTTGGTTTGCCAATGTTTCATTTTGTATTTGTGTGCAGGAGTGCATTTAATTTATGGTATCACACTGTCCTTCTTTGGTTTGGAATCATGGTAATTTTTGCTTTATAAAGTTTGTTGAGGTATTATTTTGCATGCCTTCCCTGTATGCCTTCTCAGTGTCCTTGGAGACTTAAGAGTTTTTACCCTGACTTCACTTTATTTACACTGAAAGAACTCTTTCAGTGTCTGGCTTCTGCTTAGCTTCTGACGGTAAGATAGGGAGGGAAATGAAATTGAGATATTTATTTCCCTATTTCATAAGCTGGCAATAGCCTTTAGCTGAAAGCTATAGTTACTGAATATGTCTTTATTTTGTTGTTATTATTATTATTAGATTATTCTTATTCTTTTGGAATAAAAAATCAGGAGCATAAAATTCTCAATTACTTTGATTTTGACACTCTAAAGCTTTTATTCCACTGTTTTCTGATTTCCATTTTTTTGAGAAGTCAATATTTAGCCTAATATTTATTACTCTGTAGGTCAGGTTTTTTTTTTTATTGCTGTCTAGATCTTGATTTTCTCTTGAATGTTCTGTGGTTTAATTATAATACTGCTAATTGGGCATTTCTTCTTCTTTATTCTAATGGAAATGTATGGGGATCCCCCAATCTGGGCTTGTTTCCTTTGATCAGTTCTAAAAATTTTTCATTTACTTTTTTTCATTATTTGAGATGTTTTCACATTTGTCTCTTTTTCTCTTCAGTTCTATATATAAAAACACATATACATATACATAAACACAAACACACACATATTTATTTCACCATTCCATTCATAGTTATTTTTGTGTTCTGTTTCTTATAACTTCAGTAGCTATAATATCTGCACCTCTGATTTGTTTGCATTTCCATTAACTCTTAACTCATTATGCCTTGCTGCCTCTTTATTTAAATTTGTGACTGTAAGGTCATGTAACTTGAAACTTTGTCAATAGGAAATTTCAAGGCATGAGTTTAAAGTGTATTCATTCAAAGATGATTTAAGATTATTTCTATTAGGTACCTAAGTAAGCTACCAACATAGAAAAGTTTAAATTAATGTTTGAGCTTGAGTGGTTTTGGATAAGAATTAGGGAGAATATATCTCCAGGTATGTAAGTGCAGTTTTGTATTAATGGTTAGAAACTGGTTAGGGAGACATATTTTTATTCTTTACCAAGAGGAAGTCCAAGACAAGCATGTACCCCTATATCAACTTATGCAAGGCAGAAATTCTGTTATTGTGTATCCTTTAAGGATGTGACCCATAAGCTTTGAGACTCCATCTTTATGCAGGACCCTCCCACAGTCCTCTAAACACCAGCCACTAAGCTGCTAAATACCCAAGTCATATTTATCTCCATTCAAGCTTTGAGCTCTATAGCTTACTTACCTCTTTGAACTCATGCTGACTTTTTGTTTCTGGCCACTGAAAGATTCCATTTCTTTTCCATCAGCTCTACGACACATTAAGAAATATTATAACACAGTGTTCTTACCAGAAAAACTTTCTGTGAATATTCACTCTATTAACTGGAAACAGGGCTATATTGCTTGAAGCTTTTTCAAAAGAGCTATTTTTGCTTATACTAATAGTAATCCATGTATCACATGTTTGCCTTGCAATTGAATAGGACTCTAGAGGTCCTGCAATCTAAAAATCTTCATTTCTCACATAATATGAGGGCCATTGGGGGAATTCAGCTAGGGTTACATGGCTGAATAATGGCCAATTAAGACTTAAGTTTTTCAGTAGCCAATTTAGTGTTTATGAAAGTGCTTCAAAATGATCACATATGCTTGTTTATTTCTTCCCCTCTTTACCTGCTAACTCCTACCTAAGCTCTTAGATTCCAGCTTAAATCCCCCTTCCTCAGAGAACTCTTTTCTGAGCCCTGCATTAGGGTAGGCTTTTCTGGTATTTGCTTCCACGATACTCTACTTCTATCATTTACTCAAAATATCTTCTTTTATATATTTGTTCAATACTATTTTCCTCCAGGAAACAGTTCCTTAAGTGCAAAGACCAAATTTGACTTGTTCACTGCTGCTGCCCAACCTCTAGAATAGGGCCTAGAAGTAAGGTACCTAATATGCACTTGCCAAATAAAATGAAGCCCCTTTAGGAGCTCATTTGATGAGCCTCTAGGGAGGATTGGGCTGGAAGATGTTATGCAGTGCTGAGCCTATAAACTAATCTCCTTTAGTTTTTTTTTTTATTCCTCCAAAGAGAGTATGAGTTTTATAAATGTTAGCATTAAATAAAAACTAATCTTCATGCTTTCCTGGGGAGAAACAAAATGGCAATTATTGAATGTAAAAAATGATATTGTAATTAAACCTCTTAGCTTCTGAAGCCAGATCAATAATAGTATAATGCATCTTTGTGGGGATTTTTGTCTGTAAGAGAGAAAGTAGCATCTGGGACAGGACAAAATTTCAGAGAGCCTGGGTTTAGTGGGCTGGAGGAATGTTACTGTTAGGTCTGTACCCTTGACGTTTATCACAGCCTCACTGGCATCTAGGCATGAAGTACTTCAGAAGTCTCTTTCTTGGTGGCCTGCCTAGACGCTGGTTCCAATACTGCTCTGAGATCTATGGTCATCTCAGTTGGACACTAATTTGGAGAAGATGCCAGAGTTCTTACATGATGACAGAAGTTAAGAGGTGCTAATATTCCAGTTCAGAAAAGGGAGTGGTATAATATAGACATTTTTTAATCTTAATAATAAAAAAATTATATTTTCATTAAAATTTGATTTTATGAACCATTGCCAAGTTTCAGTATTTTGTAGTGGCTGATTTGGGAATTTTTATGTACTGTCTTACATAGGTCTCAGACCATTTCCAGATCTGAGTGGAATCACTCAGGCAGGGGAGGATATAAGTAGTCAGAGATGCTCAGGATGCTTGTTCTTCACAGTTAAATGCAAATAGCACAGGCAGGTTTTGAGATTGAAAAAGTTTATTAATTTGAATCCCATTTAATTCCATTGTTCCATGTCATAAGTGATTATCAAATGATTTTGTGGCTATATCATATTCAATATCCATATTCACTACTGAATATGGATGGGAGGAGTGTAGGAAAGAAAAGGGAGCTGGTAAGTAGCATTTGCTGATTCCTGTAGTTATTTCAAGAAGTCGTTGTAACATCTTTGAAGGCAAAGTTGGAAAAAAGATGCTCACAGTTGGCTTTCCAAGCTGGTGCCAGCTGATGATAGCCAGTTCCAGAATATCACTAATGTGATGCTAAAAACACTAAGGACTGGGTTAGCTGATCATAAGGGACAATCGCTTTATAAAGCACAAAACAAAACTATAGAAAGCAATGACTTGTAACTACTGACAGAGGAGCCAGGTTCTTTGTATAACATGGATCTGAGTGGAGTCTGGCCACCATTGGGGTCTACCAAACTGTATTCTCATGAGAATTCGCAAATGTTACCCTGTCAGTTTTCCTGCTCATGTAATCCTCCTGATCTAGATGATTTACAGGGAATGAGAAATGACAGAGCAGAGGAACAGAATACCTGAAGAAAGAGGTGGATGAAGCTACAAGTCTCCGACAAAGAGGCCTCAGAAGCTTTTATTCTATCAAGTTGCCAGGACAAAGCATTTGATTTTTTAGATGAAATCCATAATGTATGCATATGGTTTAAAAATAACAAAGTGAGTGTCAGCTAATTCAGAACTTAGCTAAAGATAGAAAATTATCAGTGTCTTTGAAGCTTCCTGGTACCCCTCATCCATCCCCAAAATATCCCCAGAGGTAATCAGTATATTAAATCTCATATCTACTATTTTAAAAAATAATCTTACCATGTAAGAATATGTTGTTCAGTCATCACTATTTTTGAAATTTATGTGAAAGAAATTATAGTATTTGTATTATTCTGCAAACCATGTCTAGTTTCATGTGTATTAGAATCACTTACATTCATGTACATAACTAGTTTTTTTACAGTGGTGTTTTAACATTTTATTATATGGCATACTATAATTTATTCATCTATTCTCCTACCAGTAGATATTTGAGTTGTTTTCTATTTTAAAAAGATGTTACTGTTACTTTTCTTGTACATGTCTCTTGGTAAATGGGTGAAGAATTTCTTTAGGGTGTACACCTAGGAATGGAATCACTAGATCAAAGAAAAGTATATCTCTAAGTGATCTGACTGTATTATATTCCCACCAGCAGTATATGAGCTCATCTTAGGCTGTGTTTTCTCCAACCCTTGGAATTGCTAATTATTAGTCTTTAATAATTTGATGATAGATTCTTCTGCATTTTATTCATTGACAGTTATTTCATACATGAATAACCACTTTGTTTCTTCTTTTTTTAACTCTTTTGACTTCTCCCCCTCCCCTATTATTTTTGCTTATTTTATTGTACTTACTAGGATTTCTAACACAAAGGCCAAAAAAGTAATCCTTGACTTGCTTCTAATCTTTAAAGGAATGTTTTGAACATTTTACCATTAAATAGAACATTGACTATACATTTAAAACCTGAATGGATGTTGAATTGTATCATACTATTTTTATAAATCTGCTGAGATAAGCATATGTTTTACTCCTTTTATCTTTTAATATTATATAGCTGTTTTCTAATTTTGATGAAAACATATTTCTGGGACAAATCCAACTTGTTCACTTTGTTTTTTACATAAGTATTAGATATACATGAATGTGTGTTTATGAACTATGATTTTATTTTCTTGTTTTCTCTTGTTCAATTATTATCAAAGATAAACAGTCCTTAAAAATGAACTGCAGAGCACTCTTTATTTTCTTATTCTCTTGAAAACTTTATACAAAATTAAAATAAGCCTTTCTCTCAATCATAGCGTATACTCTGCAACTTTCTGGGTCACGTATTTTCTTTGGGGGAAATTTATTCAATTTCTTTGATGGTTATAGGACTATGCAAATTTTCTATTTCTTCATGAGTAGATTTGGTAATTTACATTTTTCTAGGAATTTATTTTAACCATTTTTTAAATGTATTAACTTGCTGGGTACAGTGGCAAACACCTATAATCCCAACAACTCCAGATACTGAGACAGGAAGATTGGAAGTTCAAGGACAGTTTGAGCAATTTAGCAAGATCCTGTCTCAAGATAAAAAGTAAAAAGGACTGGGGATGTAGCTCAGAGGTAGAGTAGCCCTGGGTTCAATTCCCATTACTACAAAAATATAAACAAATAAAATAAAAAATATATTGGCTTGAAGTTCTTTATAATCTTTTCTTATGTTTTTATTATCTGTCTCAAACGTAGTTATTCCTTTCTGTCATTTCTAATATTGATTACTTGTTCTTGTTTTCTTTCTCCTTGATCAATGTCATTGAAGGTTTCTAGTCTCATTAGTTTTGCTGATTCTAATGAATTTTTTTTCATGTTTTCTTTTTGTTCTTTAGATTTATTCATTTATTTTATTTCTAATTACTTGTATCTTAGATTAGTAATTTTTAGTCTTTTAAAACTTTATAAAATATATATATTAGTTTTTATAAATATGCATATATATGCACTTAAAAAATTGATGTATTTCATCAGCATTTTGACTGATTTTTTAATCTTATATATTATTTATTGATAAAATGTTTTTGAAATACTTTACCATAATGATGAATTTTCAATATTTTCTAAGTAGTCCTATCAACTTTTGCTTTATATCTATTTAAAGCTATGATATTAGTAGTTTTTATATATTTCTGGCAATAGCAAAATTGTTATTATTAAGTTTCTCTCTTTAGCTAGAAAGATGCTTTTTGCCTTCAAGTATACTTATGTATTCATAGAGTTATAAAATCTTTTTTTAAGTTAGTTTTGTCTGATATGCTTTTTTCGATTCTTTTACTTCCAAATTTCCTGTATCCTTATATTTTATGTATATGTATTATATAGCTGGATTTCTAAAAAACCCATTCTGATACTTATCTATGTATCTTTGTCTATTCCACTGGACTAGTTGCTCTGTGACAATAAAATCTGTGACTGTGCCCTCAGAACTTAACCTAAGAGGTGGACATTAAAATTCTTTTTACATGCATGCATGAATAAATAAGATAAAATGAAAATTGCTCCAATACAGCATATGTACCTTAAATTAGAATTGCTGAATCAAAGTCTGAGAAGGACTCTTGTACAAGTGTCTATTGAGGACCTTTGCTCAAGTGAAACCTATAAGGAAGTAAGGGAAACAGGTAGATGAGGGGAAAGAGCTAGAGAAAATGGCTAGTGGGTCAGCTAAAGTCTGACCTGAGCCCATTTATACAGAGAGCTTTGGAGCATGAAGTACCATGGAGGTATCATACCCTGACACAAGGGGATTTTAGATTACCCTTGGTGGGAGAGTGGAATAATATGTCCATTTTTCAAGTGACTTCTGTCAGCTGAAGGGAATCCTTCCAAAGAGAATACACTCATGAACTATTAGATGCAATCCCTCACGTAGCTAAGGAATGGAAGTACTAGCCTAGTCAAGTGGATCTGGGTCTGGCACAGATATGTCTCTCAATAGTTGGCATAACAGAATAATGGGAAAGGGGTCATGAAAACACAAGAGCGACCCTGACTCTGATGATCTCTGAGATGTAGAGAGATTATGGAGGAGAGAAGGGACTCTCTTCCCCCCACCTCCCATGCTATACACTCCTTTCCTAGGTAAGAGTCTGCTTACTGCCTTGGTATGGGTACCCAAGGCAAGTATCTGCATGGTAAGCTGGCTGCTCCTGAGAGAGAGGCTGGGGGCAGAAGTGGACTCCACTTGGGTCCCCCTTACACAGTTGAACTATTCCATGCATTAATACATGGGGGAAATTAAGCTAGATAGGAAAAAAAAACTTTAGTAGATCTAGAACAATGAAGGAGAACTTAATAGAGTTGTCAAGGACAGCAATTTCATCTCTGAAGAAAAGTGAGACTAGCCAGGTAGAATGTCTCCCTGGGACTACATTTAATGATCTTCTACCTGTGGAAGAATTACTGTCCAAAAGAGTGAGCTAGCTTCCTAACAGAAAGGCTTTTCCCAAGGATTGGCATTTACTTGCTTGGAAAATGAGTTTTGAGCCTTTTGAGAATCGAAGCAGTCTGTGGTATTTACAATATAGCCTCACTGTCCAGTAGCTAAGTGTAGTCTAATTCTGACAGATGGCTCTCCAGGGAAATTTTCCTTCAGATTGGATTATACTTCCATGCTGAAATGCTCTAATTAAGGGGAGTCTAAATAAACATGGTGGGGGAGTGAGAGGCAGGGGAGTAGGCTGCTTCTTTGGAAGCTGCTTTGGAGAGTGGCCATGTTTGCAGTCTTTATTTTCCCAGCCCTACACGCTCAGCTACTTGGAGAATCTAGGCCACTGCTCTGCGAAAGACATGGTAGCACAGGATTAGTGGTCAGTCAGGCTTCATTTCCTGCAAAGCCCCAACTCTCTAGCCTCATCTCCATCTGGTTTCCTCCTCTGTTAACTGTCTGGAGATAAAACTTCCAGAATACATGCATCATTAAAATGAGCACAGCTGACTTTTTTTTTTTTTTAAAAAAAAGACTGACCCATCAATTCAGCTGTGATAAACACTCTCTTATAAATTCAGTACTTTGGTTTTTAAAGTGTTTAATGTTGAAAGATAACTTCTCTATTGCACTTCTTTTTGTTTTGTTTTGTTTTTCTTCTTTTTAGTGCTGGGGATTGAACCCAGGGCTTGTGCACTCAACCACTGAACTATACCTCCAGCCTTCTATTACATTTTTTTCCTTCCTTTGAAGACAATTCACCCAAATTTTCTGTTTTCCCTTTTCTTAAAAAACAGTGGATACTAATAATACAAAATGTGGTTTCATTGTAGCATATTCATACACAAACAAAAATGTAATTTGACCAATTTCTCTCATCCTCACTTTCTCCTTCTCTCCCCCCATTCTCTCACTTTACTTCTACTTTCATGGTTTCTTCTTTTTTCTCTGTCCTCCCTCCGCCTCCGCCCTCCGCTGTCTTCTAGCTTCCACATATGAGAGAAAATGCACAATGCTTTTCTAAGAATGACTGATTTCACTCAAATGATGATTTCCAGTTCCATACATTTTCCTGCAAATGTCATAATTTTGTTCTTTTTTATGGCTGAATAAAACTCTATTGTGCCAGGCATGGTGGTACATGCCTGTAATCCCAGTGGTTCTGGAGGCTGAGACAGGTAGGACTAAGAGTTCAAAGTCAGCCTCAACAAAAGCAAGGTGCTAAGCAACTCAGTGAGACCCTATCTCTAAATAAAATACAAAACAGGGCTGGGAAGATGGCTCAGTGTTCAAGTACCCCTGAGTTCAATATCCACCCCCCTCCTCCTCGCAAAAAAACCCTCCATTGTACTTATGGTCTTTGGAGATGGGAATGTAGGAAGAAGGAACAGATATAAATAATAAATTGCATGAATAATTACTTACATGTATGATTGAGGCTGTAAAGGAGACATAAATGAATGTTCCAGGGCTGCACCTAACCTTGCCTGGTCATCAAAGGGTGCTTGGAGGAAATAACATTGAAACTGAGACTAAAGATAGTTTAGCAATTTCAATGGAGAGGGGCATCACCCCAGGCAAAGGAATAGGACAAGTATGGTACCCAAGGCAGAAAAAATTGAGGTAAGCCCAGGAGCTGAAACTGTAGAGTGTTTGAAAAGGGGGAAACAAATGAAAGAGACTAGAACTTAGGTGGGAGCAAGATTAAAAAGCATATTGTAGGGCTGGGGCTGTAACTCAGCAGCAGAGCACTTGCCTAGCATGCGTGAAGTGCTGGGTTTGATCCTCAGCACCACAAAAAATAAACAAATAAAATAAAGGCATTCTGTCCATCTACAACTACAAAAAAATTTTTAAAAAAGCATATTGTAGCAAGGATAAGTCTTGGAGTCTTTATTTTATGAGTAGTTTTTGAAGGATTTTGAGCAATGAAGTGACACAAATAGATTTGTCTTCTTAGAAGATCTGTCTGGCTTCAGTGCAAAATGGACAAGAGCAGTGATGTGGGAAAGGTCAGGCTCTTATAGAAGGCCGGCGGGGAAATGGTGTTTCTCACTAGGGTAATGGTACTAGACATAAAGAAAAGTGACAGATTCCAGAAAACTTTTAAAGCAGTTTTATTGAGGAATGATTGATATAAACTGCATATATTTGAAGTATACAATCTGACAATATTTGACGAATGTATACATTGTGAAACCCCTTTCATAATCAAAATAATGAACATATTTGTCTCCCTAAAGCTTGCCTTGTGTCCCTCTGTAGCCTCTCCTATCACCCATCCCTGCCACCCAGAGGCCAATCCATGGCAACTAATGATTTGTTTTCAGTCACTAAAGATTATTTGGAGTTTTCTAGGATTTTATATAAATAAGAATCATACAATATGTACTCTATTTTGGCTGGCTTCTTTCAATCAAAATAATTATTTTTGAGATTCATCCATGTTATGTGTTTTGATATTTTTTAATACTGAATATGATTCCATTGCTTATATAACCTTATTTTTTAACATTTATTTTTTAGCTGTAGTTGGATACAATATCTTTATTTTGTTCATTCACTTTTTTTATATGGTGCTGAGGATTGAACCCAGGGTCTCCCACATAGGGATCAAGTGCTCTACCACTGAGCCACACCCCCAGCCCAAGATAACCTTATTCTTTGTTTATTCATTGCCTGCCTGTTGGTGAACCTTTGGTTTACATTCAGTTTGGGATATTACAAAAAAAAAAAAAAACTTACCGTGAAGATTCATGTGTTTTGTTTGGATATATGTTTCTATTTATCTTTTACAAACCAGGAATAGAATGCCTGAATCATATGGTAGACAAATGTTTGCCTTCTTAAGAAACTGTCAAACTGTTTACCAAAATGGTTATACCATTTTTTATTCACACTAGTGTGAGATGATTCAGGTTGCTTTACATTTTCACCAGTCCTTGGTGGGTTTCATCTTCAATTCTAGACATTCTAATGGGTATGAAATGGAATCTCATGATGATTTTGCATTTCCCTAATGGCTTATGATGTTGAGCATCTTTAAATGTGCTCATCTGTAATCTCTTTATCTTTGATGAAGTGTTTGTTCAAATCTTTTGTCTATTTTTAGTAGGTTTTTTTCTTATTATTGAGTTGTGAGAGTTCTTTAAATATTCTGAATACCAGTCACTTATCAAATACATGATGGCAAATATTTTCTCCCAAGCTATGACTTGTATTTTTAATTCTTTTAACATTGTGTTTCAGAAGAGAGAAGTTCTTAATTTTGCTCAAGTTTATTTCATCAATTTTATCTTTTTTTAGAGTGTACTTTTTTATGACATGTCAAAGAAATGTTTGCTTTATCCAAATTTATACAGTTTGATTTTCTTCTGTTTCCTTCTTGAAGTTTTATAATTTTAGCTCCTACATTTATGGCTTTGACCCATTTGAGTTAACTTTTATGTGTCTATATAGTGTGAGGTATTGATGAATATTCTTTTTCTTTATAGTATCCAATCATTCTCATACCATTTCTCAAAAAGACTATACTTGATCCACATAAATGTCTTTTGCACTCTCAAAGAGAATCAATTGATCATATAAATGGGTCTGTTCTGGGCTTTCTATTCTTTTCCATTGCTCTATGTGTCTGGCTTTATTCCAATACCACAGTATCTTGATTGTCATAGATTTGTAAGTCCTGAAATCAAGTAGTATAAGTGCTCCAACTCTGACCTACTTTTTCAAAATTGTTATGTTTTTTCATAGGTTCTTTGCATTTCTATATGAATTTCATAATCATAATCATTTTCTCTATTTATATACATGCACACACAATCTTTTTGGAATTTTGATTAGGATTGCATTGAAGATAAAATCAACTGAAAAAAATGAAAGCTTAAAAATATCGAGTTTTCCCAATCACATTAGTATATCTTTTTTAATTTCTCTCAACAATGTTTTATAATATAGTTCTCTGGAACTCACTGATTATTCATGTGTTTTTTTGTTTTTGGGTTTTTTCCCCTCTAGTTTTCTGACCTGCAAACTAGCTGGGTTGACCTCTCTAAACTCCCAAAGTCATTTCCTAAGCATATCAACTCTGCCTGGGTTCCCTCCTATTTGTGCTGTCTTAGAAACTGCAGGTAATGAGCTAGGCCATCAGAGGAATCACCTTATTTGTTTCTTCTCTCTCAAAGATCCCATATCTTCATTGCCTAATGTCCAGTGCTTGGAAATCATTGTTTCATGTTGGTATTTTGTCAATGTTTTTAGTTGTTTAAATATGAGAGTTAATTCCTTTCCCCTCCCCCCTCTCATTGTCAGAAATGATTCATTTTCTCTGAGACTTGAGAAAAGGGAGTAGTCAAAGATGGATTATTTTTTGGTTTCTAGCATGAGCAACCTCAAGGAAGGTGTTGGTATTTATGAGATGAGAATCACTAGGTGAAGAATAAGATGTATCTTCTTATTTTTTTTTGAATAGGTTCTATTTCAACATATTCAATTTGTTTTAACTGTGAAACATTCAAGTCTAATAAAATAAAAAGCAATTGAGTATACTAGACTAGAGCTCAGAAATAGTGCCTGAGGTAGAAATGTGAATTTAGAAGTTGTTAACATATACTAGTTATAGAATTTGAAGAAGTCACTTTGTAAAGTGACTTAATAGAAGAAGATACAGTGATAAAGGAAGAGAGCATAGAACCAATTCTTGAAGAATACTGATGTTTAGAATTTGGGTACAGAAGGAAAACTTAAAGTAACCTAAAGTGAGATAGACAAAGAGATAAAAGGAACACTGGTTGATTGTGTCATGGAAGTCACTAGGAGAGTGTTTCGTGGAGCTGTGAGGGATCAGATGGGTCAAAAGCTGCACTGATGTCAATCAAAAAAAGACTGAAAAAAAAAAAGAAAGAAAGAAACCCACTGTGTCCTGCAACATGAAAGACATTAAAAACTCCAGAAGAGAACTTTCCATAGAACCCCAAGAACCAAAGCCAGGGTCAAGACAACAGGTTTAAATAGCTCTGTGACATGTTTAGTGGCAAGAAGAGGAACTGAAAATGAGGAGAGTTTTCTGAACATGGGAGCAACCAGATATTTTAAATATTTACAGGTAAGAGCCACTGTAGTGGGGGAACCTGAAGATGCAAGGAAGAGAGGATGAGCTGCCAAGGGAGGCCTCATGGCTGGGAGAGAGCCCATTGAAAAGTGAGAGCAAGTGGTATTCAGAATAGAGCTGGTGCATTGGCTTTAGATAGAATGCAACTTCCCATGTCACAAACAGGAAGGAGAACTTAGTACAAGTGCAGATATATTTATGGATCCAGAGCAAGAAGTTAAGTATAATCCCACCTGGTGTTCTATATTCCCTATAAACTATGTGCAGGGAGTGAATATGAAATAGCTTGTCTTCAGTGAGCTTGTGGTCCTTTGGTGTGTACTGGTCTCATAATTTCCTTTAAGAGTAACTGTAAAATGTTACATCTTAAACTCAATCTCACTTTAACTTTAGTCTGCTTTAAACATTAGAATCTATTTTACTTTTCAAATATATTGTGTTCAAATTTTCCTTTATTAGATAATCTCAGTTATAGAAGACTTAAAAGCAAAAGAATAGATAATCCTGAATATAAAGTCACCCATAATCCCTCTATCCAAAAATAATCACTGTTAAAATTTTTCCTTATCTTTCCTGTATATTCTGTCTGTGTTTCTTACTATTTTTATGTGATTATTACACTAGTTTGCTTGCATCCTTCATTTGTTTAAAGAAAGAAGCTGTTTAAGTTTGGATCTGGGATGTTCCCCAAAGGCTCATGTGTTGAAGATTTGGTCCCCAAAGCAACAGTATTCAGACAAGGAGCTTTTGGGAAGGTGATTGGATGTCGTGGGCTCTAACCTCATCAATGGATTGGTCCATTGATGGATTCATAATTTAATGGTTATTTTAGTCAATTTTTTTTTGCCACTGTTACCTGACAAAAACAATTTTAGAGGAGGAAAAGGTTTTGGTGCTCATGGTTTTAAGATCTCAGTCCATAGACAGCCAACTTCATTGCACTGGGCTTGAAGTAAAGTAGAACATGATGGAGGAAGGATTTGGCAGAGGAAAGTATCTCAAGATATGGCACCAGGAACCTGAGGCAGAACTCTGCTCACCAGGGATAAAGTATAAACCCCAAAGATTTGCCTTCAGCAACCTACCTCCTCCATCTACACACTACCTACCTAGTTACCACCCAGTTAATCCACATTAGGGGATTAATCCAGTATTGGATTGCAATTCTCATAATCCAGTCATTTCATTTCTAAACATTCTCGCATATGAGCTTCTGGGGGAAGCCACGTATCCAAGCTATAACTATGATATTATTGGAAGGTGGTGAGAACTGTAGGATGCAGGGCCTGTTTGGAGGAAGAAGACCACTCAGGGGTATGCCCTGGAAGGGTATATCTTGTTCCTGGCTCGCTCCTTCCTCACTCTCGGCTTCTCATGAGATGAACAGCTTTCCTTCACCATGCCTTTCTGCCATGATGTTCTGCCTCACCTCAGGTCCAAAGCACTGGAGCCAGCCAATGTTGAACTGAAACCTCTGAGATTGTGAGCCAAAAATAAATATTTCTTTCTTTAAATTGTTTGTTTCTCAGCTATTTTGTCATAGTGATAAAAAGCTGACTAACAAGCAGAACATAAAGTTGTGTGTCTGTAGGTGGGTGGGGCCCCTGTTCCTGAGCAGCTGGACAGGGCTTAGTTCTTGTTACAGGTGTACCCTGTCTGCCATGCAGCCCCAATCAAAAATCCAGCCCATAGCCTTCAAAAGAATCTGCTTTTGCTTTTCTCTTTGGAGGCTGAAGTCATAGTCAGTGTGTGTCTGGAAGAGAATCTTGCACTGATCAATTAAACAATACTACTTTCTGTCTTGATCAAACTATTCCAATAAAGTAGGGCAATGCTTGCAGGAACAGGTACTGGGGAAATTTTATATGCAGCTGCTGAGATCTTGTAACCAACAATAAAGGATGCTGTGGTCCCTGGGAAGCTTGAAGATAAGTGATCCTACTTGGGCCTGGAGGGAAAATTCTCCTATTTTTTCACAGCAGCCTGTGGATAGCAGCTCATTGAGCCGGTGAGAAACAGAACAGAGAGAATTTTGGAGTCCTGCCAGATTGAGACAGGAATCAAGAACTCAGTGAAGGCAGAGATTGAGGGAGTGGTCCCAGCCCCAGTGAAACATTTGTTCTTTCAACAAACAGGCCTAATGCTAAGTACTGGGATGCCCATACAAATGGAAGGAGGAAACCACAGGCTGGCAGGAGGCTAGGTCTGTGGCATAAAACCAGGAAGCAATTCCATGAAGAAGCAATTTGGCTCTAGCTGAATTTATTATTCTCTCACTCTGTGAGGAGTGAAGGGAGGGAAGATTTATAATTTCTCAACAAGGAACCTTCGTTAATACCTGGGTTTTATACTGAAGCTTTTAGAATTAAAATGAACTCCTTCTTTACTGAAGGAGTCCTCCACTGGGTTGTGCCATATTTAAAAATTTTTAGTATGACCATATTCTCCTAGAAAAAAATAGGGGACCTCCTCCTTGAAAGACCTACACAGCTCTGGGAAGCCACCTGAGAATCTCGTGTTGGCCCCTATACCAACTCTACCACCCTCCTCAGTCTCCATTAATCCGTTCCCAAAAAGAAATGTCACCAGATGGCCCTGCAAATGTCACCTGGCCATCAGTAGGGCTTTACCCAAAACAGGGAGGTATTAGAGAATCTACTCCTTAGTTCATTTCCTTTATTTCAGATCAGTATGAGATCCATTCTGGACATATAGTGCTTTCTTAACAAACCAGGCTGGGCAGTAAGATCCATAATCCTTTTGCTAGTAAAGAATATTGCTTTACACTTAATGAAAGTTCCCACAGACTCACAGATCCTGAAGAATTCCTCTCTTGTTAGCATTTAATGCCAGATTTTACTGCCCTCTGCTTCACAAACTGCATACTCCCTCAGCATTCTCAACACCTTGAGCTATTTTTAGCATTTAATCCCTTCCAGGTATCAGAGCCATCAGACCTCCTTTTAAAAAAATAAAAAATAAAAAACACAAAAAAGAAAATCCTTCTGTATTTTCAGATTGTGGATTGGTGATTTTTAGGAATTGAGCTGATCCTTTTAAGAAATGGATTTTTCTTTTACTGTCTCTTAGATTTCATACCCAGTTATGAGCCTTGTGGCTCTGTCCTGTGTATTTCTCAGCTCATAGCAGTTATAAAAGTAGCTGAGGTCTGTTTTACTGATCCTAAAGAGAATAAAGGAGGCTGGCCTCCTCAAACCAAGGAAGTTACAGGACTATGGCTGAGGCAGGGGTGTTGCTGGACTCTCAGGCAGGAGGATCCCACATTCTAATGTGGTTTTGAGATCCCTATATCTTTCCAGGAGTGACTTCCCAAAGGGTAAAAAAAAAAAAAATTCATAAGTGGGTTTGAATAGGAAATTTCAAATGGGCTTCTATCTACAGTCACAACTATTATACTTTTTTTTACTGAGGGTTAAAAACCTCTATCAGGGTTGCCATGGGTGAAGGAAAGGAAACTTGTTTAATGGATGCAGAATGTCTGTTTGTTATGATGCAGAAGTTATCGGAGATGGATAGTGGTGCTGGTTGCACAGCACTGTGAATATACTTGCCACCAAATTATACACTTACAAATGGTTAAAATGGTAAATTGTATTTGATGTATAATTTACCACATTAAAAATATACAAACATGCATACTTCAAATAAAACATTAAAATCCTCTACCAGATGCAAAAGGAACTTGGAATCAGCAGAGGAAATCCCAGACCCCAGCACACAGGTGAGGCTGGGAACAGTATCCCAATAGGGGCGGTGGCACCTTCTTACTTTAGAAGAGGCTCTAGGCAGTGAGGGCTCAGCATCCCTCAGCTTCCCAGAGCCCTGCCCCATCACTTTGCCAACATCTGTCCTAACAAAAACTACCCATTTTATGTCACTCTCTTCCTCTAATTCTCACAATCCCTATGCACAAGTTCTTTTCTATGTACTAAGTATGCTAGTTGAAAAATAAATCTGGGTTGAAAGGTTTTTTTTTTTTTAAATTTTCTATAAATCATCAAAGTATTCAAGGAGCAGCTTCACTGAGGTGAAACCTGTATACTAGAGTGCCTGCCTGGGCAGGATTCCTAGCCAGTTCTGCAGAAGAAAGAAGGGGCATCAAGAGATGGATGCTTCCTCTGTACCAGAACACAGTTTCACTGCTTTTATTCCCACTTAACTTTCATAAAAGTGAAAAATAGATATTATGACCATTTTACAAGAAAGGAAACTGAGGTATAGAGGGGTTCGTTATTTGATTAAAGTCACACGAATGATAAGGGGTAAGACAAAGTTTGACTGTAAGTCTGTTCCAAGACTATGTTCCAAAACCCATGGTATTTTTCTATCATTATACCACTCTTCTTGATATAAAAATACACTTTTAATAGTGACTCAATCAATTCTGGAATAAAAATGAGCTTGTGTTATGATTGAAATCCAGCATACTTACAAGAAGAACCACTGGTATTTTGCTGTTTTCATCACAATTTACTCTGTGAGTCACTCCTGCCACCCTGTGTCCCCAATCTAGTTTTGCCTTGTGCCCCCAGTCTAGTTTTTGCTGAATAGATGATACATCAGAAATCTAATCAATAGTGTGTACTAAAACATTGAAGTGGATGAAACTATTAATCAGTATGTCTTTCTGGGAAAACATTACCTATAGTTGGAAGTAATACTTTAATAAGCCAATTAAGAAGAGTGATGACATTTCTGCATAGCTCAGATTGCAGTGAATGCTCCTTACCATGTCTCCTGAAGGTCTGTCTCTAATCAACTGCAAGCTTTGGGCTAGAGTTACTTGGGTAGTAGAAGAGAGATTAGTACTGCTTCCAGATACCCTCTTTCTCTACCCAGTATAGTGGTCAGCTTTTCTTCTAATAAACGCTGAGCAAGTATTTAAATTATATTAGTTTGAAGGACAGCTAAAGTCATCTCTTGCCTAAGTTGCCCATATCTATCCTGCAGTCCATAAAGCTTCATCTTCTCTTCCCACTTCTGCCTCCTGGATAAGGACCTCCAAAATGCAGCCCTATGGCTGGACTGACTTCCCTTCACTTCCTTATCCTGAGGCTCAACTCAGATTCAGTCCTCTCTCCTCAATTCCCATTGTCACAGCTTCTCCTTTTGTAACTGGCACTGCTATTGCTGCCACCAACATTCAGCCTGAGAAGATACAAGGTGGGAGTAAGAGGGAGAAAATAAATGCTGTATACCTTTTGACACTACCTAAACAGATAAACTTATAGTTTTCATAACATTTCTAAATAATGTATAAAACAAAAATTTGTGGAGGCTTTCAACTCTTATCCTATTTGTGAGCAACACTCACTTATAAAATAAGGTCAGGCATGAGGTAGCATCAGCTTGATGATAAAACCAGTGATTTTTGTGATATGATGCTTCTGTCCTAAAAATGGACAACACAAAAAAGTCCTACTTCCATATAAATAGCCAGGACTTTGAAAATGATTTCTCATGATTATTTTTGCCTCTTTGAAAAAAAATAAAGTGGTATGTATTGCCTGTTTCTTAATGGTTAAATACCATGAACTTTGGTGAGGAAACTAAAAGCTCAATAATTTCCAAGGTCTTTATACAAGCCAAGTATGATCCAAGTGTTGTTTGGGGCGGTGGTTACATTTTCAAGAGTTCGCTAGCTATGCTGATTGACCAGGGAGGTGACTAGCCAGATCAAGCTCCCACAGTTGGTATAAAATGGCCCTAAGGCTTTGGGCAGTCATTCTGATGGCAGCCACCTAATGCACAAAGCAGCAGTGATGCTGGCCTACTTTCAAGAGTGGCTTCTGAGTTACCTGCTCCCCAAGTCAGAGCTGTGTGTCAGACTGGAACTGCAGACTGTTTGTTCCCCGCCCAGAGCCTTACCCTGTCATCATTGATTTTATGGAGAAAGAAAGCATTTCCTTTTGTAAACACCACCCCAGCATCTTCAATAAGATGATGTAATGGGATTAATGATGCACTTTCCAGAATCCTCATCGATTGTGAAGATGGAAGTAGAAACTTGAGATGAGGCAATGCTATGTTTTGTCAACATTTTGATGCTCTAGTAAGCAGAGCCTTCTCAAACAGTGGGCTTCCTTCAAAGACAGGCTGGTGTTTGAATACCCGAGGCTGGGAGAATTCTGTCTGTTTTATAAACATCACCAGGAGTGTGACCCTCAGGCATGAGAGTAAGGAGAAAGGAAGCAAAAAATAATGAGTAACCAGCCGCTCTATTCCAGAGCCTGCTCTATAGGTGAGGGGGTAATTGTTGGTTTGCGAATGTGTTTTCTGGGAAATAAACTCCATAGCAGTGGTGGAGGACAAGGTGGTGAGGGAGGGAGCAGAAGGACCATTAGACCTTACTTTCCTTGCAGGTCCACGTCTACCCACAGCAGGTAGTGGTCATTTGGCCAAAATCTCAACTGGCTTAAACAGACATGTGACCATTCATTCCTAAAGTTTTTGGGAAATGTATGTGTCTGTGAAGTGTTACGAAATTTTAATCAGAGTAGAGCAGTCTCTGCCTCAGGTAGACTTATGATGTACGTGACTTAAAAGGAAATGGGCTTTTTTCTACCTGAAGAATCATAAACTTATGTAAATTTAAAATTCCAGGATTTTCCATACAATTATTGTCTAGGCACATCAGAGATAGAGAAGAAACCTGTGTCTCTAACAAGGTAGCTGGGTTTGCTCAGCTGCCTTGAATGTCTGTATGGGGATCAACAGAGGGTTTATGTAGACTAGTCAGAAAGCTGTGTAGTAGGCATAACAATACTGACACCAATGCTTTTTATTAAATACTCACTCATTTTGTATCCTGGGATGACAGACAATAAGACTCAAGGATCTGTAGTTTAAAGTTTGAAAACATATGGTGCTTCTAACTGGTTATGATCTGTTTAAGAAAGAATTATGAAGTGCTAAGGTAGATATTGATGTTATTTAAGAATAGTTAGTGAATCAGCTGACCTGTGATGACTGTCATTTTTACTTAGTTCCACGGGAAATAGTATGAAATAATGTGATGGTTGTTCCCTGCTGTCATTAAAATGAGATATACCTAAGAAAAACTGAAATAGCAATACAGAGAAAAATGTATGCAAATATAATGTGGAATACACAGATTCCTCTGAACTAGGAAGATGAAACAAGGCATGGTGTACTAAGCATTTGGTGCTGGTCCCTGAACAATTTAGGTGGATGGAATGAGTTCAATATTGGGGAAGGGGTTGACATACATTGGGGTAGAAGAATAAAATATTAGGGCTTCTATTTATATTTTCTCATCTTTGTTATTTTTCTTTCATTTATATGTTTATTATATAGATAATTTGTTAGAGTTATATTTGCATATATTTTATAAGTAAGTAAATATAGAGGTGCATGCTCCAAAAATTTTTGAAATACATGTGTCAATTTTAAATTTCTTTCCTCTCAGTTCCAAATTTATCCTTCACTACCTACACTGGAAAAGCCAAGTTGGAACTTTTAAACAGTTTCCCTTCTAGCACCTGGAATATTGGGTCAACAGAGAGGCATTGCAAGAGAAAGGCTTTTTTTCCTTCCTGTTTTTGGTGCCGCCCCCCTCAGGCCTCTGCAGGGAGGCACAGATTCTCCAACATCTAGCACATGGCTCCTACAGTGTAAGCAGCTGTGCCCATGCCAGGCTCCCCAACACACGTGGCCTCCCCAATGCTCAGCTTAGCAGTCAGAAGCTTCCCCAGGCACATCTTGGGTGGTTGTGTAGCAGAGTGCCACTGGCAGGACATCTTCCCGTGTGAACAACATTTCTTGGCATCTACAAGGCAAATTTCTGGCAAGTATGAGAATTCAGATTTCTGGTAAGTTCTGCAGGCACAGTCCCACAACACAGAATAGAAGCTCATGAAATCTTTCTTATTTGAACCTGATTAGTCACACTCAAATCTTTTCTGTGGACTTTCATTTGGGAATTACACCTAATTCATTCCAGAGAAATGAGAGTTTCTTCTCTGCTTATCAATTGTCTCAAGCCTAACCTGAGATAACTGACAACATGTTTGAGCCTGTCCAGGAGCTGAGATTGGTCACTATAGTTAAAGTTGACAGATGGAAATGAGCCCAACAAAAGATGAAGGAAGCAGATCCAAGAGGCTGACAGCCTGGATCTCAATTGTAACTCTAACACAGAAAGAAACACTGAAGAATCTGCCAGCTGCACATTCAAATTTGGGTTGTTTTTCTAGTTCTTGAAGTTTGATACTGTGACATTCATTATCCAGATTGTCCCTTGAATGAGATGGCTACTCTGTGTTTCAGTATTCTGAAACACAAGCAGTTGCATCAAGGCTGTAGCCTTGGCAACCTCTGCTTGGTTTGGGGTCTCTTTCTCTCTCCTTTACTTGCAACTTCCTTTTGACTCCCTATAGTCCAAGCCCCCCAGAGAGGAAAAAGTAGAGGATACTCTGCTGCACGTTATGCCTTTGTATTACACTAATGCTTCTTTCCCCCTTGTAATTTAATCACTTAAACTCTGACTTGGGAACATTTGAGATAACAACAAAAAACACTTTTTGAACCTTATCAGTCTTTTAGAGACAACTGTCACATTTTACAATAGATGAAGTTCAAAAGAATTATGATCATCAGTGATTAAAGCTCCACTTACAAGTTCTGTTACTTGGAGAATAATTATTTTTTCTTCCTTCTATTCTAGTTGTAATATTAAATATGTTCTTCCATGCATTCCACAGTTCTATGTTGAATGGTTACTATGTGGCGTGTGCTACAGTGTTCTAGGTTCTTTGCCTCCATTGTGTTTCAATCAGGAGGGAAGCAGATATTAAATAATTACACAAATTGTTATTAGATTAAAATAGTGAGAAATGTTATAAAAAATCAATTCCACTGTAGGGAGTTATTTTACTTAAATTGTATTGAATTTATATATTAATTTGACTAGAATCAACATCTTTATAATATTGATTTTCTTATATCAATAAGCACAATTTATTTCTTTATTAAGGCATAATATTCCACATGCTATTAAACAGCAAAGCAGAAAAGGTACTAGCTACTAAGGGAAAATAGGCAATAAATAAAAAGTATATATGTTAGGAGGTGTCAAGTAGAACGAAGAAGAAAAAACAGTGTGGAAAGGACTAAAGAATTACAACTAGGGGCTAGGGTTGTGGCTGAGCGGTAGAGCGCTCGCCTCGCACGTACAAGACCCTGGGTTCGATCCTCAGCACCACATACAAAAATAAATTAGTGAAATAAAGGTATTGTGTCCAACTAAAAAATAAAAAAAAAATATTAAAAAAAAGAATTACAACTAGTCACATACTGTTTTATAAAGGATGTTCCTTTATGTCATTCAATAATAATGGTCTCCTTAAAATCTTTTATAATTTTAATAGATTCATCTCTCAGTCCAATATAGTTTTTGAAGCTAGTACAAAAGTTGTCGTCTTTTAAAATTACATTTTTTGGCTGGTGAATAAAAATGCTATTGATTTTTAAAATATCGATCTTATATCCAGCAAACTTTTATATTTAGTTACTCAGTTTACAGATTCTCCTTAGATTGTCATTTTTAATAAAATACAGTTTTATTTTTCTTCAATTCTCCTGCCAATTGCTATTTTTCTTATCTGGTGCACTATTAGTTCCTCTAATACAATTTTGAGCAGAAATTGTGCAAGCAAGTATTCTTATTTTTAAAGTGATGCTTTTTAATATTTCACCACTTTTTCAGTGACTTTATCATTGACACCTTTTATCAGGTTAAAGAATTATAGCTTGTTAAATATATTTTGCATTAATGAGTGTTAAGTTTTACTAAGTGTTTTTTTAACCTATCAAGAAAAGAATACTTATTTCCATTTCCATCATGTTATACAATATTGATTATACAATGTTAAATCTCCTTGAATGCTAGTGATAAACCCTCCTTTGTTTATGATGTGTTTTTTTATATATTGCTTTATTTTGCTTGTTTGTGATTTTTAACATTTTGCAGCTATTTTTATAAAAACAATTGAACTCTACTTTTTTTGCTCTTGTACTGTTCTTACCTGGTTATGATATTGAGGTTACTGGAGAAATTTCTGTATTAGAATAAATTATCTAGAAAAATTATATTAAATAGAGAATATTGGTTCTGTAAAGATTTGGTGGAACTTATCTGTAAAGTTACGTATTTTAAAGAGTTTTTTGTGGTGGGTATTAAAAAACTAACTTAATTGAATTTTTTCAAGTTATTTTTCTTGATTATGACTATTAATTTTTTTCTAGACAATTTTCTATTTCATTAAATTTTCAAATTTCTTGGCATAAAATTGATCACAGTATTTGCTAACATTGCTAAAAGTTCCTAATATTTGCACAGTTACGGTTTTTCCATTTGTAACAGTTTGTTTTTCCTTTATCTTTTTTTCTTGCTCACTTTTTGTCAAGGATTTAACTAATTTGTTAAAGCTTTTTAAAAACTCAGCTTTCGAGATTATTCATTCTCTTGTTTTATGTGTGTGTACGCACGTTTGTGTATGCATGTGTAGCTTAGTCTTTCATCTAACTTTTGATGTGGTCTGTCATTACACCCTGTGAGTCAAACTGGAAGCTTCTAAGCAGCTTCTAATTCCCATAATAATCATTTTGACTATTATTTAAGATGTGTGTTTTTAAGTTTCCAAATTTAAAGACATATTTGACTTTTTAATCTTTTAAAAAAGATTAAATGTGACTTTTAATACACATTGCATTTTAGTCACAGAATATTGTCTGAAGAACATCATTTTTTTAACAAAAGTTTGCTTTGTAGTCTTATATGTAGTTACCTTTTATAATTATTCCATGTTCCTTAAAGTGTTGAATTCAGGATTCCATGTGTGTCACTTAGATAAAGCTTATTAATTGTGTTGTTCAAATAATCTATATTCTGACATGTGTCATCTGCTAGGATTATCATTTACTGAAAGAGATGTGATACTTTTTAAATATGATTGTGAATTTTTTGATTTCTTTCTGGAAAAGTGCTCCTTATTATGTCTGTTGGAAATGAGGTCAGTTGCACGTAATGGAAAAACCAACTAGCATGGCTTATTGTAAGAGAATTTCATTTCTCAAGAATAAAGAAATCTAGTAAATAGCTCTGAGCTGGTCATGTTCTTCAAGAAAGTTTTCAAGGACAAATATCCTAATTTTCTGCTCCTTCATTCTTACGCTAGAATTACTTTGAAGTCATAGTCACTAAATGACTTGTCTACCTCCTGCAGCAACTTGGCACTATATACAAGAAAATGGTAGAGGTTGAAGGGAATCATATGCCAATCAAAATTATTTCTTTGTGTCAGGAAAATAATAGACTTCCTAAAAGTATCATCCAGTAGATTTCCACCCATATTCTTGTGGCCAGTAATGGTTACTGAAGATCCTTTGCTGCAAAAGAATCTAGCAAATTGAATATTTTTTACTGGGCTCATTAATGCCCCAATTGAATTGGGGTTCAGTTATTCAGGAAAAAGGAGACTAATACTATATATAAAACCAGAAGTGTTATGCCATAATTAATTTATCCATAATGCTTTTCTCCTTAAAGACCATGTCTAATATTATATGAACTTCAGTTAATATTTATCTCATATTTTTCATTATTTTTAACATTAATATGTTGTATACTTTAAATTATTATAAATAGCATAGATCTGGATTTTAAATCTAATCAGTCTAATCAGTTTTCATTAATTGAAAGTGTAATCCGTTTATATATAATATGAATATAAACATGTATGTATGTATTGTGTGTCTACATATACATATACTACATATATGTATGTATATTTGGATCTATTTCTATCATCTTATAGTTTTTACTTTCTAGTTTATATGTTGATTGTTTTTCATCTCTATTATTTTTTTTGTCATTTGTTGAATTGATCATTTTATTGGTTGTCCACTACACCATTCTTTTACTAATTTCTTATATTAGGAATTTGAAATATCTCTCTCATACCCTTTCACCAAACATTACATCAGACACCAGTATTTGTAAATCTCACTTTGTACCTTTAACTTGAATCCCCACTGCTACTACTTTGATCATTTCTCTGCTGAATTTTTTGTATAACCGTCTAGATGGCTTCCCAGAATCCTCTTTTTCTGCTGTCTGAATGACTTCACTGGACTAGCTGTTTAAATAATTAGGAAAACAACTAACCTTTATTTTCCTGGACTTGCCTACATGGTCCAATCAAATTGAGAATTCTTAACAGTACAGACTCATAAAAGGAAGATGATAATGCCTAGCTTGTTCACATTAGCATCTAGGTGAATGGGGATCATTACTGAAATGCAGAATACTAGAAATGAAACTCTTTAAGAATGAAAGATTGTGAATTGAGTTTTACACATGGTGAATGTGAGGCATCTGTTGGCCATCCAAGTGGTGTGCTGGATAGACTAGTACATATATGGGCTTTTTGTTGTTGTTCTTTTTAGATATACATGACAGTAGAGTGTATTTTGATATGCATACCTAGACTATAACTTCCCATTCTTGTGGTTATGCATGATATGAAGTTACACTGGTCATGCATTCATAATGAATATAGGAAAGTTATGTCCAGTTCATTCTACTCTATTTCCTATTCCCATCCTCTTTCCCTTCCCTTCATTTCCCTTTGTGTTACATAAATGAGTTTGAAGCTTAAAAGTAGAACTAGTCTGAGCATACTGAAGGCATGGGAAAAGACCATCTTAGATGGTAAAGAGTGAAAGGGAAGCCATGCCTAGGACCAAACTATAAAAACTTCTTACATCTAAAGTGCCAATGGAGTAGAAGCTTCCCCAAAGGAACCTGAATAGATTGAGTCAAAAGGAGGAGAAGCAAGAGAATCTAGCATTGTGGAATCCATGAGATGTGAATATTTTTATAAGAAGGAAGTGAATATTTATGACAGACACCTTTGAGAAGTACAGATGAGAATAGAGGGTTTCTGTTTAGTAATAAATATGGAGGACACCTGGGTGAGAGCAGATTAGATAGGCCCCTAGGTGCATAAGCCAGACAGAATTAGGCTGAGGGGCAAGTGGGAGATAAGGAAGTTGAGTTATTTTGTTCAAACAATCCTTTAGAAAAGTTTGGCAAGATAAGAAAGTGATGGATAGTAGCTGGGAAAGACCTATGCTTTTAAGGAGGAAGTTAATTTAACAATGCATGTTTAAACACTAAAACATAGGATCCAATGGAGAGTGAAATGCTGAAGAACAATGAGTGCAAAGATAATCCATTGGGTTTCTGAGAAAGCTTGGTGGGTTGGGTTTTCAGCCTACTTGGTAAGATGAGGAGAACATCTTTCAATACTGGAAGGAGAATAAAGATGCAAACCTCTTCATAAGGATATTGGCAGCAAGTTATGGGAGTTCCTGTCTAATGATTTCTGTTTTTTTCCATGAAATAGGAAGCAAAGCCATTCTTTAATAGTTAGGTAAATAGTAAGAGTCAAAAGATTTGAGAAGAAATAGGAGATCTGATCAATCAGTAAGTAATACAAACATTTCATTGAAGTTCTAGTGTCAGGGATATATCACTTCTAAATCCCACACACAGACAAAATAAATAAATAAATGCTATTAGTTTCACCTATGGATATGAAAACAAATGTTAATGAATTTACCCAAACTTATAAAGCTGGAATGTATGCCACACAGATGGCAGAGCTAGGCTTGAACCTCAGATCTGTTTAACTTTGAAGCTGACACTAATTCAGAAAATTAAAAGAGTGTGATAAAAACAGAAATAATCTCTAGGTTTTCACTGATTTGCTGAAAATTCTCTGCTGTCCCTTCATTGGCCTTTCTATAGTTCATGTGGATATTTAAGATCTTTTTGTGATCTACTTGAAAAGTCTAACCTGCTTGAACAGAGTTTCTTCAGTAGTTTCATTTGTTTCTGATAAATGCCAGGCATCACTAGGACTAAAATAGAATTTGGGGTCAGATTTCTTCATGGCTGGGGAACTCTGCAGCTGTGACAGATGGATGAGAGAGCAAATGCTAGAGGGAGAAAGGGGAAAATAAAATCTGTCCTAAACTGAACCTTCTGTCCAGACGGTAAGACTTGCCTCCCAGACAGGTTGTATGCTTTGTTAGGGGTCTCTTGTTTTTGTCCTGGTATGTCTGAGTGAGCATGCTCCTTGGGCATCCAGGAACCTGTTCTCCCAGACCCACCCTACCTTTATCCTACCTTCACTCTCTGGTGCACTGATGCCCTCCAGTAATCAGAAGGTTTACGAAGAGCAATGATAATGGAGTTGTGAGCATTTTTGTATTCATGTCTGTGAAAGGAAAAAAATCTGATGAAATTGCATTGAAAGTCTCAAGATTGGGAGGGAAAATGGGAGCAGATGATTTGTTGGTGAGGGAACCACTGTAGTTTAAAAAAAAAAAAATCTACCTTTAATCTCCCGATTTATAGAATAGAATACTTTGTTGGACTTTCTCAGCTGAAAATGAAGAAAAACTTAAATTTCTCATATTCTGTCTTTGCAAGCCTAAAAAATATTTTGGAAACTGTAGTACATCACATTTTGATCATGTGTGTGTTACGTGTAACTACTTTGTATTTTATCTGCACTTTTGAGCAAAATGAATTGGAACTCTGCGTGTGAAGAAATAGTTTTGTTCACTTTTGCTCACTACAAACCTTGTTCACTTTTGCTCACCACAAACCTCATAAATGAATGAATAAGCTAATTAAACTTTCAGAGTATTCTCACCAAGAGTTTTCATTGGCCTCTGGTTCTCATTGGCCTCTGGTTCTCATTGCTTTCTCTTTACTGACATTTTCAGAAAGTGTGTTATACCTCTTTTAATTTTAATTTTTTCTAGTTGCTATAGTTGTTGCTTAAGTTGCCAAAACAACTTAAATTTTTTAAATATGTGAGCAGGGTTAGAAGTCATCAATAATCACATGTACTATTGATAAACATCAGACTTCCACTCTTTTTCCATCCAGCTCTAGTTCATAGCCTGTAGGATTTGAAGTCAGTAGAATTTGGGGCCACTACAGCATAATGGCAGTCCTTGTGCCTCTAGGGATGCAACTACTAATTACCAACTCCTCTTCTGCTGATGTATTCTATAGCCTTATAATCTCACTTGAAGGAAGCCCTAGCTGCTTTGGTAAATTACCCTTCAAGGGATTAAAGGTGCCAATGGCCAGGCCACCTTCCTGGTGCTGCCTGACAACATGACTCTCCAAGCCAGCTCCAATGATTCCTTGTTCTTACCAGCTATGAGGACCTACTGCTTCCTCACTTTGGTCACTCTGTAGTTAGTAGCTTCTCTGAGCTCTGATATTCCTGGGCCTTGTGTCTCCATCTGCAAGTGTATTACTCTTCTAGGTATTCTCTTTTTCCCACTGAACTGCCAAATCCTGGGCTCTCCTCACCTATGCAATGATAATGTACAGATAATTCTTATTCTAAGAATCCCCTAATATTTTGGTAAATATTTGTATTGGGATTTTTGTTTAATGCCTAAGCATAAACACACAAATACTTTTTTTTCAACAAACCTGAGCTTACACCATGCGTATTCCTTTGCAATCTGATGTTTCTCTCTTTTAAATAAAAACACTTTCCACATCAATTAATCTTCATTTTATGTCTATGGCTATTGTTATTTTCTTGCATGTGTGGATGTACTATAATGTCTTTTAGCCAATTTTCTATTGACTAGTATTTGAGTTACTGCTAACTTTCAGCTTTATACCATGATGTAAATCTTTGTATGTATGTTTTTTACACTATCCAATTGTTTCCTCAGGATATAGTCCTAGGTGTAGATATTTAAAATCAAAGGATATACACATTTTATGGTTTTTGATATATATTGTTAATTTGTCTTCTTATCTAGTTTTACTGTTTTATAGTTCTGCAAATCATGTACAAGTGCCAATTTCATTGCTCTCTCGTAAACATATTATTTAATTATCTTTAGTGTAGGTATGTATATTTATATTATAAATGTACACAAAATAACTTTATGAGTTAGAGAAATTATACCTGATCCTTATAGAAAATTTAAACTTTATACAAAGCCGTAAAGAAGGCAGTTAATACCCTCCTGTCATCACATTTCTTTCCATAAGAGATAATGATTTGTAGCTGTTTTGTTGATCCTTTTTCTAATTGTAGTTATTGTTTGTTTAGTTTAGACTTTCTAGAGTTTTTCTGTTACTATAATTTTATTGTTCACCAGTCTAATAAGCAAAATATGACATGGCCATTTTGATATGATTTGTGTGTTTTAATATTAATGAGGTTCATAACACCTTTTGGTAAGTTTATTGACTATTTGTTTTTCTTTAGTGACTTGCCTATTTTTTTTACCCATTTTTGGAATAAGAATTACTTTGTTTCCTTAGTAATTCTTAAGATCTCTTTAAAATTAAAGGTGTCAGCTTTGTTTTTTGGCCTGGTTAAATGTTTATATATTCCCATATATAATGTTCTTCCAGGAGAAACCCAGCCTTTAGATTCATGCTTAGTAAGTCTCTCCTAAGCACTTTTACTCCTGAGATTATAAAAACTTTTTATATTAACAGTAACAACATTAAGAACTAATATCTGTTATTAAACATTTACCAAGCCCTATTCTAATAAATTTGTATATACCATTTCCTTTCTTCATCAAGAACTCTGTGAGGCATATAATATTTATTATTAACTCATTTTACCAAAAAAAAAAAACAGAACAAACAAACAAAACCTGAGACACAAATAGTTAAGTGACTTACTTAAGGTCACATGGTGAGTGAAAGGTCCTGGAATCAAATCCAGATAGTCTGACTCCAGATGCCACACTCAAACCTGTAATCTCTATTTAAAACACAAATCTGTTCAGAATTAATTTAGTGTATTTATAAGGTAACAATCTTAACTATTATCCCTCAAATAATTTGCTATCTCTATCCCATCTGAATAAACCAATATTTCCTATACTACCAATAATGTCATATAACGAATACTCACATTTTAAACTTTTGTTGCAGCTATAAAGTACAAACCTCAAAAATGTAATGAAATTGGGGTAAAAGTGAAATAATTAGAATTTGAAAGCTAATTATTGTTGTCCTTAAATGGACACTCTTACAATAAGCCTATTGATTGTGGGATCTGTTAGGAATACTAATACAGGAATTTTTCTAAATTTTTCTAAATTTTCTAAATACTAAAACAGGAATTCCTTTTCTCCACATCTTATCCAGTTTTTATTATTATTTGTATTCTTGATGATTGCCATTCTGACTGGTATGAGATGAAATCTCAGTGTAGTTTTGATTTGCATTTCCCTAATTGCTAAAAATGTTAATCATTTTTCCATGTATTTGTTGGCCACTTGTATTTCTTCTTTTGAGAAGTGTCTGTTTAAATCATTTGCCCATTTATTAATTGTGCTATTTAATCTTTTGGTGTAAAGTTTTTTGAGCTTTTTATATATTCTAGATATTAATTCTCATAAGAGTAGGTAGCAAAATTTTTCTCCCATTCTCTCTCTTCACATTTCTAATTGTTTTCTTTGCTGTACAGAAGCTTTTTAATTTGATACTGTTTCAATTATTACTTCTTGGCCTTATTTCCTGAGCTTTAAGGGTCCTATTGAGAAAGTCATTGCCTGTGCCTATATGCTGGAGTGTTGACCTTACTTCTTCTAGGAGTTACATAGTTTCTGGTCTAATTCCAAGGTCTTTAATCCATTTTGAGTTGATTTTCATGCAGGGTGAGAGATAAGGGTCTAGTTTTATTCTTCTACATATGGACAACCAGTTGTCCCAGCACCGTTTGTTGAAAACCCTGTTTTTTCCTCCACTGTATGTTTTTAGCACCTTTGTCAAGGATCAGATGACTTTATTTGTGTGGGTTTGTCTCTGTGTCTTCTATTCTCTACCACTGGCCTATGTGTCTGTTTTTAATGCCAGTACCATGAAGTTTGTGTTACTATAACTCTGTAGTATAATTTTAGGTCAGGTATTTTGATGCCTCCAGCATTGCTGTTGAGACTTAAAATTTCTTTGGCTATTTTGGGTCTGATATTCTTCCAAGTGAATTTTAGGACTGTTTTTTCTAGTTACGTGAGGAATGTCATTGGTAGTTTGATGGGAATTGCATTGAATCTGTATATTGCTTTTGGTGGTATGGCCATTTGACAATATTAATTCTGCCTATCTGTGAACACGGGAAGCCTTTCCATCTTCTGAGGTCTTCTTCAATTTCTTTCTTCAATGTTCTGCAGTTTTCATTGTAGAGGTCTTTCACCTCCTTGGTTAGATTTATTCCTGGGTTTTTTTGTTTGTTTGTTTTGAAGCTATTGTAAATGGAATTGTTTTTCTGATTTCTTTCTCAGCAGATTTGTTGTTGGTATATAGGAAAGCTATTGATTTTTATATGTTGATTTTATAACCTACTTTGCCAAATATGTTTATTAGCTTTAGCAGTCTTATGATGGAGTTTTTGGGATCTTCTATATATAGGATCATATCATCTGCAAACATCGATGATTTGACTTCTATAGGAGACATGTGTAAGAAATGAAAATAGTTTTTCAAATTATTATTTTCCATTCCTACCAACTATGCATGTGATTTTCAGTTCCTTCACTTTCTTACGGAAGGACATTTAACCATTGAGTCACATCCCCAGCTCTTTTAATTTTTTATTTTGATACAGGGCTTAGAACCTCACTAAGTTGCTGAGGCTGGGTTTGAACTTTTGATCCTCCTGCCTCAGCCTCCCAAGCCACTAGGATTACAGACATGCACCACCACACCCAATTGTCACTTTTTTTTTTTTTTTTTAATTTCAGACATTCTACTGCTGGTGTTTGATTGTGGCTTTTCTCTATGACTCATGATTTGGGGCACTTTTATATATATCTTCTTTCATTAAATTGATGTTTTAGTTTTTTGTCCATTTTTAATTGGATTATTTATCTTCTAATTTATGTTTTTGTACACTTACAGTTGGTCACCCATCTCATTAGTAGTTTCAGTAATTTTCCACTTGGTTACCTTGGTTTTCTAACAAAGCAATCATATTCTCTTTGCATAATTATATGACAACTTATTTTTATAATAATTTAGTATTTCATGTATTTTTCTTGTTTATGACATTGGCTAAACAGCCCAAACTATTGAATAAAAGAATGGTAGTAGGAATTCTGGTCTATATATGGAACTTAATCATAATGCCATTAGATATACAGTATTAAGCTTTGTGTGTTTTAGTATAAGTGGATATTGAATTTTATCTGTTATATTTTCTATTGAGATGTTTGCATGTTTTTTCTCCTGCATCCCATTGATGTGACTTGTTATATTCCTAGTTTATTAATTTTGAAATATAAATGCATATAGAAATAAACACTACTTGGTCAAGATATTATTAATACTGCCTGTAGATTTTACTTGTTAATATATTACACAGGATTTTTCAACCAAACTCATATAAGATGTGGCTTATAGTTTTGTTTGCTTGTTGGTTACCATTCTGGTGGAGATGCTTGCTTGTCTGAGCATTTTTAATATTGGTTTCAGAATCATACTAAAATCAATGGAGATGCTGAAGCATTGTTATTATTTCCTCTTCTGGGATGTATTTTTAAATAATTTGACTATGTGTGTTACCTTGTTATCCCCATTCTCCCAGCCATTATTTCCCTGAGTGATTTTCCCAGCCTTATACCTCCTTTTCCTATATTGTTTTACTGATGATGCTGAGCCCCAGAGTTCCCAGGCCCCTGCCTTACCTGTTTATACAGTCCTATTGCTGCAAGTATAGGTTCTGTCATCATCCTTGGCTGCCCTGTGTTGTTCAGGTTTGTATTTTATCTTGAATGACTTCTCATGAACTAAGCTGGAGGCATTTAATGATCACATCTAGAACAGCAATCAGCACAGTTGTCACGACCTTGAGCCATGTAATTGGTTGAACTATATAAAATTGCTGAAATTCCCGTTTTGACCTACAAAAATGGCAACTTCACATAACTCAGCCTAGTGCTTAGACTCCTCCCAGAGTCTGGAAGCACCTGGCACCTGGGAAAACCTGTTCTTCCTTTCTGTTGGAAACTCTGGAGGGTGATACCATCAAAAGAGTGATTGAGGCCCCAGGTATGGAGGAAGGACTTCCTGTGAACATTTCAACATGCTTTTTACATTTATATAAATTGCTCTAGAGAGTTTCTTGCTTTGCTGTCCCTGAATTCCTGGGGAGACTATTCAGTTGAGCCCCTACTGCAACTCTTTCTAAACAAAAGTAACTTCCTGCCATCACTACAGAATCTGACTCTTTGAGTAGCAAAAAACATCAGTATTTCTTTTCTTTGTTTTTTTTTTTTTGAAGGGTGGTGGGTACCAGGGATTGAATTCAGAGGCATTTAACCACTGAGCCACATCCCCAGCCCTATTTTGTATTTTATTTAGAGACAGGGTCTCACTGAGTTGCTTAGCACCTTGCTTTTGCTGAGACTGGCTTTGAACTAGCAATCCTCCCGTTTTAGCTTCCTGAGCCGCTGGGATTATAGGCATGTGCTGCTGCACCCAACTATCAGTATTTCATTTTCTTTTTTTTTAATATTTATTTTTTAGTTTAGGTAGACACAATATCTTTATTTTATTTTTATGAGGTGCTGAGGATCGAAACCAGCGCCCCACGCATGCCAGGCGAGCGCGCTACCGCTTGAGCCACATCCCCAGCCCAAGTATTTCTTAATGATAAAGGAGACCTTATAAAACCCAAGACAATTCTAAGTAATCTTAAAAACAACAGAAGCTTGAATAGCATTGTATAGTTGAAGGTTAATTGCAATAGCCTCCTTCTTCGTTTTCCTGTTCCTAATTTGTTCCATCTCCCACCCCCTGCAATTCTGTTCTCTGTATAGAAGCTGGAGTGATGTTTTTAAATTATTGGTTGGTTCTTATCACTTCTTTGCCCCAAATCTTCCAGTGATTCCTCATTTCATCTCAGTAAAATCCAGAGTCCTTACAGTGGCCTACAGGATTCAGACCCCACAACCCTACATCATTTCTGACTTCCTCCCCAGCCTCTCACCTATATGTTTTAGCTACACTAACCTCCTTCCTGTTGCTCATTCACACTCCTGCCCTGTGCTCTTTTCTCTGCCTAATCACTGCCCTAGATAGCCCTATACCTTGCACCCACTTCCCTCAGGTTTTCTCCCAGATGGCATCATCTCTGAGGTCTTCACTGAATATCCTATTTAAAATTGAATCTCCTTCCACCAGCTCCTATAGCTTAGTCATTTAACTTATTATCTGACTAGAAATGCAGTTTAAATGGCTATCCCATTATGGAAAGGATTTTACCCTTCCCTCATCTCCCTTTTATTTCTAGATTCTAGTATAATGCCTGGAATATTTGTTGAATATGTGAATGAATAAATTCAAAGTGATTGACTTGACAGGTGTTGCTCAGTGGTAGATTGCTGGCCTAGCCCTGTGTTTCATCCCCAGTACCACTGAAAAATGAAAAAAAAAAAAAAAAAGAATTAAACAGAAAACTGGCCTTCTTCCCTGCCCCTACACTTTTCCCTCCCTTACTCATTTTCTCCTTTCCTTCCTTCGTTGCCTCCCTCCCTCCATTCCTCCCCTCCACATGTCCAGATTCTGCCCTGCTTCTCCCATAGTTGCTCTTCCCAAGTGAATGAGAGGAGAGCCAAGCCTTTGTGGAGAGAACAGATTCCTACACACCAGAAACTTAAGTCATTACCCTAGGGAATCAGGGAACTCCCTGGGTCATCATGGCAACTGCCATTGTCCAGCTTTGTCTCTCAAACCATCCTAACACATGAAGTGACCTTGGGCTATTACTGACAAGTAGATTCCTTGTATCAGCTGACTCATTTTTCCTAGAAAGCCTGTGAATGCCTAATGGAACACTGGGGGATTAAAAACTACAGACCCTCTGATATGTCCTAGGAGTTGGATTGGGAGGTTTGTTCCAAAATTATTCTAGTAATATCTGACACATTCTAAAAATCTCTCTTTTTTTAATCTTGTATTTATTTTTATTTTTTATTGGTGCATTATAATTATATAAACTAGTGAGATTCATTATGATATGTTCATATGAATTTAATTTGGTAAATTTCATTGCCTAGTACCTCCCTATTCCGTCCTCTCCTCCCTCCCCCTAATCCCCATACTCTACTGGTCTTTCTTCCTCCTTTTTTTCCTGAAAATTCCTTCCCTGCCTTTCCCCCACTTCTCCCCCTTTTTTTTCTATCTTCCACATGAGAGAAAGCATACAACTCTTGATTTTCTGAGTCTGACTTATTTCACTTAACATCCAGTTCCATCCATTTTCCTGCAAATGATATAATTTTATTCTTCTTTATTGTTGAATAAAACTTCATTTACATATATATGCCACATTTTCTTTATCCATTCATCCACTGACGGACACCTAGACTGAGTCTATAACTTGGCTACTGTAAATTGTGCTGCTGTAAATGTGTATGTTCCTATTGCTATAGTGTGCTGACTTTAGTTCTTTTGGGTAAATGAGGAGTGGCACAGCTGGGTCAAATAGTAGTTCCACTTCTGGTCGTTAGAGGAGCCTCCTTACTGATTTCCATTATGGTTACACTATTTATAATACCACAAGAGTTATTTCCTTCTCCCCCTTATCCTCACCAGAATTTATTATTGTTCATAGTCTTGATGGCTGCCATTCTAACCAGAAATGAAATCTCGGTGTAGTTTTGATTTGCATATCCCTAATTGGTAATCATGCGGAACATTTTTTCATATATTTGTTGGTCATTTGTATATCTTCTTTTTGAGAAGTGTCTGTTTAATCCATTTGCTCACTTATTAATTAGGTTATTTGGGGTTGTTTTTTGGGGGGATTTATTTTTTGAGTTTTTTATATTATTCTGGATTTTAATCCTCTGCCAGAAGAGTAACTGGCAAAGATTTTCTCCTATTCTGTAGGCTCTGTCTTCACACTCTTAAATGTTTTCTTTGCTGTGTAGAAGCTTTTTAATTTGATAGTATCCCATTTTAATTCTTGGTTTTATTTCCTGAGCTTTAGACATCCTTAATAAGGAAGTCTATGCCTGTGCCTGTGTGTTGGAGTGTTGGCCTTATGTTTTCTTCTAGCAGTTGCAAGATTTCTGGCGATTGATCTACTTTGTATTGACTTTTGTGCAGGAAAAAAATCACTGTCTTTTAATGAAGACTTAGGGTCAGAGAGTACATAGGGATGGAAAGTATCATTCAGACCTATTCTTGACACAGGGAAATAGTTCAGCCTCTCTGATGATATCTGATAACCTCCTGAAGCTCTCAGGCATACCATTTAAAATGGCTCTTATTTGTTTTCTTTCTTGCTAATTCTGTCCACTGCCTAGGAATTCTTCTAGCATGCTTTGTGTCACCTTTATCCAGCTTGTAGATCTGGATGTAAGAATGGTGGAGAAGAATCCTATTCTGTGCTGTCCCTGATCATTCTGCCTTACCCTTTCTGTAGAGAACACTGCTATTCACTTACTGGTATGCTGCATGCTTATTATGGACCCACTGTGCCAGGCCCTATTCTAGGAGGTACAGAATGACACATATAATGAGTCAACACATATATTTCAGGCATTGTGTTAATGGCTTTACAAATATTAGTTAACTTAATTTGAGAGAGAGAGAGAGAGAGAGAGAGAGAGAGAGAGAGAGAGAGACACTATTCTTTTGTTCTTATTTGAAATGCATCTAAGATGACTCCTGATTACACCTATACTGCCCTTTCGTGTAGTAAAACCTCTCATTTCCTTCAATTGTGTTATAAAATTGCAGTGGATACAGAGAAAAGTGATGTGATGCTGGTGCTTGAAGGAAAGGCAGATTCTTTTTTTTTGTTAAAGTGCCATTTGCCCCAGTTTTCAAATTGGATTCAGTGAGGGTACTTCTCTCTTGTTTTCTCTTTTCCCCATTAGCTGCCTAGGCAAAATAGTTCCTCAAGATAAATGATAATAGAGGAGACCAATCCTGAGGCAAAAATATCATGGATCAAAGGAAGGAACCCGGGCCCTTCTAGCTCCCAGTCCAGCTCCTCTGAGTTTCCTTAAGTCTCTATCACACAAGAAGGAATTTAGCCACCTCCCCATTTACCCATGCTTAAGAGCCTCTAGGGCTAAGAAAGGATCCCCAGTTGGGGGCACTGTAGGCCCTAATCAGACTAATTGGGAAGATCTCTAATTTTGTATGGAGATAGAAATATGGATAAAATATAAAATAAAGAAATATGGAAATATGGACAAAGAGTAGCCAGAGCAGAGAAAGAACACAGGCTTGGAGAGATGCTGAAAATGGCACGCAGGAGATAACTTGGAAAGTTAGGTCTTCAGAGCTACAAAAGAAAATTTTGCCTCCATAGAAGTGAACAGTGGTAATTTGGGAAGAAGAAACAGCACACAATGGAACGAGAAGGAAATGTGTTGGGGGATGGGGGAGTGAAGAACAGTTCAGACTGATTGCAGAATTCAGTGTGTTAGGAGAAATAGTGGAACAGCTGGAGATGCTGTCCTTTATAGGATATACTGTGAGATTTGGATTTTAACCTAAGAGCACCCAGGGTTTGTTGAAGGATTTAAGGAGTGACGTGACCAGACCTGTATTTACAAGTAAGATGGATCAGAAGTGTAAAATGCTCCTAATCTTTTGGATACTGCTGCAAAGGGAATGAGTAGGAAGAGTGGTCATCAAGAGATGTTTTAGAGGCAGAATCAACATGACTTGGTGACCCTGGTACTAAGCATAATAGGAATGAAGGAAGAGCTGAGGGAAACAGAAAAGGTATGCAGGAATGCAAAGTATTCTTCAGTAAATCTCCAGTAGATGATTTTAAAAACAAACAAAAAAATCTATGCCCTCTGATTATCTTTGGGTTAAGTCTCCATTTATGGTAGAATAAAAATAGTGTGTTTTTATTTATGCTTGTTCATAAACATGTTGATTTAACTCACTTGCTGCTGTGCTTCTCTTTGGAGGGCATATTTACTTGAAAATCCCTTCTTTCTGTCTCCCACAAAACTGCATGAATTCTTAGTTTTGATGGAAATTTTCAGGATGACAAGAATGCTGAGAATGCAGGGTGAATTCAAAATTATTTCCAATTCTTCTTAGTGTTTTATTTTCTTCAAAAGCCAGAGAAACACAGTGTATCCATCAAAGCCAGCATACATGCTCAAATCTAAGGATGCTCTGATATTCCCACAGCCTTTAACTAAGAATAAGTTTTCATCTCTGATTTCTTTGTGTGTTTTTTTCTATGAGAATTGATGGATCTTTTCAGAATGAGTTATTGAACTTCAAATTAAATTCTAAAACCTTTTCTATAGCCCTTTAATTTTTTTAAAAAATGCTATCTTTTGTTTAGCTAAGAACTCCTTAACTAGATATACTACCTAGGAAAATAAAAGGATTAAAAAATATTACACATGAATCTCCAAGTATCATTTGAGGAAGCATGATGAGAAAAAACAGAAGTTTTCAGTACTCCAAATTCTTATGCCAAGCACATCAATGCTGGGAATTCACTTCATCTTGACCCCTTTGAAAGTATACATGTCCCTAGGATGCTGAATCAAGCATTTTTTAGGCAACAAACCTTCACTGTTTCTAGCCCCTTCAGCTCGAAATCTTCCTTTCCAATACAATTGCACACTCTACCAGACCCTATCTCCATAATTATAGTTGTCCTGCTCCAGAAACGTATGGTGTCCCCTCACCTTCCAGTTAATGTCTGAGAGAGGGAATTATAGGAGATCAGGACTGGAGAGGGATTTACATTTTTTCCATCTACCTACTTCAAACTTAATTCTTCCTTAAACTAGAAAAAGTTTCTGAACAGATGGGGAAATGACTACATTCAGAGAAAGACAGCCTTTGGTTTTAGATTGTGAGAGAGAAGAATATTTTAAATCTTCCTCTGGCTCCCACTTATTAGTCCTAGTTCTTATCCTTTGGATCAAAATATGATATAGCTACCAGAAACTAATTTTGCTTATCCTTGGAACATTGAAAACACTTTTTAGGGCTGGGATTGTAACTCAGTGATAGAGCATTTGCCTAGCATGTGTAAGGCTCCGGATTTAATCCTCGTTACTGGGGGTGGTGGTGACACAAGTTTAGTCCCTCTTCTGTCTGACACCAATAGAATTAGTGCTGAGAAGGATCTTGTGTTTTTTGAACGTTTCTTATAAAGCTTAATATCTCATCATTGCTCCTTTCGTAATCCTGATCCTCTTCTATAGTGGTTCCAGCTTTTATCATCATCTTCCAGCCACTTATATATCTCTAAAATTGAGATTCCCAGAACAGAATGAACATTTCAGATGTCTTATGATTGGTGTACACCCTTGCTTTTGAAACTGTACCTCTATTGATGCAGCCTGAAGCAAAATTAGTTTCTGGTAGCTATATCATATTTTGATTCAAAATAATTTTTAATATGCATTAAGTTGCATCTACTTCAGAGATTACATCATTGACTTTTTAGACAGACAATTAATTTATCTTGACAAATATGTATTGTTAGGCTTTATCCATGTCACCTATCAGGATTTTTATGGATCTTGATTCTAGACTACAATGTATTTATTTTGCTTGTTGTTTCATATCCAAATTCTATTTCTTCTTCTAAACTATTGATAAATTGCAGAACTGAATAATACCTAGCTCTTTGAATAATTAATTAGCATTCTTTAGGTACAGTCGTCAAACTAGATATGAATGCACATTTACTATCATCTGGGCTACTTTGATCCAGATCATCTACAAGGATATCAGGAAAGAGCTTACCTGAGGTTGTGCTGAGGTCACACTCATTGTGCCTATAGAGGTTCCCTGATACGTAGGTCCAATAACCCAGATCAATAAAGAAAGTGATATTAGTTGCAATGAACCCATTCAGACTCAATGATTTTTGAGGGTTCAGAAGCCATACCTTTCCATAATCAATTCTAATAACGGGGCTGAGATGAGTACCAAGATTACTTTACAAGAAAAACTCAGCTTTTTACACTTGGTATGTGGTTTTCATTTGCCAGGTGGTGCCTGACCATTGCCCCATGCTCAAGCTCTGCCCTGTCACCCTAGACAGTTGGTTCCCATGGGGGAAGCAACCAGTTGCCTCAAGTGTTGAAAAAAGCAGGGTACCTAGTAAGCCTTCAGTGAGATATTATAATTTAAGTATGTCACAGAAGAATGTGCCTGCCAAATTTACCACAACCTCCCTGATTTGGGCTGTGTTTAGAAACATGAAAGACTCAAGTCCCAGTGGAACAAAGCCAGACATCATGTATTTCATGATGAGTCAGAGCCACTTTTGTTTTATAGGGGGCACCCAGGAAGGCTTTGAGGGGAAAACCCCAATCATGTGGGAAGGTAAGGAACTACAGTGTCTCCTCACCTCCACAAGTGGCACCAGCCCTATCCTGAAGTGTTTACCAGTGCATCAGGCCAGAGAGGGAATCCCAAGCTGGGAGCCTGTCTATGGTTGGACAAAATTCTGTGATAAACACACATCACAGCAGGTGGCCTGCCCTTGCACTCACTTCTTGGTGTGTATGACAGAGATGGTAGTGTCTTGAGATGGGGTAGCACCACAGAGCAGGAGAAAATTGGATAGACTCTAGATATTTTTGAAGAGAGAAATGATATGACTTGCAGATGTGGGAGGGTGAGAGAACAGGAGGAATATAGATATGATGTCTACCACGTTTTTAGCATCAGCCTCGTAGAGGTTTTACCACACTGAGATTGAGGAAAGCTTTGGTAGGAAAGCTGGGGAAAGAATAGGAAAATTAACTCCATTATTGAAGTATTTTTAAGATTGAGATGGCTCTTAAACAACTGTTAAGTGGAGATCTAAAGAAGACATTTGGATATAAGAGGCTCTTATGTGAGGAAGAGGCTGGGGAACAGATATGAATGGTGGGGTCACCCGTATGTTTTTCATGTTAAACCAGGGAACTGGATAAGACCAGATATAGTAGTAATGGGCCTTTTTTTTTTTTTTTTCGACCCTAAGAACTTTACCCATGTGTTTACCTATATGATGTTGTTATCTTGTCCATTCCTAGCTAAACATATAGTGGGCAAAAGAAAATCCTTTCTTAAGGGAGGCTAGTCTTATGGAATTAAACTTAGAGTCTCCTGACAGAACAATTCCAACAGGAATAGGAAAGGCCTGGCTGGTCCCAGCTCTCTCCCACAACCCATGAGGGTTGATGGTTTGCTTGTGCCCCACCACCAGCTCAGAAAGTGTCATCCTCCAGGCACACTTCCAATGCAATTAATCATGTTAATATCTATAAATAAAGTGCAGTCAACAGTTACTTTAACAGTGCATGCTAATTATTGGTAGAATCCGTCACTGGAAAAGGACATTTTTTGCCAATTTTGTCATGTTTGGGGAAAGAATGGGGAATACATTTTCTCTTTTTGAGAAAGTAGGAAGATCAGATCATTAACAGCTTCCACATTACAGGTGGACCAGGTTTGAACCATCAATGTGATTATTACAGGTGAGGGTAGAGGACATTTGAGAGAAACATTGCAACTAGGATTGTATTTGCTAAACAAATGATTTCTTGCTACTGTTCTTTACAAGGTTTGTTTTTGAAAGAGTCTCTGTAAAAATAGGATTTCTTGGTGAGCTGATAATGCTGACAGTGGTGATAATGGTGGCAGGGAGTAGGTGGGGACTGGGGAGGAAGGAATGGAGCTCACTGGACATTTGATAAAAGGCTCCACAGAGCTACTGAGAGTATAATACATATCCAAGGACCACCTCTCCTTCATTTGTGCATCACTTCATTAGTGCAAGAAACATTGACTGAGCCATCCCAACATGGCCACCACTGAGAGAGGTGGATAAATGGGCCTTCCCCTTAAGGAGTTCACAGACTGATGTAGGGGAAGACAGATTTCCTCAGTCCTCCTATGATTCCTCTATAGGTCTGAAATAAAAACTGACAGATACATATTAACAGGAGAAAAGATAAATTTATTTAATCGAAGTTTTATATGACACATGAGCCTTCAGAAATGAAGATCCAAAGACTCAGGGAAAACTTTATTTGTAAGCTTATGTTCAATGAAGGCTAGACAAGGGCAGAAAAAAATATTCCATTTGTGGCCAAAATAGTAACTATAATGTAGCCTTTTTTTTTTTTTTTTGGCTTTAAGTAAAAACCCCAAGAAGGCTTTGCTTTCCTCATAGAAGCTGAAAGTCTGAAAACAAGATATGTTCTCATTGCGTTCTGGGGCCCACAGCTTCCCCAGCTGGAAGAGGTCTGATATGTATTTAGTAAGCAAGCCCAGGTAGTAAGATATGGTTCTTCCTCTGCTTGTGTCTCAAAAGGGAGGGCAACTGGTGATGTTGAAAACATGTAGAAATGTGATTGAACAAAAGGGTCTGACCTAGTGGTGACACACTGAAGGGGGAATCTCAACAAGGCTGGTTTATTCAGATCTTCTTGGTTTCTCTGTCTTGGTGTTTCTTCCTCCTGGAAATAGGGCAGGACCACTTCTGCACTGAGGGCCTTATGGCCTCCTATCAGACAAAAAGGCACCACTTTATCTCTTTTGTTCATCTTGTTAGCTATAACTCCTTGTTGTGTTATTTTAGTTATTTCCTTTGAGTATTTGTCTTTAACTGACATAGATTAACTTAAAGTGGTATTATGCCATTTGTACTATATATAATACAAGAACCTTGCAACAATTCTGGTCTCCTGTCTTCCAATAAATAAGCCCAATAAAATGAAAATTTCTCTTTCTCAATATTGATTTTTTTCAATCCCAGGAATGACTCTAAATGATCCTTCTTGGGGTATACACCCATCCTTCATCCCAGCAAAGCACAGGGGCGTAAGTATTTTAGTTAGCCTGGATTCTGGTAATAGCCCTTCATATTTTCATGGAGTTTGGAATTCCTTCCAAACTCCATGAAGATATTCTCAGAAAAGTCCAAGAAGAGGACTACAAAAGTGTACTAATTAGCTAAAAACTACAGCTATCTTGGCCACTCCAGGCAAACAGATCAAGAAAACATTTACAGGTTGGTAGGTAGTGAATTCACATATGCTTGCCATAAATTCCCAATGCATCTTGCTAACAATTCTGAACTTGGCCATACAAAGCTGGAGCAAATGAAGCATTTCTTTGTGTGGCATTTTCCTTCCCCCTTGTGTTCTCCAGGGTACTCAGCTGACACTGAAACTTCTGCATATCTGATTCCTGTCAAGCAGAAAAAGAAGCCACATACTCCACCACCCCCTTTACATTTGACTTTTATGAACATTTCAGAAAAACTTTTACTAAGAATGTAAGCATGTCCATATACATCGGAATTTGGCACCATTGACATTATGGACTAGATAACGGGCTTCCCTCTCCCTTGTAGGATGTTTAAAGTATCCCTGGGCTGTACCTGCTAGATGTCATCACCCTACACAGTTGTGATGATTAAAAATTTCTCCAGTAATGTCAGATGTCCTCTAAGAGAGAAAAATTGCTATTAACTGAGAACCACTTGATTCGGAATGTTTACAAAACACTGAAGTCTACAGGTTTCTTAACCCCAATCAGATAAACTATTTGGGAAAAACAGTTACCATTAGGTGCCAGTTAATTCCTGTTCCACTGCCCCACAAACCCAAGTCTGTTCAAGGGATAGTGACTGTTTTACACTACTGCAGATTCAGCTCCAGGCCTCTGAAAAGAGCATGCTCAACCCATGCTTATAACCATGGCATATGTTAAAAGAATAAGTGAAGGAAGGGATGAATGGATGGATGGATGGATGGATGGATGGATGGATGGATGGATGGATGGATGGACAGACAGATGGATGGGTGGGTGGATGCACATGAAAAGAACAAGATTTGGATGACTCTTCACTGTATTACTTTGGGGAAAGGAATGACATTATGGGCATATGCATGAGAAAAGGAAATATTTTACTGCTTAACTTGAAATTTTTTCTATATTTGAATTTTATTTTTACAATTTAGAAAATTTTAGAATAGTTCTTTTTAAAGCACTTAGAGATCAAACCAAGCATTTTCTCTTTGATAACAGTTTCTTTAACTTATATTTAAAAGAAAAAAAAAAAGTAGAAATGTGTGCTGTAGCCCCAGTTCACATTCTGAATATAGTACCGAGTATGAAGTTTGATTATTTTTAACTCATAAGCAAATAGCCATATAATATCAATCTTTGTGAATGGGGTCTATGCTGGGAAAGGGATCCAATGTACCTGGTACAGAAGAGATCTGACATATTTCATTATGTGCATCAGCCTTGAGGGCAGGGACTGGACTGAGAATATTTTCATATCCCAAACCTTTATTTTTATTAATGTATTTATTTTAATTATAAATATAACAGCAGAATGCATTTTGATTCATTGTACACAGTTGCAGCACAACTTTACATTTCTCTGGTTGTACATGAAGTAGCATCACACCATATGTGCAGTCATACATGTACCTAGGGTAATGGTGTCCATCTTATTCACCATCTTCCCTACCCCCATGCACCCTCCCTACTCTCCCTACCCATTGCCCAATCAAAGTTCCTCCAAACCTTACAGTGTGGGTGTATGTACAGGAAATATGTCAAAAGAATTGATTATGAAATTTCACAGGCATGATTTTGGTTGCTCTTGTAATTACTTTGTCAAACCAAGGTTTTCTGGGCAGGATGAGGTGAGAGGAGAGAGCGATGTGCAGTGGAAAGCCTTCCAAGGGAAGAGTGAAAGTCAAAGGGCAAAGGAATGGGGCAGGGAATAAGGACAAAAAAGGATGATTTGTGGGGACAGCTGTTGCTTCTCTTTCCCATCTGCTACCAGCAGAAAGCTGGGTCAGACTTATCCTCTTCAGATCCTGCTCCCAGGCAGCAGGGAACCCAGCATCACAAGCAGCCATAGCCTGTTGTGTGGGAACCATCACTCTTAGAGAACCCATCCCCCACAACCTCTCCCCAAAGGGAAATGCCCTGCTGCCTGGTCTCTTGAGGTCACAGCTCCAGGAGCCAGGGGAAACTGGTTTGCAAGGTGAGGTGCTTGGTTTACATGGGGCAATTGATGCAGGGAGATGCAGAGCAATCCATCTGCCTTAGTGACTAAAAAGATCCCTTTGCTTGCCTCATCCTCCTGTGGAAGCAGTCAAGGCGGGAGGTTGGGTGAGGTGACCTTCCAGAGCTGAATCTGTGCTTCTAAAAATAGAAGCCTCCTTGGAGAATCTCGAAGGGGAAGGGAGACTGTGGATGTTGAGGGCAAGAACCTGACTCCCCAGAGCATTGTCAGTATGAAATTGTATTAATTAGACACAGACACCCAGCTTCATAACCTCAGGTATCTCTCAGAAATTGAAACTAAATGAACTGGCTTTCTCTCTCTCTCTCTCTCTCTCTCTCTCTCTCTCTCTCTCTCTCTCTCTCTCTCTCTCTCTCTCCTCAAAAAGGAGAAAGAGGCTCATGTCTTCTGACCTATTTGAATGGCTGCACATCACACAAAAAGATGTCTTCCCTAGCAGAGGGAATGGGGGCTCCTTATAGAAACACCAGAGAAGGGAACAGCTGTGGCAAAGGGGGACCTTGGGGACAGGCAGCAGGACATCCAGGGGTCTGGGGCTCTGCCCTTCTCTTTCTTCATGGAGACTACATGATGAAACAAGTGTCCAGGTGTGTCCAGGGCCATGATGTGTGGGGTCACGGGCCGCCACTCTCACACTTATGCAGTGCTCTTGTCCAGAGCTACATGAGGAGCTAGAAGATTTCTGGGTATGGAGTCCTGCACAGGTCACATGTGACTAGGTTGTGTGCAGTGTTTGAGAGTGGGGACTTGCAGGAAGGTTGTGGTTGGGCAGAGTATATGGGGATACTGTGGCTAACTTGAGAGCACTGTGTAGGGGAACTTGTGGGCTGGGTGCAGACCTCTTTGAAATCTTTTGCAGTGCATTGTGGGACTGTGCACACAGAGCCTGGACTGGGGTGGCTATGCACCACTGTGGGGCATCTCTGTGTAGCTTTGTATGGGGAGCTCTATGTGGACTGTGGTAGGGATGTGAGTAGAGTCACATGGCGGAGCGCCATGGAAGATTGTTAAGACTGTGGAGTTCTGCACTGGAGGTTGTGTTCTGGGCTACCGGGATCCGTGGAGGCTGTGCAGGGCTGTGTGTGGCTAGATAAATGGTGGTAGAAGTCCTAGACGGCCTCTGCAGCTTTGCCATCTAAAGGTGTGCTGCGCTTCCTTAGGAAGAGAAGATCCTAGAGTGCAAGGGTATATTCTTCTCTATGTGACTGACAGGAGAGGAAGAGACACAGTGACTCTTCATGACTGAGCAAAAGGAGCAGCATGGTCCCTTCCAGTGGCCTGGCACTGAGCCTCATGCACACCTGGACGAAGACATTTTCTAATGCTTCACTCTGCTTTCTCAACAGGACAATGTGGATCTTGGAGAGCTGATGTTTTCCCTCTGTTATCTTCCCACGGCTGGCAGGCTGACCATTACCATTATAAAAGCAAGAAATTTAAAGGCAATGGACATAACAGGAGCATCAGGTGGGACATCATCAATTCAGTCTCTCTGGTTCTAATGTAGTGTCTTATATAGTTTCTAGTATAGTAATAAAGCACATTGGCCCTGGAACCAAACTGCATAGATTGAATCAGAGAGCCACCACCTTAAGAGCTGTATGACTTTGGGCAAGTCATGTAACCTCTCCGGGGTTCAGATTCCCATCTGTAAAATAAAGTAATAATAGTATCTAGCTCATTGAGTTGTGAGATTAAATGAGTTAATACATAAAAATTCATAAAACAGTATTTGGTTTATATTAAATGCTACATAATTTTAGTTGTCAGTAATATTATTTTTCTCTCAGGTCTTCTCTGTCACCATGTAAACTGGATCTGTGGTTTGTCCATTCTGGTCAAGCTTATCTAATTGGTCTTTTTCCTCAATATCACCATCCCAGGCTTATTGAAGATTGCAGATAATTCCATTTCCTTATAAAAGTGAACATAACAGTTTGGGTTTTCCAATGAATAAAGGGCACAATGGCTCACAATCACTGAAATCAAAGAACACAAGATACATGATATTTTGTGTCCTATACGTTGGTGTTTTTCTAAGGGGGGGGGGAAGCCTTGGAAAAGTCTCTGCCCTCTAAGTCCCTCCTGGGATGGGTCAGAGGTCAGGAAAGCACATGGCTACGCAAGTAAAGAAAGATGGAGAACCTGCCATTGAGCAGGAGTACAGTGAGGCATGGGTGAGACCAGCTCTGTGATGCAGGAGTCAGCTCATCACCGGCCCCCATCAGTGGTGCACCACAGGAAGCCCGTGTTCCTTTCTCCCTGGAGGATGGACTGCTTCTCCCCTTGAAATCTGATGACAGGAGGCGCCCTGTACCCCAGGAGATCCACCCCCAGGTGCTCTTTCTCCATGTGTAGGGATTCAGAAATTTTAGGAATCCAGGAATTCCCTTTCTCAAAGCGCTGATCTTTAGGAAAAGATTCCCTGAGGTGGCTCAAAGTTGGAGGTCTGAGGCCTGTTTTCCACTCCTTGGAAGTGTCTGTATTTCTCTTTCTATCACAGTCAGGCTGGTCTTAAATTCTAGCTGGAATGTTTTCTAATTTGGTAACAGATGTTTCACACTATTTTTAAATTTCACACATTTTGAGGAGACAGTGTCCTGTGCTTTTTTCTTGAATGAATGACTTAATTATCCTAACTAGTCACTGCCCAGATAGCACGTTAATTAAAATCCTCAAAACTCTAGTCCAGAGGCAGGTAAAGGAGTTCTGTGTACCATTGTCCATGCAAACCCACCATCTACGTTAACCCTCACATTTCCCCTGCTTCTCACGGTCTATACAGATCCCTATGTGAAAGTGTCACTGATGTGTGATGGCAGGAGACTGAAGAAGAGGAAAACATCCACCAAGAGGAACACGCTGAATCCTGTTTACAACGAAGCCATAGTCTTTGATGTCCCTCCTGAGAACATTGACCAAATCCATTTGTCCATAGCAGTCATGGATTATGACCGGTGAGAGCCCTGTCTCAGTGCAAGTCTGTCGTGCCCTGGGCAGTGAGAACAGAAAGGAATGGCCATGGATTTTTAGCTAGTATCCCAGGCTGCAGGAAATGCCTGAACAAGTAGCACGTAGAAGGAAGACTGACAAGGAATCACCAGTTTCCAAACCATTCCGTAGAGTCAGATTACCACTGTGCCTCAGTTCTTCCATTCTTTCCTCCCACTTTCTTACATCTTTCTCTTCCTCCATTCTCCCCACACCTCCATCTCTTTCCTTTTTCATGTTTGCACACCTCCCGGAATCTGGGCTTAAAGAAGTGCCCCACAAGTCATATCTTCTGTTGGGCAATCCTGATTACCTTTAGGGAAAAGATTAACTCAAAACAGTAGAATGATTACTGTACCCAGACCATCAACATTTCTAAATACATAACTTCAATCTTTTTTTTTTGTTGTTCTTGCAGCCTGTTTAATAAAGATCATTTCCATCCACTTAAGTCTGAAAGCAAACACAGAAATGTTCTCTTGAAAATGCTAGAATCAGTATGGATGACAGGGTACATTAAAATGCATAAGATGCTAGACTTTTTAATTAATACAGCACAGAAGAGATATTTATAGCCTGCATTGTAGCCAATTGTGTATTTAAAGGACAGATTTGAAAAACAGTCATTTTAATATGCAAAGGAAGTACCAACAGGGAATTATACATGTTAAACCAGTCATTAGACTGAAATGCAAAGTCTCTTTTTAATTAGAAACCTCCCACGTGGTCTGGGAACAATTATAAAAGAAAAAAATCATTCTGACTTCTAATATAATCTTACAAATATTATTTGTAGCCAAAAATTTTCCCACCTACCTCTGAAATGTCAGCAAGGCAGCACCAGTGACCTGAACGCAGTCTTCAGCAGATGCTTGTATGACGCATGACCGTCTTCCAATCCTCCTGCCTGTGGCTGTGACAGACCTTAAACCATCTCCTATGGGCAACACACAACACCATTAGTGTCAGACCCCAGGAGAGGGTGTTGACTACCAACTGTGGAAGCCTAGACCAACACTTTTTAAGCTATTGTCAAATTTCCTACATCGACAAATTTGATTATGTGATCTCTGCCTCAATTTAATTATCAGTAAACTCATTAATCTGGACCGGAAAAATCCATGACAGAATCCATGGAGTTTCTACATGCATCTGATTTTAATGATTATAGACTTGAGTATCCTTTAAACTATCTCCCTTCCCTTCTATTCTCTTTACCACCCACACACAAATAGGAGAAAATTACTCTTCTTTGCAGGAAGGAAAAAGGAAGGGAGTACTGGGGACTGAACTAAGGGGTACTCGAATACTGAGCCACATCCCCAGACCTATTTTGTATTTTATTTAGAGACAGGATCCCACTGAGTTGCATAATGCCTCACGTTTGCTGAGGCTGGCTTTGAACTCGCCATCCTCCTGCTTCAGCCTCCCAAGCCACTGGGATTACAAATATGAGCCACTGTACCTGACGCAAAGGATTTTTTATTAAAAAAAAATTACTAAGGAAAAAACAAATTGGCCCAAGACACAGACCCACCCAGGAAGTTTCAGAAATATCATCCCTGAGGTTAAAAGAGTTATTTGTATAGTTGAGACATCAAGTTGGGTCAAAGAACCAAAAATTGGATTTAGAGGGAAAGAGAGAACAGCATAAGATGATATCCATGTTCTCTTAACAAAATGGGGAGCAAGAAGACCCAGGTTCCTCCTCCACTCTGCTCCATTTGTGGGCCAGACCAGTGGCTGTGACCCAGAGCTGCTCGCTCACCCATCCTGAGTAGCCTCTTGTGGTGATTTGAATGGCCATTATTGTAAAAAAATAGAAAATAAATAAACTTCCTTCAAAGGGTTCCCTTTTCGTTTTATGGATTTGGGGACCAGTGTAGTTCCAGAACCAGAGATGGCATTCTTAGCATGCATCACAGAGTTCTTGGGAATAAGCTAAGCCATTCAGTGTTAGGAAACCTGGGGTACAACATTGAAAGTCCTGTTGGCTGTTAAGCTTGGCCTATCGTTTTAGATTAGTGACTAATATAAAAATACCATTTCCCCATTCCTACCATCAATTTAGTTTTGAGTAACTGATGCTCTTATATACCAAAATATTAAGAAAAAACTATTGTGGGCCATTTTCACAGTGTAGGTCACAATGAGATCATTGGCGTGTGTCAAGTTGGCAACCAGGCTGAGAGGCTGGGCAGAGACCACTGGAGTGAAATGCTGTCATATCCTCGGAAGCCCATTGCACATTGGCATTCCCTGGTGGAGGTAAGATCTAACCCTGCATGCTCCACTTTGCAAAAGAGTAAGTACTTTGCTGTCAAAAATGCAAGAACTGACCAGTCCTAAGAGCACCAAGATCTAGTCATAGATGGGTTTCCCTGGTTGCAATTCCTGAGGTCATTGGGACTTGCATTCAATGCAAGTTTCAGTCTGTGCCCCCATCAATCGAGTAGGTTTTGAAAATTGATCAGGAGTCATTCCTTACTTTGATTGTCTTTGTAAAAGATAAAGATTCTCTGATTCACATTATGGTTTTGAGTGCCACCTTGTTCTTTTGGAGGGCCTGTGAAGGATCTGGATGAGTGCACAGTCTTAGTCCATCATAGGTTGTCTTGAACCTGACTTCTTGAAGAACTTGAATGGGAGAATGGAGGCCTGGATTTTAGAACTGTTGTTTTGGGTAAATCAGTTAGAATCAGGTTCAACAGCATGTAATAAAAACAACAAACCACAAGTCAACAACAGGTAAAATGGAAATGCCTTTCTTTCTTGTATATAAAAGATGTAGAGGAAGGCAAGGTAGGGTATTATAGTGGCTCCATGATCAACAGACACCTGGACTTTGTCATTCTGCTTTATGATCCCATTGTAGTTTTGTACCTAGAATTCACCCTGTTGAGTAATATGGCTGCTAAGCTCCAACTATCTATCACACATCTTCTAGGCAATAAAAAGGTGCAAGGGTCAAGAGAACACATATTCCTTCTTTAAGGATTCTCTTTGAGATCTCATGCATCACTGCTACTTATGCTTAAATTAGTCACAGAACTTTGGATGTTTCTAGTTGCAAGGAAGTTAGAAATATATTTTTTTTGCTCAACTGTGGCAACATGCTCAACTACAAAGCAGGGCTATGTTTGCAGAGAAGAGGAGGGTAGGATACCGAAGGCGACTGGCCATCATTCTGCCACTCTCGCCTCATTCACTACTCCCTCCCCTATCTCTTCTCATTCATTCTTATCCTATTCGTCTTTGCCTATTGATGCATTCATTTGCTAACTGGTTCCCTCAAAAATAATTCACATTCACTAAGTAACATTTCTAAAGGTCAAATGCCATACATGTAGGTACAGAAAATACAGATGTAAATAAGAAGTCATCTATTATAGAACTTATAGATAATAAGAGACAGAAGAAGATGGTGCATGATTATTAACATGTACATCATAAGCATTATCATCCATATAAAGTGCTACAAGAGCACAAAGGAGAGAGTTGTTTGTTGTACTTAGAGGAGATTGTTCATAAAGCCTTTCTTCTTTCTGCTCTCAGTAAGTGAAGAGGACAGAACCCCTGGGAATGGGATCACCAGGAAGTGGGCAGGAGCTATTTATGTGCGTGCAAGGGTTCTAGATAGAGAACTGTGCTCTCCCAGTGCAGGCAGCTGCTCTCTACCTAATCATCCTGAGAGACCAAGATCAGAGCCTCACACTGTGTGGGCTCCATTGCCTTTGACAGTCCTGTGAGTCTAGCTGGAGTAATCATGCAGGGTAGTGGTGAAGAGGTAAGAGGCTCCCAACTCAGGTCTTCGGACAAAAGGACACTTCCTTAGTTGAAATGGTCAGGAGGGAACCTCCAAGCATCAGGGCCTCTGGGTGAATTCAAGGAGAGCCTAGGTCCCCCTAATTTGCAGGTCCCTTAAGACATCACTGCCCTTGGGCCATAGAAGCCAAGATTCTCTCTTTCCTGGACTCAAAATTAATTCCTCAGGGAGACCCAAAGGACCTAAAATCTCTTGAAAAGTAGCTGGGGGGCTGACCCTGACTGAACCATATATCACTTCTTCCTCTCCTGGTAGAATTCTCAAAGGAGTCTATCTGTGGCTCATTAAATTGTCCAGGCCTGCCACTAGCAGTGGCAGACCAGTTGTCATAGACTTCCTGCATCCTTAGATGGCATTTTGACTTTAATTCTGGTTTGTTATCAGGAATGCCAAAGCTCTGTGACAGGAAATGGAAAAGAGTAAGGAAAAGGGTGATGAAGGGCTGAGGGAAATGAGCTCTGATTCTTTCATTCACAGGCAATGTTCTCTCTCTCTCTTCTCTCTTCTCTCTTCTCTCTCTCTCTCTCTCTCTCTCTCTCTCTCTCTCTCTCTCTCTCTCTCTCTCTCTCTCAGTGACCTTGACAGGAGAGTAACCCTGGTGTGTATGGGGAGTGGTTTACACACCCAGCCCTGAACAGCAGCAGGTGTTATGCAAAGAGGGTGGTGGAAAGCATCCCTGATAAGGAAGAAGTGTTGTAAGACTTGGTCACCTGGGAGATATCCCTTAAACTCTGAATGCTTAGCTTTTTTGCAAGTCCCTGTTATGTAAGTGAGAAAGAAATGTCTTTAGGGTTAAACCACTAAAACCCGGGAGTTATCTGTAGAACAGCTGGAATTCCTTCAACTAATACAATGGCCATTTCTCAACTGTTGCAACAGAACTAAGGAAATGGAATGCCCACACCCCTGATATGAAGGGCAAACCAAGGGAGGCTGCTTCTTCCCTGTTGCTTCCTGTCTCTTTGAAGTATGCCTTGGACTCCAGATCCATCCCGAGAGGGGAAGTGATGCTTTCCCTTTTAAAAATAAGCATGTCACTGGCAGAATTAGGGCAATGGTACCAGATGAGATGAAAAGCAGTCCTGGGAAGTGGTCCATGCTCTGTAGGCCTCCACTCTTACAGGGCTGTAGAAAGAGGCTTGGAAACACACACACTGGAGTCAGATGGACCTAGATTCACATTGCTGTGCTGCCACCTGGGTGTTGTATGTTTTCTCATCTCAGTGGCCATAACAGAACCTATCTCCTAAGGGTGGTTGTGAGAATTAGACAATCTAATCTATGTGAGAGGCAGCACTGTGGCTGGCTTATGGCAAATGCTCAGTAGGGTGCTCACTTAAAATCATTATACATGCCCCACATTCTGACTGGGTGCTGTGTGTCCTCATGGGACTGTGTCACACAAGGGAAAGTCATCCATAGCATTTGCCATGGAGAACAGGAGAAAGGCCTGCACTCCATTGAGCTGTCATCTCAGATTGGGGTGGGAGGGGAGCTGACTCAGGACTTGGCTGGACATAGATGCCCAGATTTAAGTTCTATCCCTTTTCCTATTTCCCTTAGCTATAAAGATAAGTTGTTATTTTACTCTCTTAAATTTCTGCTTTAAAAAAAAGAAACAGTGCTAAATCCCAGTCTTCTTGACAAGTGTGTGCGTTTGTGTGTACACATAAGTGTACATATGTGAAAGGTGGGGGAGCAGGTTAGCACTGAACCGTGAACCCTGCAGAGATCTGGCAGCCTGCTTGGGCTGCATCCAACATACCCTGACCTTGCCAGGGCAGGTGGCAGATGGAGTCTTCAAAGCCAGTGAGTTAAAAAATCCTTTTCTGTCTCAGGGATTCTGGATGGCTCCACTGCATACTCAAAGGTCAGCCAGCATTGCTGCCTTTACTCTCCATGATGTCAAAAGGCTGGGGAGCTATGTAAATTCCTCCCGAGCAGGCCACTGGGCACTCAGGGATAGGAAAGTCCCCTCCATTGAGGGCCAAAGGAGATGACAGAGCACTAGGGGCCATTACCACAGCTCCTGCCTCTGTATAGCCGTAACAAGATGGTATTGGCCTGGCCATGTGATAGCACCTTTCCTATCCTCCTGAATGTCAAGCTGAATTATATCATGAACTTTGGGAAGAAAGTTCTTTTTGGGAAGAAAGGTTTGCAGGTTTCCTTGCTTCCTGTGTAGTTCTGGGTAATTTCTGTACTCTTGAGGAGTAGGCTTGGTTTGATGGGAATACCAGACACAGACACCATTTGGTTAAAGCAAATTTTAGTTTTCTGAGAGAATGAAGAAAAGGGTGTCAAATCATATATAGTAAAGATCAACCCCATTATTCTAATTGACAGAGGTGCAAGATTCTAAGTCCGAAAGTCCTATTTAAGGGGTGCTTAAGTGTAGATCAGTCTTCCTCTCTTTAAGCCCAGCCTTTGTACATATATGTGTATCAGGCTAAAATGATTCTGGACTAGTCTGGCTGTCTGACCTCCTGACTGAGTCTGCTGCCCATCTGTACTCAGGGTCATTTGATTTCTACACAACTATCTGCAATTATGGTACCATATACTCTGAAATGAATAGAGTTCTCATTTATTACCCTCAGCATCATTAACCCATTAAGTTCCAAGTTTTCAATTCTGTGAACATAGTAATTATTATTTTTTCTTCTTTTTCTGGTACCAGAGATTGAACCCAGGGATGCTCTACCATTGAGCCACATTGCCAGCCCTTTCCATTTTTTATTCTGAGACAGGGTCTCTCTAAGTTGCTGAGAGCCTCTCTGCTGAGGATGGTCTTGAACTTGCAATCCTCCTGCCTCAGCCTCCTGAGTGTTCTCCACCATGCCTGGCTAGTAATTATTTCAAAGTTCCTATAAATGGTATATTTGTTGCTCAATTTAAGTTTTTAATAGGTGTTCTACATCTGGGACAATGAGACAAAATAGGTTAATATGTGAAAATAGAGTTTTAGGCTTAAAGCAAATGTCAATTACCCAGACTTGTCTTGAAGTTATACTAGCAGCCCCTTTCAACCATCTCTAGATATTATCTATTGAGTGCTCAGCAGAGCCTACCTGAAGTCTTCAAGGTTCCCAGGAGAAAGCATCTGATTGCCTAGGTTGGATCATGGAGATATGACCTGGTACCCATTCCAACAGAAGTTTAGAGAGTAGATTTCTTGAGAAGAGTCCAGGAAGAACAAGGGAAGTTGACTACAGTAAACAAGACTGCTCCCAAACAAATTTGAAGTGAGATAGTGAAAGACTTAAGCCTTTGGGCAAGTTATTAATTCACAACAGATTTAGGAAATAAGATCAGTTCTTCAGGAAGGATGTGGGTAGAAAGGACACAAGAGCTGTGGGAACCTTGGCCTGTACAGATACATGGTATTTTCTACCTGTTCCTCTAGCCCATGTTGACCCAGGGCCACATTTGCCTTCAGCTTCCCCTTCAGTCTATCTGACTTTGGGGTTTCAGGCCTGAGCTGAAGCCAGAATCTCTCCTCCTCATCTCTATCTCTTCTTCAAAGGCTTTCTACTTCATTTTCCTATCCTTTCTACCATAGCATGAGTTCTTACTACCTATGATTTATGTTCAGGACTGCAAGGTTTCCTTTCAACATGTAAAGGAAATGTTCAGAACTTAGAAGTGCCTTTTCCCCTACAAGCCTTGGCTTTAAGACTGTTGTTTCACGAAGACTAACTGACGCTAGTTGGTTGTCCATCTTCTGTTATCTACCTTCAGCTTGTAAAAATACAAGGTATTGAGGCAATGCATTGGACAACATGATTTATAGACAATAAAAATGCCATCCCTATTACGTAGATATTGAATTAGTATTTGATGAATAAATGAAAAAATAAACAAATGAGGTACAGAATGGAACAAATTGGATTTCTTTAATCCTGAAGTTACAAACTCCCCCATTCAGTGGAATTCAAAGTAGAAACCAGTTCTAGGCAAGTTATAAAAGAATAAATTTACAATAGGCTGCTCAATGGAGATGGCCGGAGTTAAGCTCCAAGTTTTGATCACCTTTCTTCATTTAGAAGTACGTGAGCAGAGGTTATTTACTCCCTTGGTTTCCATGAACTCCCATCTGATGACAGTGGCATTGCATTTTGAGTATAATTTGAGAAATAGTAAAACACAAACCCCCCTTAAGCTGATATGGGTGGTCGGGTTCTGGAGTATGTCAGTGTCTCCTCTCTGAAGAGAGAAGAAGCACTCAGAGAAGCACACAGTGTCCCCATGTTGAATAGCAGACTGCTGTACCCAAGTGAGAACTGGTCGAGGATGACAAGGGTGCAAGCATCCCTCAAGTGAGCTGCTCTCACCAGGGAAGCACTCTTCTTTTAATACCTTGCTCTACCTATCTGTGAAGATAAAGAGGAAAATGAAGGGAAATTGGGAAGTGGTGTAACATAAAGGACTTATTCTTGGGTTTTTGTTTTTTACCAAAAGATGAACTATTTTTGATGGTAGAATTTAGCAAGTCAGTGTCCAAAAACACTCGTAGAGTCACTGAATCATAATTGATTTAAAATAACATAAAAATGTGCTATGTATTCTGGATCTGAAAACATTAACAAGCCTGATAGAATCTATGCATGATGACATAAGTGACCAGGACACCGTTTGGACAAGCAGGCACGATTAGTGTTAATGGATCTTTGTTTCTAGCTGATGGAGGTTGGTAAGCAAATCCAAGACCACTCAGACTTTCCCAAGCAAATCTTCTTTCTTGTATTGAATTATCTGTAGGGAAAAAATAAAACCAGAAGGATGCTAAGTATTGTCTCATCTTTAGGTATGATACAAAACCAGGGACTTTTCCAAAAGTCTGTAGAGAAGAGAGTAATCATACAAAATATGGGAATGATCAAGGTAAACACTAGAGGTATAAAAGATAATGACAATGTGGTGGAAAATAACATTTCTGCTTGAACAGAAAGTCAAGTGCATCTTGACTCTCCTCTCATTCATAAATGGCCTTGCTGCAGAAGTCTCTTCCCTGGAAGGTCACACTTAAATAGTTATTAAATAGAAAGGTGGATGACAATGGGCTTGAGCTTCAGCTTTCCCCATCTCCAAGAACAGCGTTCATAGGTGAGTGTGACATGATGGGATGGGCCATTTCTTCTTCCACAGATTAAATGAATCAGAATAGTTTATGCCACTCAGAGAACCATACTAGCTCCCGGTAGTTTGGGGAGAGGAGGACTATGTCCTGTCTGAGGAGGGACCCTGAGGCAAAGGTGGAGCATCCTGGCCGGAGGACATCAAGGAAGACCTCCGCTCCTGAAAACAAGTCTTTCAGGAGATGGTCCTGTCAAATGCTGCCTCTCACACATCACCATCCAACCTGCAAATCCAACAAAGCTGTGTATGTTGCTTTCCCTGGTAGTAGAAGGGAAAAGGCAGGGTTTGATTACTGCTCTTTTGAAGTCTGGTTTAGGGTGAGTCTTTCAGTGCAGCATGGAGTGAGGGAAGCTAGTTTAGGATTGGGGGAAGGATTGTGACTGATAATTTCGATGGACATAACAAGGTGAGGATTTCAAGCCCTGGGGTTCAAAGTCTTGGGGTACATACTATCTCTAAATGCTTTCCAAGAAACAGTGGCGGCCTTTTGGGAAGCCAAGGAATGAAAATGTTGCTTGCAACTGTCATTTTTTTCAGCAAGACTCTGTGGGAACAGTAAAGTTATGTTAATGAAGACGATAACAATAGAATGGTAAAGTCAAGTTAATGTACAGTCTTTACTTTGTGGACGGTGAACTGTGTTGCGGTAGGATTTTAGTTCTCACACTCCAAGAACAAAAAACACTGGAGAGCTGGCAAAGGATTCTGCCCAGTTCTGTGGGTATTTGCACCTGGCAGCATGAACATTTATTGGTTGCCTCTCCAGCATTAAGCCTCCTTTCTGATGGCCTTGATTTCTCACAGATGACTCCCTAGAGCCTGGTTCCAATCAGCTCCAGGAGTGGCACAAGTGACTTTAGGAATTAACAATGTCAAAGTGAATTCTACCAGAGAGTATTATAAAACAGATGGTGTGAATGCTAGGACAAAGATGCTGTCTCTTTCTTGTTGGACATAAACAAAGAACTGTATGCTCAAGGAGCAGCTGTGGCTTCTCTGGACTTCTATAGAGGAGCCAGACTTAGAAGTCAACCCCATGGGTGGCTGAATAGAGAGAGAATAACAATCCACAATTTTAGTCATACACTTTGAGCTGCTGGATATAGCCTATCCTGAATGTAGTATAATCTCTGGCCTTTATGAATATATCACTCATAAATTCCCTTTGTTGTGTGAGCAACATTAGATGATATTTCTTGCTTAGAACAGAAAACCTCTTATCTGAGACACAGATGAACTCCTACCCTTAGAGTGAAGGGAACCTATCCCACAGCTGCCATAAGATTGACTATTCTGTATTCCTTTCTGTGATATATCTAGTACCTAACAAAATGTGTGGCATGTAGTAGACCTTCAGCAAAGTTTTCCTAATGAAACCAATGATTGATGTTTGGTTCATTAGCTCATGTGTTGAAACCTTCATGACCAAAAGAGAGACATTCTACTCTCCGTGATATATAAATACTGTTTGTAGCTAAGGAGGAATTTTTTTCTTTTGTATTTATATGTTACTTTACAAGAGGAATTTGAGCCCTAGGTGGGTTGAAGGGTCTGTGGGAAGCTCTCCATGTGTGATGGCTCCCTTGGATTGCAAGGTATAGATCCTCAGCAGTGAACATTGGTCATCTCCCTGTCTCTCTCCCATCAGTGTCTCTCATGAGGGACTTAAATTCACTTGTTTAAAATGAAAATGGAAATATTTTAAACAATATTTTAGCAACTTTCTTTTATTCCCATGTTATTTTTTCCTAAAATAGCCAGGGAGACTTTACAAATCATCAACAATTACATAATGCAATCTCAACTTTTAGGTATATAATATGCTATAGTGAGTTGTGCTCAGAGCATCAGAAACAGAAGCAGTTATGAATGAAATGGAACACATCAGATTTTCCCTGCATAACTAAGGATCTAAATTGTATACGCTTAGGTACTTTACATATTGATAATAAGTGCTCAGATTGACAGTTTGCCAGCGAAAGGTCATAAAACCAATCAAGAAAGTAAATGTCATCCAAAGGGAATAAGACTGACTACAAATTTAAAAATGTAAACATTCTGGATTTTCCTTCCTGATATTAATGCTTAATGAAGTCTCTAAAGGGGGCATGGAGATTTTAAACCTACATCTGTTTGTTCTTTTCACTGGGCCTCATCTTCATTCTATCATTGTTGATGTCTAAATGTTTCTCTCCCCCTAAAATTCATATGTGAAACTAATCCCTAACGTGGTAGTATTAAGAGGTGGGAGGTGAATAGGCCATGAGGCCCCTGTCCTCATGAATTGGATTATAAAAGAGGCCCATGATGGATGCAGGAAGGAGACGCTGTCTTTGAGGCACTGGAGCTAGTCCTCACCAGACACCAAATCTACTGACACCCTGATCTTAGCCTCTAGAACTGTGAACAATAAATTTCTGTTGTTTATAAACTACCCAGTTTATAAACTATGTATTAATCTATTTATTTACTTTTGGGTATTTTGTTACAGCAACCCAAAAAGACTAAGACACCTTGTTGCCAGGAGTCAGGGTCATATCAAGAAATAAGACTGAGTTGGAACAGGCAACATCTACTCCATTAGGGGAAGACAGGAGTTGACCTGGCTGCCGAGGGGCCCATAGAATCCATAAACAAGATCTCAAGCCAGAGAATCTGATGTTTCCATCTTAGTTCTGCAATAGTGAGTGGGGCCCTCCAGTGGTAGCCATATGCCTTAATGAAGGAACCAAGAGCCTGGCAGTGATTAGCATAAGCTTGTGGTTTTAGAGAAGGTAGCAGTAGAGCCCTTAATTTAAGGATTGAAGTGGGATCCAGCTTGGAGGACCCTAGCCAGGAAGGTGGTGTCAATCTGGTGGTGGAAGTGAATGGAGTGGGAGTTCTGCCAAAGTTCACTTTGGCACATGAGATTCAAGAATGAGTTGACGACCAAGACTGTGACTGGAAGATTATGTCACAGGGCCCCAAAGCATGGAGATAGCCACAGGGAGGTAGGTCTGCCTCTCCACCTTCAGCCTGCAGCATGAACTTTGTATTCTTAAGTAAGTAGATAGGGTGACAAAATCTGATCTTTCCATTGCATTTCAAGCTTTTTGTTCTTAAAAGTTACAGAATGCTTACTTCCAGAAGTAGGGATAATGGTTCTTAGGCTGCTACTTACAAATAATCTGACGTTTCAGTTGTTTTTCAAGTCTGAAACCAACATATCGCTAATGTGGACTTATCTAGTAATAAATATTAAATCAGTAATCCAGAGATCCTTGCAGAGAAAGAACTCATAACTGAGAGAAACCCTACACTCAGGATAATGAGGGGAAATCAGGGATACCATCTTTGATCTCACTGAGTTAGGGCACCACCAGCCCTTCTGCTCCTCCAATCTATCAGAGAGCATGTTGGAGCTACAGTGTGCCCAGTGTATGTCAGTGGACATGTTGGAGGAGCAGAAGTCTGGAGCTGAAAGAGTTAATAACAAAGACCTTGAGAAAGCTGCTTTTTGTTACAGGGAAATCACTTTTAGCTCCAGTTGCTGTTGCCAGAGGAGATGCTTGAAAGCAAGAGAGGGAATAATAGGAAAGAAAAGGACTTTTGAATCATATGGGAGTCTTCGAGGACTACTCAGCCCAGAAGATGTTCCTCTTACTGTTTCAAGCAATAATTCTCTAAAGCCCCCAAGCACAGATATAACTTCCTTTGCTGTCTTTACAGATTGTGTTTGAATTCATAGGAGCCCAGGAGACTGTCCTGCTGTGTATGGGCTTCCTCAACGGCAGAAAGTAGGGATAGAATTAATAATAGCAATAACAGTGGAAATACAGAGCTTATCCCCATGTTGTAGAGGTGGATGGTCTCTAAACATTAGAGAATCGTCCTTGAGCAGTTGCAGACAGAGACTGATATAACTTGATTTAGAAAATCAGCTGCAGAGACCTGAAGACTCCATGAGACAGAATGAGAAGCTGGAATATTAAAGAAATAGATCTGGGCCAGATTTGGGCTTCACTTGTTCCCATCCTAGAAAAAAAAGGGAGGCTTGGAAGTTAAGGACTGAGCACCCTCCATCATCACCACCCCCTCCATTGTTACCACCACCTCCATACCCATATAACAGGTGGCCTTTGTTTTTAAGGTTCTGTGCTGCTGAGTAGGACATCCTAACTTAATAGCTATTGAGCGGGGTGGGGAAGGAGATCGTTATGTAAGATTTCCCTCATGTGGTTGAAGAAGCTGAAGACAGAATAAGTTTAGAAGTGAAGTGTAGGAGCAGCAGCCAGCCTCAGAGAGCAGAATTTGATGGCCCTGAGGGAAGCAGAAACTGGGGACGATACCTTTAGTAGAATTGACCTGGATTTACATTTGGATTTTATAATGAGAATTTGCTGAGTCTGGCCATAAACTAGGTGTGGTCATAGAACTCCTATGTGATTCTAGATTATTTAAAATCTATTTATATATACATCTATGTATAAATTTAAGTTATTACTTAGCAAACTAAAGCAAACACATAAAGACTTAAATTAACTGTTTAATACAGTGGTGGCCAGTTTATTGGGTTTTTTTCCTGAACTTATTCCTGAGGCCAAGTTTAATTTGGAAGCTGAATATGTAAAACAAATAAATGCAAGAGCTACTTGTAATCAAAACAGCCAAAAATTGAGGACAGAAAAATTCTTTAATCAGAGAGAAAGGCATGACCCAGTTTAACTTTCTGGTGGGCTGCTCAAATTGTGCTATTGTCACTAGTGTCTAACAAAAAGGTGTCACGTAAAGCTATTGACTTGAACAAATTACCCAGTGCGGGGGGTGGGGGGGGTGTGCTGGGGTTGTGGCTCAGTGGCAGGGTGCTTGCCTGGGACATGTGAGGCACTGAGTTTGATCCTCAGCACCACATAAAAATAAATATATAAAGGCATTCTGTCCATCTACAGCTAAAAAATATTTAAAAAAGAATTACCCAATGTCTCTGAAGATCAGTTTCCTCCTCCATAAATGGGGATATTAGTACCTGGTATTAAATACCTGTTATGATGGTTAAGTGATGTTTATGAAAGCACCTAGCACTGGTTTTTGGAATTACCAGTGCTTCACAAAAACTTTGGGGTCAAGAATGTAAGCTCAGCCCAGAATTTCAACAAGTTCCCGGTTATACATGGAGCAGGGTGCCTCAGATATTCATGCCTGTGATTCACAGCAGGAAATACATTTAATATCAATACACACACATATAAAACTGAAACCAAAGTTTTGTGAAGCAATGCACATATGTGTAATGTAGTTTGTTTTTTAAATTTTATCTCTTTTTAAAAAAAAAACTGGTCACAATCATTAATGTCATGAATCTAATAATGGGTCATTATTCTTAGTATGAAAAACACTGAAGTAAAGGATACTCAGTTTCACAGAGGACATTGTAATTTTGATTAATATGGGACTATTAAGAGGGAGATATGGAATCACGATCAACTGCCCACATGTTTAGAACCATCCATTCTAGTCTTTTCTCTGAAAGACCAGAATTTTAGGCTTTTCATCAGTATATTTGCTGGAAGTCAACATTATCCCTTGGTTTTAGTTTCTCTGTACTGGATGCTACATGCTTGAGTTTGTGTTGCCATATTTGCGTGAACATGACAAAATGATTTTTACCATGAATATTTAACTTTAGATTTTGAACTGTGTGTTTATAATTAAGGAAAAATTTTGTATAGAGACAAAGGAAAGAGTCATTTCTCACTGAAGTTGTGTGTCAGGCTATGAAAAAAAACCCAAAAAACCCTGAAGTGACCACTGCACAGGACTCCTTGGCTCCCCCTGGGGGCAAGGTACTACACTGAATGCTCTGCACACAGGGATGGAGACTAAGTACTTGCCCTCACGGAGGCTTCTGGGGGACACTGACAGTGAATTGTTCCAGTGTGATGTCATAAATTATGTAATTGGTGTTTTTGAAATTTGTGTGGGACCACAGATGAGAGTTCCCAACCCTCCATGGGCAGAGAGTGGTAACCAGAGACACAGCTGGTCCCACTTGATCAGGCTCTTGGAAAGGTGTAAGAGTCCTCCTACTGAGCAAAGAAGAAAAAGAAAAGAATAAAGATAGTGTGTTCAAAGGCACAAAGTTGTGAAAGAGGAGGGCCGGTGCCTGGGACACCAAAGAGTTCAGATGATTGAAACACAAGGAACCTGGGGAAGAGAAATGAGGCCAAAAAGGGAGGGAGAAGGAGTTTGGCCTTTCTGCTGGGCTGCGAGGGAGCTTTGGAATGATTTTAAGAGGAGCTGCAGCATGCTCAATTTGGTGTTTTAAAAGGATCATGCTGACCATCTGGAGGAGGGCAGGAGGGGTTGAGGCTGGAGGCAGAGACAGCTGCAGTGGTAGAGATGAGCTATGCTGGAGCCTGAGGAGGGCAGAAGTAGAGGGGACGGACGGACGGGGAAGAATGCACTTGTGAAGCTTTAAGAGCTAAAATTGAATGAGAGAGCAGGAAGAGGGAGGAGTTTGAGATGAGAGCCAGACCTCTATGTTGACCAGATGGATGGTCCTGCTGTTTACTGAGCTCCTGAAAGGTAGAGAAGGGCCAGGGGCCAGGGGGTAAGGGTTGAGGGTTGGGGAGGCTGACAAGGAGAAAGGAGAGATTTAGCAGTTTCAGTGTGTTGGATCTAAGAGCAATGGAATTTGACAAAATGCAGTGTTCACACATACCTTCTAAAAGATTTTTTTTAAGACATACTGAGTCCACAACAGTGTTGCTTAGATTTTAATGATTGTTCCTGTACACAGACACAAACCCTGCACACACACATGCATGCACACACAAGCACTCACACAGTGCACCTATGTACTACCCTTTTCTTAGCTGACAGTCAGGTTCTTTTCTGGGACTAAGACCACATGAATGATTGCAGGTTGATTCGCTGACTTTTACAATGAAAATGCCTATGCCTCTAATCTGCTGATGAAAGGCTAATTAGCCTAAATTTTAAGCCTTTAAGGAAAAGTATGTCAGAAAACTCAGAACTTTACTCACAGAAGCTTTTTCTGGATTAAGGGAGGTTGGGTTTTTTTTCCCCCATGGCCTGTGTATCAGTGTTAAAGGGCAGCTTAGCTGTGACCCACCACCCCTCCTCAAAGAGAAGGGACCTCAGTTCAGACCGGTGGGTTCTGCACCTTACAGCTTCTCCTTTCCAAGGCCGAGAGAGGAAAAAAAAAAAAAAGGAACACCATTAGCAAAGAACCTTATCATATGAGGCTGACCTCCTAAGAATGAGTGGGAGAGAAAGCAAATTTTGGGGAGAGGCACAAGGAGACATAACCAGGATATCAACAGTGGTCCATGGAGCAGGCTACAGCAAATTGGAAGTACAGTAAAATCTGTTCAATTTCAAACTAAACTTAATGGTATTTTTAAATCATCTCTCAGCACTTGCCCCATCCCAGTGCTACTTGTTTCATGTGCACATGTTGGTTGGGCTGATTGCTCTGAGTGTTTATGTCTGCCTCCCATGAAGAAGAGCAGTTTCAGTAGGGCAATGGTATCTGGAGCATTTGGATTGGAGAGAGACAAGGAGGGAGGAATTAGGAAGTGAGGAATTGGAGTTAATGTTAGTAGACAACTCCTTCAAGTGTTTTTGTTTGGTTTTGGGTGGGGCTTTTTGGCACAAAGGGGAATACTTACTTATAGCTGGAAAAAATGAAGGGTTATAGGAGAGGGATTTTCCTTTTCAGAGCAAAATATATGACCATTTTTATAGATTGAGAACAGGACAACAGAGAAGGAAAGAATGAAAATACAGAAGAGTGATAATTATTATGTAGGTTTTGACCTAGAGACATAGGGCAGTCCTTTTTACAGGGCATACAAGATTCTCTGCCCTCCCATAACAAGCCTTGTGGTGCCATCTTGCCTCCATAACATACATAAGTGAATGTGACTCCATGGGCAGAGTTAGGAAGTACCTTGCACTGCTCTCAATACAAGAGGAGGACCCAACATTTATGCAGTGCTCCTATACTACCTGGTAGTTGGGAAACTACCAGACCTAGGGCCCAGCCAGTCACCTTCCTCCTCTCCCCAGGGTTTCTGATACGCAGACTTTCTCTGAAAACTTACTGCACACTATGGTGTCTTGGAAATGGCTCTACCCTCTCCCATTCCAGTTCAGCCTTAAAAGGGTCCTCTTTTCTCACCTTTGTCCTACTGGGACTTTTGGAAGCATCCAGGCCCCCCTCTTATGATTCTTCCTTCAGCTTTCATCTGGAACGACCCAGCCTCTTCCCTGTGTTCTCTTCTGCACTTTGAAACTGCACCCGTTAGATCAGAGCCCCACTTCCAGTCATACCAGGCACCTCCCACATCCCGCCCCTGATGCTTGAATGTCACACTTCTATTCCAGCCATATCTGATTTCAGTATCAGCTCTTAATACAGAATCATATTCCTGCTAAGTCCATTCCTCCCAGGTCCAATTCACAGCCCCTCCTCCATTCACTTCCAGGAAGTCCAGCTGTGGGCAGTCTTTGAGCATTTATTCTAAAGTTCTAAAAGGCCCAACTCTGATGCAAGTGAACACTCTCACCACCCAGAAAGCAAACAATCACCTTTACTTTTGGCTTCAATCAGACAAACCCCAAGACATTCAGAGGATGAAGCCATCTGGAAAATGTTCCTTAAAAAAACACAACTTACTAGAGAGAACAAAGTTCTAGGAGAGAATAAAAGAAACTATACAAACTGGACTTACACAAGTCAATAAGAACATGGAGGTATGCACATAGCACAGGAGAGAAGAAATGTCAATCAATTTACTTAATTTCCTGATGGGATAAAACCTTTATCTAGTATATGAGCTTGCCCCAGCTCAACCTCCTTTGCATGCATACACAACTCTACCTCATAAACATCATGGTTTGTAAAATGTGTATCTCTGGTCAAAGATGATTGGATCAAGAGGGGCACATGCTCCCAGCAGCCAATCTGTGGGCTGCCAGTGACATGCTCTGATACCCTAAGGTGAGTTGAGTGAATTAGAGTCTTTCACCAAACTTGAAAATGTCAAGAACATGAGGAATCAACACAACCAGAAACTGAAATATCAAAAGACTTTCAAGATGGAATGTGGCAAGTCTTGATAGAGATGAGAAAGCCACGTTATAAGTATCCTATGTTTTAGTGATAAGAAATATTTGCCAAAAAGAGGATAAAGAAGTCAGCTAATAAAAAGATGAGAGAAAAACAGATGAACAAAGAAGTAAGACTTATTAATTGTGGACACCAGATCAAAAAATCTAGAGAGGTTCTGAAGCTGAGATTCTAGACCCCAAACAGAATTCCTGTACCCACTCCTGTAATGGTTTCTTCTTTGGAACTTCTGTGAGAATTCATTTCTATAATTGTTCCATGAATTTTTTCATTATAAATCACCACAAACAATCCAAACTTGTGTCGAACACCCTCAGTTGGGCCTGTGTTCCTGGCAACCTGAAGATTCCCCAGAACAGGTGTAGCTGTGGGTGTGTCCGAAAGCAAACTAATAAAGGATGTATTTGGCCTCTCCATTTGTTCTACCATTTTCCACAATCTTAACTGTGCTGAAAATGAAACCTTAAAATGGTATCAATCCCCTGAGTAGAAAAGAACTAGACTGAGCAAAATAAAATAATACAAATTGAAATGAGATTCATACAATTGGAAGGAAGCCAGTATTTCTGGAAAAGAAGCACAGATGAAGGAGAGGCCCCCAATTACTTGAGTGGGAAGCTAAAAAAAGATCACTATTGGTGATGCTTCGTTGTAAGGCATGTCTTTATGTGGACTGTGTATGGACCAAAAAGGTTTAATGGGTAGATAGATGCCTTCCTGGTGTTGTAGAAGGTGTGACCGAGTGTGCTGAAATTGGTCAAGTCATTACTTCTCATGGACAGACAATCCACTCAGAGAGAACATGGATGTGTCTTTAGAGGCAGTGTTTTTTTGGGACAGGAAATTGAAGGACTTGAGAATACAGGTAGAATTTTCATTAGTTCTTCCCACTGCCCTTTGGAACTCTGGAAAACTGAGGAGTACTTCAAAGATAATCAGTAATTGCCTTAAAAGACCAGGTTGACATTTAAAAAGAGGTTCTGAACCATGGCTTAAGATACCAGAAGAAATAATTTCTAGCCAAAAATGCAGAGAATCTTACAAAGACATGAAGGATTGTGTTGTTCAGAGATTGATTAGCCAACTCATCAAGATTTATGAACTGATACCAGGAGATAGAGGGAGACAACACAACAAAACAGCTAGCCTATGCTGCTACTTGCTGTGAATGACATTAAGAGGGATGTGGAAAATAGAGTTTCAGGATAGGGGGTGCCTAATGATTCAAAGATATAAGATGGAAAGCCCAGGTGTATGAGGTGTACATGGCCGCAGGTATCCTGATACATCCTGCAAAGGGAACAAACAAAACGTCTAGGGCAATGTCTGCAGCTGTGTTGGCATCACTGATACCGAAGCACTACAGGAGACCACTTAGAAGCACACAAATTAATGTGCTGTATCTTCCTGGAAGCTGTGCATGCAGTTAAAAAAAATCTCTTAATAAAAAGCATATTATGGGGTTTAGCAGAAATGACCTACCTAAGGGAATATCCAGGTAGACAGGTGGTGTTCCTAAAGCAAATCATAACATTAATACAGAGACAGAACTCATAATTGTCGATAGAAGCCCATTGAAGAGATGTTTCCTGAAAGTCTTCCTTTTGTAAAAGAATATCTGAAAAGTTCTTGAATTGCTTGCTATAAGATATATTTGTTGGAATAGTTCTGATATAGAGATACAAACTCAACAATGAGAAATTATATCATTAGCCAGATAGATTGTCTAGTGGTAGGGTGAAAATTGAGAGATTGCAGATTTGATGGTTAACAACGGTGTGGGAGCATCAACTCTTCCCAGGCTGTTAGCTATCCTTCCTTTTTATTCATAATCATGTCAACTGCTACATGGATGCAGTTCTAGGCATTTAGTTCAGACATGAAAACATTCAAAGGAAAATGTCCTTCTTGTTCCTCTCAATTAGGAGCAAAGAAAAACTTCCTTGAATCCCCATCAGACTTTCCATTTATCTGTCATTATAAGAAGTTTGCCAATTTTTGAAGTAATGTAGGCCAAACAGATCTATTTCTGGACCTTTTCCTGAGACACCATGAAAAACACCATTCCCTACCCCCTTCCCTAGGAATACTTGCCCAGCCTTCCAGCTTTGACTCTTCCCCCTACCAGCCAATTTTTTCCCTACAACCCAGGACTCCATCATCTGCCTTCCTACAATCAACCCATCTTCAAGCCCATCTCAAAAGGTTCAAGCCAGCATAGGCACCACAGAATACCAGATCAAGTCTGGTTCCTTATGCTTTCCAGACCAGGAACTCTCATTGAGAAATTTTCCAGATAGGACCTGATCCTGGCAGGTCCCCACTGCTGCCTGTCACACCTCTGCACATGCCGTCAACACTCTACTCTCCAGTGAATATGGCTTCTAAAGCGCTCCCAAAATTCTGCCAGCACCCATACCTGTGGTGGGACTTAAGCTGGTAACCTAAGAATATCCTACACACATCACTGAGCTGGTCTTGGCCCTTTCCTCCAGCTGTTCCTAAGCCCAAACCAGAATAAAGGTGGTATCAGCCCCAACTTTCAGGATCAGAGAGTCCCAGGGGCACATTTGGAGCTCCCAGAGGTACTTAACCCAGGGCTTTGCTGCCAAAACTACTCTAGCCCACTAGACATGGAAACTTGGGTCTCAGCTTCTCTCCCCACATCTCTACCCCAGCACTATCCACGGGCTTCTCAAGCTTCCACTCAAATTGGCCTCCTTCCTTTATGACACTGGGATTCACTGGATTCCTGTCAGCAGTTTCTTCATATAGGTAATAGGACCCTCACCTCAACACCAAGTATCTTTCTCCCAAAGAGCAAATGGTCCTTTCCTGGGCTTCAGCTGTCAGCTCTGCTACCCTTTGCTGCCCTCCTCTGGCCATTGACATCACTACAGGTGATGCTCTGGGCTCTGATGGGTTCTTGGATGTGTTCATTCAATAAACTTTTAGGGCCTTTGAGTACTGTGCAATGTTCAGATGCTGAGGAATAAATAAATGGTGCAATAAAAATATATATTGTCTTCCTTCCAAGAGAACACAGTTGAGTAATAAAAGGGTTAGAGGGAGAGAGAATGTGAATGGGAATGGATGAATTCTAGTGTATTCCCTGTGGAAGCTGAGATTTGATCATTTGCAGATCTTCATAATTCCACTGCCTAACGCTTTCACTTGAAAAAAAACCTTGAAAATGAGAATCCTTTCCTCTTTTAGAGTGGAGTTAGAGGTCTTTGACCTCCCTGCAGTCAATGCTTATGTTAGTCACATCTGCCTTCTTCCTGTCTAGTATTATAGGCCTTGATTTCATTTATAAAATAAATATTTCTAGAGATAAAGTGGGGAAATGCTGATTTTTTTCATCCCCATTTCTAAGTAAACATAGATTGTTTAATAATAGTTATGGTAAGTATTACCTGGAATTGTGTTCTATCCTATTCTTACCTGGTAAAAGTTCTACACAGCAAAGATAGGGCATGGCATTCCATATTTCAGGGGATAGAAGAAATGAACCACAGAGGAACATAGCCTATGAGTATAGTAGGCATCTCAAGAACTCTAACTGCATGAAAGAGGCTGCAGAGCAGGGAGGGACCTTCTTCCCTAGAGCCGAGGTTGGTGTCTACAGCCAGCTCAGCTGAAATCAGCAACTCAAGTGCTTTCTTCTCCTGTAGCATGCTCACTTTATCAGAAACCCTCTTGTACCCAACTACATTATTTCTAGATGCAGACCCTGATAGACAGGGCAGTTGGCAGGTTCCAAATCAAGGATAATCCAAGAACCACAGTCCAAGGTTACAAGAGCCATATCTGCTGTACTCATCAATGTATATCTAATCTTTCACATATCTAATCCTTCAGTTGGCACATAAGAGGAACTCCATAATTCTGAGATGTGCACTGAATTAACACATGCATTTTTCATAACTGTCCAGGAGGAGCTGGATATCTTCAAATAATTTAGTCATGAATGAACTCATAGGATCAATGGAGACAGCACTCCTGTTCATTGTAACCAGAAGTAAATACATAATCTAATTTCATCTGTTGGCTACCAAGATGGTATAGACTGAATTATAGTGATATCAACAGACTTCCTCCGGGGCCATGATTGGCTCCACCATCATCCCTGAGTTGAGGTTTAAGAGTGCTCCTCCTTATCCAACCTACTGCCTGGCCCCCAACGTAAGAGATCAGTGTGAGCTCACTGGTCTGAGAAATCTTTCTGGTAAACAAAGGGGAGGAAGAAGAATTTCAGAGGCAAGGGAAAGAGAGAAGAGCAGTGTACAGAGACGGTGAGGAGTGGGGACGCAAAAAACTCTGCAAGAACTTACTCCCCGATGTCTGGGAAATGAACCTCTTCAAGGTCTCTGCTCTGACAGGTCCTCCAGGGTCCCTGTCCTGCTAGTGGCCAACTTTTCCTTATAGATCCAGCAGGGACTGCAACACATTTTGCTTAAAACTACAGCTGGTTTGTAATTTTGGCCTCAGACAGTAATTACAGCTGCCAGGGCTCCTTGGAGGGATAATTACGGAAAGGATTCAGCACATTCATTTTATCTACACACTTAACCATCAATTAAATCATTACCATCTAATCCTATTCCAGAGTCTAGAAATGTTCTGTGAATATATAATTTTGAAGGCACTGAAGTTTGTTTTCAGATGATTTTAAGTGAAAAATTGCCCAATTTCCATAGCCAACAGATGCCCACGTGTATGCTTTCTCCGAAGGCAGAGCCCAGAGTGTCTCGTGGTCACTGCTTCCCTGGAGGCCTGGACCACATAAAGGAGCAAGTAGGAATGGATTGGCAGGCAGGAGCCCCAACTTTGCCTTTGATCCCTCATGGAATTCATGATTTTCTAAAGCAGATTAGTGCCAGGAATTAGAGGCCAGTGCTGGGGACAGAAGAGTGGCCTGTTTAGCAAGGAAGCTTCCATGGGGGTCCTCTCCTGCAGAGTCCCTGAGCCACCAAATGCTAAATCAAAGCCAAAGGTGGGGTCTTTTCCCTTTGGGACCCTAGAGAAGAATGTGGCCTTTAAAAGCACAGGCTCTAGAGTCAGACCATATATCTTAGCTCTATCATTTCTGAGTTGTGTGTCCTTGAGCAAGTTTCTACATTTCTTTAACTGGATTATTCAACATTTTTACCACACAATGATAGATCTTACTTAATAGAGCTATTGTGAGACTTAAACGAAGAAATGAATGTTACATGTTTATCACAGTGCCTAACACTTAATGGATTCTAGGTAAATTTTAATAATCAATTTTATTTAACATAAAAGTATGTTCAGAGGAGGAAAAGAAGGAGAAAGAGGACTAGAGTGTCCAAACATGTGTTTCAAGTAGTACCAGGAGTCTCTGAAATCACGGAGAGCTGTGGGCTGATGCCACTACCGTCCTTGACCTCCCTTCCTGCCACCCTAGAGCCCCTGATTGAAGCGTCACTTGTCACCCTTTCTTCTCTGATGTACCCTCCCTCTCCTCCTGTCTGCATGCCTCTCCAGGAGCCTCATGCTCTGCTGGTTCCTACACAAGCCTGCTGTCCCATATCTCTGATGCCCTTCATGCTCTCCCCACCACAGACGCCAGTGGTCTGATAGACATGGTCACACACCATGTTTCTGTCCTATGCCACTTTCTAAAACATACAAAACACCTTTTGGGAAGAGGGGGCCCATGATCCACAGGAATACAACTATTTGCTGTCCTCCTGATGCCAGAGAGACTATATATACATAATCAATCACATAGTAATTACTTATTTATGGATTACAGTGTGACATTTCAATACCTATATACAATGTGTAATTATCAGGCTAATGGCATATATATATAACCTAATACATTTATCATTGCTTTGTGTTAGGAATATTCAAAATCCTCTTTACTACTTATTTTGAAATATTCAGTTAATTGTTGCCAACTATAGTTATCCTACTGTGCTATAGAACATTAGAAGTTATTCCAGAGAGACAATTCTAATAGTCTGGATGCTTGGGCTGAATCATCTCCTCAGACTCTACCTAATGCTGGGATCTCAGAGCCACTGTCTACATGGTGGGCCCTAGGAATGTCCCTATTTGTGAAGTGACTCTTCCAGACAGCTATATCAGTCCTCAGCCAATGTGTGGGCTCAGTGCATCTTGCCCTCCTGCCCACAGCCATTGGCTTATTTACTGAGGACATCCAGTTCTTAATCGGGTGGAGTGGCACATGCCTACAATCCCAGCAACTCCAGAAGCTGAGACAAAAGGATAATGAGTTCAAAGCCAGCCTCAGCAACCTAGCAAGAACATTAATAACTTAGTGAGACCCCGTCTCAAAATAAAAATTAAGAAGGGCTGGGATGTGGCTCAGTGGTAAAGTACCCCTAGATTCAATCCCCAGTACCAATCAAACCAAACCAACCAAACAAACAAAAACCTTCTACACACTGAAAAGCTGAATGGAAAGAGCCCTTATTGGTGGCATCCCATTCTTTGCCTCACAGTGTAAGATCTCCCTCTCTGGAGGAGCTTTATAAAGAGTCTTGATGGTTCACAGAGAAATATTGCAGGACCTCAGGGTCCTCCTGGGCTTCAGGATCCCAAGTACTTCATACTTTCAGGCAATTTGATGATTTTGTAGAACTGAGGAGGTGAGAGGTGCAGGGAAGGAGAACAGAATGTAGAAGCCCTGGCCTTTCAGAAGGCTTCAGGACCATTCATTTCCATCACAGGTCTGTTCAGAAGGCAGCCTTTACCCCGTGAGGGGACTGGGCTAAGGTGTAGGGACCTGGCCTGAGACTTCAGGAAATCTTCATTGCCTTCGATGGCTCCTGCTAACTGCGCAGTGTGTACATAGCTACCGCAAGCAGACCTTGTCTTCCCCTCTGGGCTCCACATTTCCTGCTGGTGGAAAGAACTAGCCCACACCTCCTGCTCCAAAGAAGAAAGCATCTTCCATGAGGGTGCTGGCTTCAATAAGATGACTGTGCTTTACTTATAATTTCATGCTACAGTGATTCCACTTCAACTACACTGAAAATGGCAGCTGTGCCCACTGAGTCTCCAACCTCGTATCATGCATGTTTCTGTTTTTTAGATTTACTGAAATAGTTGGATAAAGTGGCAAAATCCCTACTACAGAGCACAAAGAATTCTCTCAAATAACTCATTCTTCAGCAGGCAAGATGAATTAGAGCAGGGTCTCTGCAACTTCCCCAGAGCTGACTCTCCCAGCCATAATGCCCCAGGATTCAGACCACGGATGAGACACCTACCATTCCTGGTTTACTGATAGAGAATAGTGGCAGCACTTGGTGGAAAGGAGAACTGGGAGCAGCAAGGTCCTTATGGGCTGGAGAGGAATGGCCAAGGTGTTACTAATGGTAGCAGGCAGGAGGGGTAGAGAGGTGACTGGGGATTTTTGCAAGGAGATGAAGAAACAAAGGGAGCAAAAGACACAGCCCCATAACCCCACTGGGGGTCACAGAATGTGAGGGATTAAATTGCCTCTCTCTAGAAGGGCTACAAAGAGTTGTGACTTGGAGGGAGAACCAAGATTCAGTCAAGTGGATAGAAGATTTTAATAAAGGGTTAAGGATATAGGAGAGTTAGATGATGGTGGATGGGGAGAGGGCTGAAGACAGGGAAAAGAGGGTGCAAAAGGGTAGGTCTGGCAGGTGTGGTCTCCAGGATCAAAGTCTGCCTCACCTGGGGGCTGTACTGGGGTTGAGAAGATAAAGTCACCACTATCTCAGACCAGCTGCTTTCCTAGGGTTATTTGAGAGAAGGCCTGAGCTCTCTGTCACTATTCACCCCTTCATTCAGCCATTGTCCAGTGTTTATGAGCATTGGGTCTAAGGTGCCCTTGTCTTCCCACCACCATAAACCCTTACCTGCCTCCCTGACCACCACCTCCTCCCCCATGCCTATCTAACTTGCCCATCCCTGTCCTGCTGTTTCCCCAGTGTTGACCCTTGCTTACCACACAAGCCACCAAGCCTGTCTATGACACCTCAGATTAATAATAAAATAATGTTAGCACTGTGCCACATGCTGCACAAGCCTCATCTATAAATAGGTAAATGATGTTGTCTCCCCAGAACAAAGGGGGCTTAACTAGCCCAACATCATTAGGTAAATAAACAATAGAGCTAGCAGATTGAGGTCTGTTTTAATATTTGTTCATTGTCATAAGCCTCTCCCACACTTTTGTCAAGGTCTTACACACGGTAACTTTGGACTTGGCCCTGGGTGTTAGTCAGCTTTTCATTGCTGTGACAAAAATACCCCACCAGGACAACTTAGCAGAGGAAAAGTTTATTTTGGCTCCTAGTTTCAGAGGTTCACACCATGATTGGCTGACTTCAATGCTCTGGGCCCACAGCGAGGCAGAACATCAGAGTGGAATGGTGTGGAGGAGGAACACTGATCCATTCATTGCAACCAGGAAGCACAGAGAGAGAGAGAGAGAAGGGAAGGTGTTGCAGGGAAGATGAGCTCTTCCAGGGCCTACTCTCAGCCAGGCCCCATCCACAGCAACTACCCAGTCAATCCATTCAAACTAGGATGGACTGATCAGGTCACAGCTCTCAAAATCTAATCATTTCACTTCCCAAAATTCCGGATTTTGGGGGACGCTTCATATCTAAACCATAAAACTTGCTTTGGCCAATGGAATGTGGAGGGACAGTTTTAAAGCATCCCATGTTTCCACTCACCTCATTGAGCTTTGACATCTGTCATGGGAGTCAAACACCTTGAACAACGGAAGCTTTTTCAGCTTGATCCTGAAAGGAGAAGACTGGAAAGCAGACCTTCCCCTGTCTGGCAGAACTGTAGCCAACCCACAAGAAATTAGTGCATAAGCTCCTAAGATTTGAGGGTTGTTTGCTATTGTCCTAAAAGCTGAGTGACACATATTTAAACTGAGATCCTTCTGGTTCTCTGCAGTGCTTTTAAACTCATGTACTGTTCCACCTAGTGCTGCTTCAATGTAGCTACAAAGCTGGGTCCAGATGCAGACTTCCCTCCCTTAGGAGAGGCTCTCTTCCTTCATTACTTTGTCTTCAATATGAATTTCACAATCTCTAGATGTTACAGTTGCAATTTGGTTTTTATTCCACTTCCCTCTCCTTGGGAAAACCCTTGCACATACCTACAGAACTCAGCAAACCTTTCAACTCCACATCTCCGTGGTCAGCGGCTTCCAAGGAGACACAGTTGTAGGAGACTGGTTAAGCCAGGGTTTGACCAGTTTTACAGTCATTTGAGGGATCACATGGTTATGTTGGTTTTAAAAGAGTTTCCCTTCTGTGCTGTTAACATTCAGCTCACTTAATAATGTGAAACTAAAACAATACCTTTTGCCAGCACCAATTCACTGTCCATTATGGCCTCAAATTCCCAAATGATTTGTGATGTAAGGTTTTTGTTAATTTACTTTCAGTTGTTTTGTTTCTGCTGTATCTTCCCCACCAAATCATCTGCTTCAATATAACCATAATTTCTAAAGCCAATAGGGCATGCAGTGAACAATATGCAGTAAAAGTAAGTAACTGAAAACTGTTGTTTTTTTTAAACACTAAAAGCTAATAGAATACTCTTTTTCATATTTTTCATATTTTCATAGCATGTTCTAGAGTTGTTTTTCCACTAGTGTGGTTTTTGTTTGTTTGTTTATTTGTTTATCCTTGGTCTGGGGCTTGAACCTAGGGGTGCTTTACTATTGAGTACATCCCCAGCTCTTTTTATTTTTTATTTTGAGGCAGGATCTCACTAAGCTGCTGAGGCTGGCCTCAAATTGATGATCCTACTGCCTCAGCCTCCTGAGTCACTCAGTTACAGGTGTGCACCACCACACCTGGCTCACATGTGTTTTAAAATGTCACATTTTGATAAGACTCAACTTTAGATGCAAAGATTTGATTTCTCTGAAGCAGAACATGATTTTGCCTAATTATTTTAGCTTGAAAAGCCCTGGAGTAAAAATGTTTGATTTTTGCTTATGCAACATTCCTTCTGTCTTTTTCTGATAAAAGAATCCCATTTTCCTTGAGGATTCAGTGCACCTCCCCACTCTGTTCATGTGGTTTGGGGAAAAGTAACCCCACAGAGATCCAGAGTGTCTTTCAGGCTTCAGTCTATTTTCAGCACACTGGGGATTGGTTCAGGCTGGGCACATGATTCAATGTAGGCCCATGAATCTTGTTGGACTATATGGAAGAGCTCACATTTCCACTGAACTTGAAGCCATAAATCCTCTTGGAGCATGTAAGTGTGTAGTTGCTAGCTGTTTTCTTGATATCAGCCCTGTGGAACCCAACCCCAGAATGGGACAAAACAAAAGAAAGTTTTAAGAAATGGAAATGGTGGTAATGGGTCTTAATGACATTGTCTGAACTTCTGCATCCACCTTTGCCTGTAGATGTCTCTTGCAATTGACTAGCATGGACCCCGTGACCAACAATAACAAATCTGACATGTCTTCTGGTCAAAAGTCCTATATCTGGGGAGAGAAAGAGAAAGAGCTAGAAAATTGTCTTGCTAGAAAATTCTTCCACAATCACAAAAGCAGAGAAAAGAAACACACAATACATAGTTTTTAATTTGAAACTGCATGAGAAGTGAAGGTTCAGTAAGTGAAAACTTATTGACTTAACAGCATTTCAGTTTTAAAACACAATTTTAGGAAACAAACTGTAATAAGAAATCATAGTCAAATGAAAAAGAAATCAAAAAGTGCAAGCAATTAACATCTAGAAAATTTACCTGTAAGTACTGCTGCTTTATGCCATGTTGGCCTTAAGGTACCAGGTGATAATGTCCTGGCAAACAGGTAAGGACCACATCCCCTAATAACAGCAGGGCAATCACCAGGCACCTTGGGGACTGTCCAACTCCAGGACTGAAGGGCTTTCACTCCAAATCTGTTCCCTGAAGTTCCTTCCACACAGAAGAGCTGCCATCTGGCCACCTACTGTTTCTATCCTGTAGGGTCGTAGGTGCTCAGGTTGGGCCCATCTCAAAGGCAAAAAGTTGAGGCACCGCACCTGGGAAGAGCCCTCTTGCTGGTGGTGACTCTACCGAGTCCTGAGGTTATACAAGGCATCACATGGCGAGACAGATGGAGTGAGCTAGAGAGAATTGTTTTTGTAACAGAGCCATTCCTAACAATAACCCATTAATCCATTCATCTATTGATCTGTTGAATCATTCATGTGAGCTGAGCCCTTATGACCCAGTCCCAAAGGCCTCACCTCTCAAATATCATTAACATATGACCTAAGGGATTAACTTTCAATAGACAGTTGGTCCCATGCACAGAATGTAAAGCTCATCCATTGTAGCCACGGGAACTAAAAACTCAATTCAACTGCTTTAAAGAGTAAAATAAAAATATTGTCTTGTGCAAATCCAAAGGTAAGAGATGCATGTTATTCCAGAGGTTTACAGTGTCTTTAGGACTTGCACCACAGGTCTCTGGCCTTCTCTTGGCTCTGTGCTCTTCAGTATAAAAGCCTTCAACATGTTAGCAACTATCACCAACGCTTATGAAAATAAGGATATGTTGATGGGAACTTGATGATGTGTGGATGAGACATAACATCTGACCCCAGTGGTCTACTTTAAGATCACAAGGAATAGGACAACCGGACATGGTATATTTCTTTCTTTGACACAGCACAGCACTGCCTATGAAATGTTTAACTATATTTGACAGTAGAGTGTATTTTAACATATTATACATATATGGAGTGTAACTCATTCTGATTAGGATCCCATTCTTGCGGCTTTACATGATGTGGAGTTATACTGGTTATGTATTCATGTAAGAAAGTTATGTCTGATTCATTCTACTGTCTTTCCTATTCCTATGCCCCTTCCTTTCATTCCCCTTTGTCCAATCCAATGAGCTTCTATTCTCTCACCGCCCCCCCCCTCGCCCCCATTGTGTGTTAGCATCCATGTATCAGAGATAATGTTCAGCCTTTGGTTTTTTGGGATTGGCTTATTTAGCATGATAGTCTCCAGTTCCATCCATTTACTGTCAAATGCCACAATTTCATTCTTCTTTATGGCTGAGTAATATTCCGTTGTATATACATGCTACATTTTCTTTATCCATTCATCTATGTATTTGATTCTCATTCAAACAAACTTACTATTTAAAGATAGTTTTGAAACAGCTAGGGAAATGTGAACTCTAACAAGTACAAGATGGTATTCAGGAATCATTATTAATTTTGTTAGAGGCAATAATGCCTTATGGTTATATATTTTTTAAAAATTTCTGTTAGAGATGCATATGGATGATTAATAGATGAAGTGATATCTGGTATTTTTAAAAATTATCCCAGTATTAAGAAATAGTTACTTGACTATTGTTTAGCCTATTAAATATGTTTATTTCATTCAGCTACTTTCTGGTGTTTAAGCTAATTCTGAGACCTCCTCCAAAACTGAGAAAAACATGTCTATAAATTATACCTGGAAAAGCAAAGGGGAGCATGAAGGACCTGGGAAGGGGGCTGAAGACCCTTGCTTAAGACCCTTCAGTGGATGGTATTTTATCCCTCATGGATTCACAGTAGGTTATAAATTCCAAAGCCACTCTTCTTTTCTCATGTGAACTCCAAGTGAGAATGACATGTCTGCCGAATTATCACCAACCAGTTAGGTGAACGTGATCTCAGCAGGTGCACGAGAAGGAGGTCACCCAGTGCCTGCCATCCCTTCCTCAGGTGGTCCTTAGAAGCAATTTTAGCAGCCCTTCAGTCATTTCCCTTTCACCCTAAGCCACTCTCCTTTGGAAGGAGAACCCAGATTTGACCATGTCTTGTCTTTTCTAAAACTTCCACTGTTGGCTGTACCTCTTTGTTTCCTAAATCAGTTTGCTGTGTGGGTACCTTTCCTCCTGGTTCTTTGTTAGTCCTGAATACCTTTCCTCTATGCTTTCTCTCTATATAAATCCTGTATTATCCTCAAGGTTCAGTTTAAGTGCCACTTCCCCAATGAGGTGTCAATGAACCACACCCCCACTTAGAACAAAGTACTCCCATAATACTTTGTGATTCACATTGACCAATCCCCACCTCTTGTTTCTCTTTTAGAGTTAATTAGGTACATCAGTCTTAACTGTGAACCCCTTGAGGTCTGGAATAGTGTTTCTGCCCATGGTAAAAGTGAAAAACAGGGTCTGTCAGTATGCACTGAATCATTGGATTGAGTTGCTTTAGGCTCACTGCTGATCTTTACTACAGATGGTGATCGAGCCTCTACTCTGTGAAGTTTTTAGCATATAATAGTCATCAGGCAGGAGGAAGATCAGTGCCCAAAGGAGGATTAAGACAAGATGCAGTCTGCACCACAGTTCCTAACAGTGGGTAGAAGCAACCTGAGAAGAGAGACAATGTAGATGCCTTCTCTCCAGTCAGGGAAATGAAAACGAGAGGACCTTGGGGTCTTGCTCTTTAGCCAGAAATATGCGTTACCCTGAAATCAAGTTCACAGGTGAACACATCTCATCCATTTTATTGTACACTAAAGTTTAGGGTTGGGGGCTGGAGGGCAAATTTATATGACTCTATATTCATGATCTCTTTGACATTTATATTTTTTTACTTTTTTTTTCCCCAGAGCTTCTTTGGCCCTTTACAGAAAATGCAGAATTTAAGCCTTCTGGGACTGATTTGAAACTAACCTTGTAGAACTCTCAAGTGCTAAAGACAAGTATCTCTTTTCATCTTCACTCACCTACACTTCCACAGGGACAGGGTGAATGGGGTCACATGACTCTGGTTTCCTTGCTCTCCTGAGCACTCTTCAATCCAATCTTGCTTCCAGGGTCTTAGTCCTGAAATTCAAATCTGACTATTTTGGTCCCCTACTTAAAAATCTTTCAGTAGTTGCCCTTTGTCCTGAATAAAATAAAGAGGTTCCTTTGGTGACCAAGGTCCTTTGTGACCATGTCTTCATCTCCCCTTTACACTGTATATTGGGGTCACTCCTAGTTGCCACTGGTTCACATAATGATTTATATTCCCCCATCACACCCTTACTCCTGCTTTTAACTTACATTGTCCTATCTACCTCTTTGCCTGGCTAGATCCAGCTCCAGCTCCTCTACCCCCGCATCCCCCATGTGCTGGGGTTGAACCCAGGGCCTCAAGCATGTTAGGCAAGCATTCTACCACTGAGCTACATCCCTAGCCCTCCAACTCATCTTTAAACATCTGATCAGTTTTTGTCTTCAGGAAGCATTCTGAAGATCTTCTGATGAGAGTTAAATGTTTCTTGCTTGAGTTGTCTTCTCCTAGCACCCTGTGCCTGTCCCTAACATAGCACTGGTATCACTTTATATGAATGGGCATGTGTCATCCCCAGCACATCCAGCTGCTCAAGAATGGAGACTGTTATCATCATAACCAGTACCTATAGCAAAGAGTCGGTATTAAATAAACTCTTGTCAGATAGAATCCTAATTTCTTCTCTTACAACTTATAAAATGATTCCTATTTCCTTAGACTCTGCATGTCAGTATTTCAAAGCTACAGGCATAGTTGTCACCAGCTGTCCAAGGGCTGTGTGTGTGGACTACTGCGCACAGTAGCCAAAAGAGGGACTAGGCCTGGCACTGCAAACTCCCTGTTGGGGATTTATCACAGGATGCAGGTGCGCCTCCCCCTCTAGCTCTGCCTAAGATCCCACAGAGCACCTGAGATGGGTGTGACTTGCCAAGATGACAATCAATCTGCTGACCACAAGACGTCTTGAAGCAAGACTCCACCCTTGAAACCTTATCCCTGCCTCTGATGTCCCCCGCTATAAAATTAAAAAAAAAAAATGGGGGCTCACGCTCTCTTTCCAGTGCGGAAGCTGACCCTTAAGATCGAAGAGCTGTTCTGCTCTCAGTTTAAAAACTACTGTCCATGTTGTATGATTTTTCGCCGCTTTCTTAGCTTAATGTTGCAGCCAGCTCTTTTAAACCTAGTTCATCTTATCTGCATGGGCTGTGGACGAGACATAGTGGTTCTATTAATGCATGAAAGTAGCTGAGCACTACCTCTGAAAGCCAAAGAAGTTCCATCCTGTGGGGGGACTAAATGATGGTACATTCTTTCTGGCACTTACTTCAAATACCAGGCAATAGACATGGAAGAGGTAAGACGATGGCAGCTGAGGTCCCAGGCATCATTTCAGATGGAATTTGCAGCAGCCCAGGGGCTCAAAAAGTTCTCATAAAGATCTTTGTAAGACACTTCTCTTATTTTAAAGGCTCAGAATTCCTGCGTGATTGGGAACTGCCATGCAGGTGACCATGTGCCAGATTATCTCAGAAAGCTTTCAAGATGCCTGTTTGCATTGCATCATTGATTACATTTTTGTAATCCGTTCAAGTAAGAATCATCCAAACTTCCTTTAAAACAATCACTTTATAGCTGGGTGCAGTGTCACCTGCTTGTAATCCCAGTGACTTGGAAGATTGAGGCAGTCAAATCACAAGTTGGAGTCTAGCCTCAGTAACTTAGTGAGTCCCTATCTCAAAACAAAATGGGATGGGATTGTAACTCAGTGGTAAAGAATCCCTGAGTTCAAACCCTAGTACCAAAAGAAAGAAATAAAACAATAACTGCACAGAAGAAAATACTTGATTTGGAGTAATTATCTATTCAACAGATATTAGTTGAATATCTACTGTGGTGTGATGAATTTGGAAGTGGGTAGACAAAAATCCTTGCCCTAGTGTACTTGCATTGTAGTGGGAGAGGCAGAAAATTAACATTGCAAATGAGTATATTGTGTGATATTGAAGTATGCCTGTTTACATTGTAAGAATAATGAAAAATAAAATTGAGCAAATAAGGGATAGCAGAAGTGTGGCATAGATTTTTGTTTAAGGGGGCTTAGTTTTAATAGAGGTCATGGTGGGAATGAGATAATTAAAACAGTTGAGCAACCACTTGAAGGAGATGGAGCAAGCCATAAGGCTGTATGCAGACTCAAGAACAGCCCATTTAGATGCCTTAAAGGAGTTTGTATAAGGAACAGTGAGGACAGCAATGTGAAGGACGCAGAGCAAATGTAAGAGAGAAGTAAATGAGACCAGAAAAGTAATGGGTAGGTAGAGTGCAGGTTACATAGAACCTGTTAGATCTTTGTAAGTACTTTGGCTCATTCTCTGAGACGTAGAGGGAACAACTACGGAATTTTCAAGATTGATGTACAAATCTAAGCTTATAACTGATCCACCTACTGCCAGGTTGAGAATGGCCTGTGAAAGTGGAAATATCTATTAGGAACCTGTGGTTGTAATCCAGATGTAAATGATAGAGACTTGAACCACTGTAGAAGCAAGTGATCCATGGTTTCCGTCTGGATGTGTTTTTAAGGGAGACCCAACAGGATCTTCAGGTATGAAACAGAGAAGTGAATGATTATTTCAAAATTTGGAGCCTGAGCAACTGGAAGAATGGAGGTGACAGGAAATGAGCTGGGGAAACCTGCAAGTACAGCACCTGTATGAGACAGTGGAGTTGGACCTGCTGTTTGAAGCCTCTATCCACACAAAACATCGAGAAGCAGTTAGGTAGATACAGGGATCTGGATTTCCAGAGCAAAGTCAAACTATTGTTGTAAAGATGGTTGAGATATAAATGGAGAATACAAGAGATCCAAAGACCAAGAATGGTACATTCCAACATTAGAGAAATTTAACAAATTTCAAGAAAGTCACTGATGCAGTAAGAAAATCAAGAGGATGTTCTATACCCAAAAACCAATAAGAATTTTTTTCCAGGAGGAGGAATGGCCAGCTATGTCAAAATGAGGATTGAGAACCGATACCAAGTTTAAAGATATGCTAGATATTGGTGACAGTGGATTCTGGGTTGAATAGTGTCCTCCCAGAAAATTCATGTCTATCCAGAGCCTCAGAATGGGACATAATCTGGGAATAAGGTCTTTGCAGATATATTTAGTTAAGATGAGGTCAGACTGGATGTGGGTGGATCATAAATCCAATAACTAATATCTTTATAAGAAGGCCATCTGAAGATACAAGAGATCCACAAGGAGAACATCTCATGACAGCAGAGGCAGGAATTGGAAAGATACAGCTGCAAGCTAAGGATTGTTGGCAACTACTTGAAGCTAGGAAAGGCAAGGAAGTTTTCTTCTCTAGAGCCTTCACAGGGAGCATGGCCCCACCAACGCCTGAATTTCAGATGTCTAGGCTCCAGAACTGAAAGATTAAGGTTCTGTTGTTTTAAGCCATCTAGTTTGTGGTATTTTGTTAGGGCGGCACTAAGAAACTAATACACTTGGTAAAGCAGTCACTTAACATCTCTGTACCTTGATTTTTCCCATCTGTAAAACAGGGATAATAGGAACACCTACTTCAGGAAGTTGTGGTGAAGAGTAAATTAATTAATGTTTGTCATATTCTTAGAACAGTATATATAACCAATGCTATATAATGTTAAATGTTATAATGATTATAAACCTAATCATTTTGTTTTGAAATCAAAACACTCATTTTTACTTGTTCATTGCTTCTCATTTAGCTCATTAACCTAACAGGTTAAATTTTTTCCTAAACTTCTAAAATAAGAATTTCATACTTAATCAGATTCTCGTAAACATTTTAAAATAAAGAAAAAGACATTATAAATCTAGCAAAGAAAATTGACCTAATTATTTAAGCACAGTTTAAGCAATTCATGAACAATTCCCCTCCAACATTTCAAATTAAAATAACAAACTTAAGATGTGATTATATCAAATACTTCAAACATCAAACAGTGGGTATTAAATTGTTCTCAAGCATTTATCAACTCTCAGAATGTTAAAAAATAAAATCTTATATATTTTCATTCAATTATTTTAGGCATTTCAACATCTTAAAAATCAACTTTATTTAGTATTATTCATTTTCCTAAGCATTTAACTGTTGACTATAAATTTAGCTAGTTAAGTTCTCCTAAAAATATACATTAAAATAATAAAATTTAGTAATTTTCTAGTATAGCATATTATTGAGCACTTAGTTTAAAAGCATAAACAAAAAATGACTATAAAATGTGTGTTGCACCTGAATAAATAAAACTTGCACAAAAGCATCATTACTTCATCATTTATAAATCTTATTTAAAATATCTTTCTGGTGTAGCAAAGTTGTTTTTCCAAGTAATAAAAACTGAATTATCAGTTCAGGTCCTCCGTAGCAATTGAGAGAGCAGATGGCCAGTCAGTGATGTGAGTCCCAACTTGCACAGGGGACAGGAAGTAGGTTTCCTCTCAGGGGAATCCTACTGGAGCCATGAATTAACAAGGAAGCTTCTGCTTCCTATTTTGTCATTAGGAGACCCATCCCAAGCTTTTAAAATGGAGTTTCATTTCAGAATTAAATGCATCACATACACACTCGGGGTCTTTCAACTTTTACTCTTATCCATTCTTTTTATCATAATTTTTGTCTTACTTGCTCATTTTGGTGGATGGAATTATGCACACACACCCCAACACAGCAGTTACGCTCAGAGACCACAACTGAGACTTCATTTTACTCTTCTTTCTCATTCTTGATTCTATAGTCATCTGTAAATCCTGTGAGCTCTTCAAGAGTAAGATGGAACTGGAGATGGGGGTATGGCACACACCTATAATTCCAGCTATAATTATGTATAATACATAATACAGAGACAGAGGCAGAAGGATCAAGAGTTCAAGCCCAGCCCAAGCACCATAGCAGGACTTCATTAAAAAAAGAGAGAGAGAGAGAGCAAGGTATGCATTGATCATCTTTGTTTTCCTACTGCTCAATTTAAATGACCCCAGTGCTAAATAAATGTTTGTTGAAAGCATTAATAAATAAATGTAATGAATATAAATTTGGAGTAAGAAATTTCAAATATTCATCACTTAACTTCATTGGATAGAATAATTTTTGTCTTATATAGCAATTCCTTAACTATCCCCCTCATCTGAAACAATATGGAAGTATTCTTCTTACCTTCTGAATGATGTCTTTACTACGGGAGCCTTGCTTCTCAGATTGTTGCCAATGAATTCTTCTTGGTAAATAACAATGTACATGGCACACATGCCACCCTTTTTTACCTTTCTCACCTTTCTCCTCAAGGTCAACTTGACAATGGATCTTGACACATTTTTGTATCATCTGGACTATTCAAAATTCTTGTCTAGATTGAGACTCCCTTGTAGAAAGGTGCTCCATCCATGTAGTGAATGGAGTTGGTATGTGAAGCACCATCATTTACCATTCTGGGCATAATACTTAAGAGTATACATTTTGATCCATAAAGGCATGGTGGCAGATTCTGACTCTGCCATTTTCCACCCTTTATTATTTGGTCTTTCTCAAACTTGGTTACCTCATCTGAAAATATATAATTATAATGATTTCTTTTTATGGTTTAGATATGAGGTGTCCCCCAAAAGCTCATGTGTGAGACAATGCAAGAAAGTTTAGAGGTGAAATGACTGGGTTATGAGAGCCTTAACCTAACCACTGTGTTAATCCTCTGATAGGGATTAACTCGATGATAACTCTAGGCAGGTGGAGTGTGGCTAGAGAAGGTGGGTCCCTGGGGAACAGACCATTGGGGTATTTGGTTGTCCTTGTTGAGCAGTGCTCTTTATGCTTCATAGTGGCCATGTTCTCAGCTACTTTCCTCCACTGTCCTCTTCCACCATGATGTTCTGCCCAACCTCCAGCCTTGAGGAATGGAGCTGGCTATCTATGGGCTGAGACCTCTGAAACTATAAGCCCCTAAGTAAACTTATTCTCTTCTAATTGTTCTTGTAGGGCCCTTTGGTCACAACAACAACAAAATAAGCTGACTAAAACATCTATCATGGAGCATTGATATAAGTAATTAAATGAGATAAGGTATGCAGAGCTCTTAGGGTAGAGCAAAGTGCTTAAGCACTCAGTTAATATTATTAGTCAAGTGGACTCTAATTCTCTGTGCTATTGTCCCAGTCTCCTGACTGGCAGTATAGTCATATTCACACTCTTTATTTCTTTTACATACCAGTTCTTAAAGAGGAAAGAGGGAACGAAAAATAAAGAATGCCTGAATGCCCTCTTTGAAAGGAAGGAGCTAATCAGATCCTAAGTGGGCAGAACATAATGTTTCCTCACATACATATTTGTAAAGCTATGCTAAGTAATAATAGTCAACAAAATTCTGAGATTTTGTTTTTCAAATAGAAATTTTAAATACAAGTATTAAGTACATATAAGATTAAATCATGTAATAAGAGCCACTTCAATTTTTGACAAGCTTCTTATTTCAAAGCCTTTAGATGCTTCCTGCAATCAAAATCCATTTTCAGATTCACAGGGAGATATTATCTAATGCTCCACTCAAGTCTTTTTCTTTTCTTAATCTGAGGTCAGTTTCAATGGCCTGTCTCACATCAGCTGTCATTTTTATGACGGAAATGTCATTGCACATTACAGTTTTCACTGGGACAGTTCTCATCTTTGGTTTAAATTCAATTTAATTCCAATCAGATCATTGTGTCTCAGAACAATTGAATTCACTTAAAATCCTCTCTGTTCAGATAGGATTGTAACCACTACTTCCTGTTGCTGCTGTTGAAGTTCCTGGTACCTTCTAAACCTGTGGTGCTACTGGGAAGGTGCTGGGTCTGACAACAAGACAGTGCCACTGTGCTCAATGCAGTGGGCCTGGAGCCAGCCCTGGAGCCAGCTAGGCCAACATTAGGGCCATCATGTTTAAACCGTCATTGCTCATTCTGGTGTTGATGCCACAGTCTCCAGCCCAACTCCCATCAAATCCCACGGGTCAATGCTGTCCTGACAGTATTTTACTGCATAATCATTGCAGATTTTATGCCAAGTTTTGTTTTGTTTTGTTTTGTTTTTTCAAAATAGTGGAGTGTGGCTCTCTCTGCTTTCTGATCATCATGTGAACTGCTTCCCTCTGCTACACTCTTCCGACATAATGTTCTGCCTCACCTCAAGCCCCCCAAGAATGGAGTGTGCTGTCTATAGACTGAGACCTCTGAAACTGATGAAATGACTAATCCCAAGCTGTGCAGTCAACAGACAGCCTCCACCATGCACTTGTTCTGCCGACTGCCTCAGTTGCCAGTTGCAAGTTACTTTGCCTGGGGTCTGCTGTTCTCAGAGCAGTTCTCACCTAAGGAGTGAAAAAGGCTTAGCCATTTCAACTCAAAGTAGGAGACAGTAAATTAGGGCAGTACTCACTTGAGGTTTTGTCAAGGTGCATCACTACCCAGCATCTGCTTTGGCAAATTCAACCTCTGATGAATAAATTCTGGATCAATTGCTCATACTTAAATTTGAGGGGAAAAAAGTCAGATACAAAAGGGATTCTGCTGCTCTGTTTACAGTAAATCATCCTACATAGACCTGGACATGGATGTAACTCTACACGGTACACACAAGCCTATCCACGTCAAGAGCTGCATTTCTGAGCTGGCTCTCTCTCATAGTCCAATCATCCAGACCAAGAAGTTGACATATCCGCCACTACCTGATGACAGTTTACCCAAATTTCAAGGTTGCACTTCCTGGCATATTTAATAAATAGCTTAATCAACACAGTTCTCAAACTACATTCTAAAACACATTGCCAAACTCAAAATACATGGGGCAATACATTTCTAGATTTTTAAGTTCCATCCAGTTCGTTTCTTTACTGTCCTGAACACAGTAAATAATTATCAAAAGTTCCTTCGGTGTTTTCACTATTGTATATTCCAATCTTATTTTCTATCATTTGTAATCACACAATGTGTGCTCCAGCAAAATTATCTTCTCACTCTTTCTCACACATCTCCTATACTTCCTTCCCCAGCTTGAACATCCACCCACATGCCCTAAAGTGTAACATTCCACTTGTTTGGAGGGTCATGCTTTTTCTTCATATATCTCCTACAGCAGTTTATTGAAACATCCGTTCTCATAGTACATAACACTTATTGTACAACCATTTATATGCTTCATTCCACTCCTAGGAAATCACAAAGCATGGTGTATTCCCACTACTGCTATATGAAATCATTTTTAGAATTCAAAAAGAATACACCATTTTGATAAATTCATGTAAGAGTCAGTTTAGGATCAGTATTAGCCTCTGAAGTCAGACTACCTGTGTCAATCCCAGATCTATGAGTAACTAGCTATATAACCTTTAAAATGATATGCAAGTGACTGAAACCAGAGAGATATGAAGGGGGCAAGGCATGTGCATGGTGTTTTAGCTTTGAATTTTCTCAATGTGAGTAGCTCAAATTTTGCTCCTTATAAATATTAAATACATAATTTTAGATAAGTTAATAAAATTGTCTTTTCTATAAGACTAACTACACAAGGGAATAAAAAATAATCCTTGCATACAAAAAAAGTGGAGTGTGACCATTGAAGCTTTCTTAAAAGATAAAATTGTACCAGTATTACTTAAAAATCATTAATTATTAAAGTGATATGATGCAAAATTATAATGCAAGGAAGACTCATTAAAATTGAATAATCCAGCTAGGCATGATGATGCACACCTGTAATCCCAGCATCTCAGGAGACTGAGGCAAGAGGATTTCAAGTTCAAAGCCAGACTCAGCAACTTTAGCAAGGCCCTAAACAACTTAGCAAGACCCTATCTCAAAATAATTTCTTTTTTTTAAAAAGGACATCCCTAGTCCTTTTTATTTTGTGTGCTGATTCAGGGTCTTGCTAAGTTGTTGAGGGTCTTGCTAAATTGTTGAGGCTGGCCTTGAATTTATAATTCTCCTGCCTCAGCCTCCCAGAGCATTTTGGGACCTTAGTGGCCCTGTCAAGAGGAGGAAAATAAAGTCAGGATTATAGGTGTGTGCCACCACGCCCAGCTTGGTTTCCTCATCTGATGTGCCATCCTCAGCACCACTCATACAAGATGTGTTTATTGTTAGTATTGCAGCACTCTAAACAAATCAAACAAGACAGTGGAAATATACTGACAATGTGTGTGAACTGAAAATTCTAATTTTGCAGTTCACAGTGTGCAAGGAGACAAATGTGCATCCATATGCCACTCAACCACACTTTGCTACTCTGTTTACCTTTTAAGCAGCAGGAGAATAGAATTATACCATGTGAAAATGATGTGATAGAATGTTATAAACCAATTTTGGGACTATAAAAGCAGGATGCCATAATTAGGCAGTGAAATATGGTAACTATAGGAAAATCTTTCCTCACATCTTGTTTTACAAAAATCTTAGCTGAGAAAGAGCTCATTATGTTTTGGAGTTGGAAAAATGTTGGATATTTGCTTTGTTTGGTTATTTTTCTAGTCTTCGACTGGGGTTATAGCTCAATGGTAGAGCACTGGCTTAGTATGTGAGAGGCACTGGGTTCGATCCTCAGCACCACATAAAAATAAATAAATAAAATAAAGTTTAAAAATTGTCTTTAAAAAAAACTGAATTTAATTAAAAAATAAAAGCACTCTTTCTTTGTCCCAAAAGACAAAGTGGTGTTGGGTGACAGCTTCATTCATGTCTTCCTCAGTTGCCCTTTCCCCTAAGACAACTGGACTCCTTTTTCAGACCTGACTTGTATGCCTTATTTTCTCTAGAAAAAGTTTGTTCCCAAGAAACTTCCCTTGTAAGACCTCTGGTAGAGATGACCCACTACTCTCAGATATATCAACACTCCTTTATCCTGTCATCTATAGGCTTAGTCCCTGAACACAAGCATTTTGGGACCTTAGTGGCCCTGTCAAGAGGAGGAAAATAAAGGATTCTAGGCCCAGACAGGATCAGGGTCTAGAAAATGCATCCAGCTGACGGCTTCACCTGAAGAATGGAAAGACCAGTAGGCCACTCACAATTTTTCTAGAGGCTGTTCTTGATTCTCGCTAATTGAATGCACAAGGAAATTTGTCAAATAAGTAAAACACTACCATAGAGGTCCAGTTGGAGCAGTGTTCTGATTTGGTCATCAACTACATGGCCTCTGCTGGTGGTATCCCTGGGTATGGGGAGTGGTAAAAATTGGTTGCAGTCATAGCCCAGCTCACTAATCAGACTTAAGGCAAAGCCATTAACAAAACCCAGTACTCTGCAGGCCTGGGTACTTTGGAAGAGTTGTACCCAAAGCAGTCTAAAAGAATTGGTGAAGCTAAGGTCATAACAGGGAATAAAGAGATTTTATATAGAACTAAGGGGTAAAATGAGATGTACATGCAAGTTGCCAACCAGGGAAATCTAGAGGAACTAAATGAGAAGCTAGGAAGCTATATGAGGGATGTGACACCTGCTATATGATACTGGCTTGGATCTTCAAGGCACATTACACATCTAGATTTAGTGTCTAAAAAGACGAGGCAGATAAAACCGTTTAAATGCATCAGATGTGGAGATTGGGCATACAGAGTGTGTTTAGGAATGATGTAATTGCTAAAGCTTGGACTTCAAAATTAGAAGACTTGGGTTTATATCCCAAGTCTGACACTTATTCATGATATGGCTTTGTGTAAATTAATCTCTCTACATCTCTGTATCCTCCAGTAAAGAACCTCACTGGGTTCTTTTAAGGATTTGTAAAGTTCATATCCTAGTACCTGGCACACAGTGGGCACTCAAAAATGAAGGAATGGTACACAGAGCCCATTGGGCTAATAGCAACACAGCTAATTCCAGACTTCATACATTGGTGGGGCTGACGCTGTTGACTCTTGCCTTCGCTAATGGGACTCAGGCACCAGCAAACAGGGCCTTCAAGGATGGGTCTCACACCTGGGCAAGGGACTATGTACCCAGGTCCAATGTGAGGGGTAGGATGGAAAACAGCTCTTTGGCGGGCACTGCAGAGTAGCACCCTCTCTGGGAAACTTATGTTTAAATCATAATATTAAAACAAATATCCTTTCACCTTTTCCTGCTATATACGGAATCAAATACCCCTTTTCTCAGAGATGTGTGGGTGTATATATACACACTCATTCACACACTTCAAAGCCAAGGACATAGTAAAGCATGCCCTTTCCCTCTACAGTGTACACTCTGGCTTTTATTATTTTCCTTAAGTTATATCCCTATGTGTGAACCTTTGATCTCTGAAATGCAGTCCATATACTTCAGTTTGAGAATATTTGCTTCTCTCCCATAGTTTGTGAGTAATATTTTTGTTATTACTATATCCATGGAAATTTACCTTTCTTTGTCTCTATGACTACAGAATTAGCAACCTTAATCTGTCCTGGAAGATGAGTTGTATTTCAATTGAATGCTGAGATTAGTGTACAACACAAGATATCCTGCTAATCTAAATCTGGGCCTCTACTAAGAAAGCCTACCCCTCAAAACAAGGAATAAATGTTGCGATATTGCACCACTCAGACCCCTTCCTCCAGTTCAGCCTTGCTTGCTGCCATTCCACTCCTCACAAACAGTGCAGTCACCTAAATTTTGACGATTCCAAAATGTACCAGGCCTTATATGCTTTTGCCTGGGCTCTCTTCTTTGCCTAAAGTTCTTGCCCCCCATCTCCTGATGGACTCTTTTTTTTTTCAGCCTAAATGGCACAGCTCAAGACTCATCCTTCAGAATCCTCCCAGTAGACCTCCTCAGTCCCCTCAAGTCTCTATAGCAGCATATGTTCACCTGTTATTCACTTCTCCCTCTGAGTGCTTTGAAATCAGGGCAATTATCTTACCCATGGTCTTTGTATTCCCAGCTTCCCTCATAATGCCTGGCACTTGTTTGGTACACACTAAAAATGTAAAATTGAAAACCAAATCACTCTTTTTGTTTCTTCTTCCTACAGAAACGATGACTATGAATTAAAGAACTGCTTGACCCAAGGCACAGTAGGACAACCTCTTAAAAAAAAGATCTTAAGTAACTTTTTCCATCCAGCAACATCCGGATGACTCCAGTGACCAAATGTTCAGCTGTAAACACAGCAATAACTGGCCATCTTTGCTATTTGGATTTGGTGAACCTGAATAGTCCAGCCACTTTCTTCGGGTGGCCCATGGTGATGAACTACAGGGGAAGCTTGTCTCATTGCCAAGAACCAAGATTGGACTATGGAAGAAAGCAAGTTGACATAGTGAGAGTCCCAAGAGTATCAGGACTCTTAGTGATTGATATAAAGCCCTTGGTGATGGGAACATAGCACCTGCTATGGCAGTGGTCACTCCGACATGATTATTTGCTTGAATGCCCTGGAAGGATAAAATATTTAAAAATATATCCAGGTGCTAGCAGCAGATCTCAATTCAAACTCCACTACCTACCCTAGCTAACAACTGTCTTTGGAGACTTAATTTTACCTTCAGGAGTACTCCAGCTTCGCAAAGAATAGCCTCCAGAGAATAATAGGATAAGCAGGCCACTCCCCTGGAGAAAAATCTAGTGTAAAGAGGGTTAGTTTGCAGAAAATTCACTGCCTCCTCCCGTGTACATGGCAGACTACCAGTTGATCATGGCCCTCTTTTATTCCAAAACCGGATTCTGAGTTTTGAGATTCTACAACATTATTTTTAAGTAACCAAGTCACTTCCTTTCAATTGGTAGTGTTATTAGAATTAAATTTAATTGTCATCTCTATTAGAGAGGTATACCTCTCAGGTCATATGCATTCTGGAATATCTTTTCCCAGGCACATTTGTCCAGTGAGGGAACAGCCTCAGAAGTAGGTAGAGCATTGTGTGAAATAAGATCATGGAGATCTCACAGCGGTTCCCTGGGGGAAGGCACAGCTTTGGGCCTCCTTGGCCTGAGTGCCTTCTGGGGTATCTCCATATGCAGAAGCTCAGAGCCTAGCCTTGGACAGCCACAGACACGGGTTTTCTTCTCACTTCAGACACATATCATTTCCATAGCACTTGGGGAATGGAAATACCTATAGGAGTGAAGGTCAAGGGCTCTCCCCGGGTAACTCTTCCATTATTCAGCTTCCCTTTTGCCAATCTGCTACCAGCTATGCGCCCCATCATTATTGCTTCTGCCTCCACAGAAATGAAACCAAAGGCCTCAGCATACCCTGGCAGGACCAGGGGGCTGTTACCTAACGGTCCTCTTTCATTATGGGTACAAGGCACTTATCCATGCATTTGCACCATGACTTCAAGATAACATCTCCCTTTTCATACAGTCTCTTTGCAGCAGATTCCAGAATTGGATTGTAGTTTATCTTACTGGAAAATGCATTATCTTCATTTCAATTAACATTTTGATGTGGGACCAGCTGGGCAGAAGCAAGATCATTACATATCCTCAGAAATTCTTATTACCTTGGCTGCCTGGTACAAGATGTCAGATGTATCCTGATATCAAATCAAAAAATGGTGGAGGCCTTTGGTGTGTGAGGCAGTATTAATACACTCAAGCTTCATGCATTCCCCAACCTGCTTAATTCATTTCCATATCATTATCTTTCAACCTTGGGATTCAAAGGGAATCCCAGTCCTGCCTATGTCTAAAGACATGAGAAAAATTCATCTCTCTTTGCCCAAGGTTCTCCTCAGCTCATCCCTCCCACCTTAGCATCTTCCACCATAGCAGTGTTTAGAACCAAAGCACGAAGGGCTAGTGCCAGCAAGAGAGTGCACAGAAATATTGTCACTAGATCTAGGCAGAAGAGCCCGAAGGTATGATCCCAAAGAAACCAGACTGTCTCCAATAGCTGGCAGTGGTCATCCCATTCCACTTTGGCATGCCCTTGGCAATGGGAGCCTGGGTTGGAGAGCCAGCTGTGCCTATTGTTTCCACCTCAGCATCTTCCTGCCCAGACCTAGCAGCCCTGAGGTCCTAATGAGTATGCTACTGGCTTGTTGGTATGAAATATGGTGGCGTTGTAGGGGCAATCAGGCAAATGTGACTACCCATATGGTAGTTATTTTGTGTCTGGAAAGCTCTGCCCAGCCAGTACAGCTGTGGCCAGAGTGTGGTTATAAATTTGAACTCCTTCAGCCCATTTGCAACTCTGCCTCTGTTCTCTTGCATTCTGTTTGGTTGCCCTTTAGTTTCCTAGTAAATGTTCCTTTTGAAAAACTCAAACCTTGTCTCATTGAACTTGTGGGAAGGGGATTCTTCAGTATCTTTTTCAGGGTAGAGAAGGACACTAAATACCTTGGGGGAAAGTGGAAATAGTAGAAGAAAGAGAAACAACTAATCATGTCTCAGGGAAGGACCTTGGGAAGGATTGGTGCCAGGAGAAAGGAAGAAACCAGTTGTCCTCTCACCTTCCTGGCAATAAGTCCCAGCCCCTTCCTCATTGCCATCATCTTCAAGGAGAATTACCCTGGATGTGTTTTGTTGCCAGAGCCCCTTCCTGGCCGGTGATTTGTGCACATTGAGCATGTACCAGAAAGTATACTGGTACATGGCAGAAGCAGGGAGGGGAAAAGAGTGGTTTCTACAATGTAGATGCTTTCAAACTTCCCTAACAGTTATGACTCCAGGGATTTAGTCCTCATTGTCATCAATAAACCTATATTTCATATGAAAAGAAGGAAAGGAGACTGACAGAAGAGAGATATGGAAAATGGTTTGGTATTTTCATGACTATCCTGTCCTGTGATAGAGGATGTTCTAATCATATAACAAAGCACTTCAAAACATAGTGATTTAAGTAGAAATGCATTCTTTCTCAAGATGATGTGGGTTATCTGGGCCGACCTTCGTGGAAGAAGTGAAATGATAAAACTGAGGAAAGAAAATAATCAGGAATGTTGTCCCAACAGTGGGAAAAAAAAAATGTCCCACTAGGGAAAACCTGTGGGACAACTCCAAGGAAAACCGGGAAAGATAATGTTTCTAACATTCTGGGAGCTTCAAAAGGTGAACCTAGGTCCTCATCTCTAAGCCCAGGACAGATATGAGGCAAAAAGAAGTGCTGAGAAGTGCCAGGACCTCCTCAGGCATCCCTGATGGCAGATGTAAATCTCCCTTCACTTAATGTCCCATGAAAGCAGATCAGGCCTCTCCCAGGGACTGGCAGAAACCCACTTCCTTCAAAGTGCTTAAGTGTCACTTGCTGCCCAGGCTCCCTGAGCATATGGGCTACGAAATTCAACAAGCTATATGATCATCTCTGCACTTTCCTCCCTGGTGTCTTCCCACTTGGGTACAGAGTTCTGAGCCTGGAAAGGATTAAGAGCCAAGATTAAAAATGATCCCCCAAAGCCTCAGAAAATTGGGGCCCAACCCTGCAGTCCAGTCATCTTGACTAAGCTTTAGTGGCATCAGAGTCTCAAGCTCACCCACAGGCCAGCACCAAACTTTAATATGACAATGACTTTCATGTCACCTCCTCCTAGTAGGAAAGGGAAGAATAGGTCAAATGGACCTGGGTCACGGATGCTGTCTTCAAGGCTCTGTCATTGATACCACACCCCCAAACTACATCATAAAACAGACATCTCCGAAAGATGAATGAGCATTGCCAGACAATGAAGAAATGTATTTATCAATATGAAAATTTATTTATCAATATGAAATTTATTGATCATAATTGACATTACATCTTCCAGGTTACAATATTTGATATTGCTTTTATCCATTTGCTTTATTTTTTGAAAATTCAACTTTGATTCTAAACAGTAAAGGTAGTTTTTTAAAAAATTAATTTATTTCTTTTTGGCTCAATGCTGAATGTATTGTAGTTATTGTTTCAATGACCATTCATTGCATTAAAGTTATTTCCAAGTCAGCATTTTACATAGGAATATTTATGGTTTTTCCCATCAAGCAAACATTGTCTCCAAGATGCTGGCTTTCATTGTACGTAAAATTCCTTTTTTATGATGTCCAGAGTCTTAATTTTGAATTTATCCGATTTGAATTTATCAAAGTAAGACAATTTCTCCAATCTGCCAGACTCAAAGCTTTCAGAGAATATTAAAACCATTTCTTCAAATACCTGAAGACACTTGTCAGGACTTCAGAAATGAGCTTGCAAATAGGCCTTCCAGAAACAAATTTTTATCTTTTGTTTTTAAAAGTAATGATTTTGAAAATACTTATTTTCTCTTCAAGGAAATCTAGAACTAAGTTTAAAATTTTATGTTTTTGTTTTTTGGGAAATAAAACTTTCAAACAATCCTGTTTTAAAAGCACACAAGAAAGTGCAAAAAGATAAGAGCTCAGAAAAGAAAGGCATTGCCACAAATTGCACATTTGTAAAAGAGAAACAAATACACTGTCCCTGTATGTCACATCTACAGCTCAGCATGGACCTCTGCTCAGAGTTCACTGGACCTGCTGGCTCTAGCAAGGCTCCTGGGCCGTTTTAGCTAAGCACAAAATCTGCGTTATGACTCGACACTATGGTCCATGTTTTCTAATTTTGTTTTCAGGATAGATAGAGCGACTATAAAATCTTTTATAGAGAATAAGACCCAGGCATCATTGTGCCAAGCCTGCCAGATAAAAGGTGGTGTCTGGGCAGCACAGGAAAATGTAAGAAGAGCAGGAAAATGCTATCTTCCTCTTCCGAATTAGAACTCCAGGAGTTAAAAGTATTCCAACCAAATTAAATATTTTCTAAAATACATATTGGCTTTACCTTGTTCTCCACAAAATTAGGTGTCATGTTATCTTTTTTAAAAAAATTATTTTTTCAGTTGTAGTTGTACACAATACCTTTATTTTGTTTATTTTTATGTGGTGCCAAGGATCGAACCCAGGGCCTTGCACATGCTAGGCAAGTGCTCCACCGCTGAGCCACAACCCCAGCCCAGTGTCATGTTATCTTAAAGAGGACTTCTGGTTTTGAAAGAATCCTATTTGCTTCCCTAAAATTAACAAGAAAACTTGTGGTGGGGTGGGTACTTGGGGATTCAACTCAGGGGTGCTTTACCACTGGGCTACATCTCCCTCAGCCTTTTTTATTTTGACATTAGATGCTGCCTTGGCACCCAGAGTCACTGGGATCATCGGCATGTGCCACCATGCCTGGCACAAAAAATCATTTAAGTTTTGACTTCCAGTGTTTTCCACATTTGAAATCCATGTTGAAGAGCCAATGGCATTCATGTGTGAGATGCAGCTGGTTCTGGGGGGTTAGCAAGAGGAGGCTGCCTACCTGACATGCTGTGGTAGATCCTGGCCCTCACTAGTGCTGTGAACACCTGCTGGGCCCTTCACAGTGACTACTGGACACGGGAGACAGTGCTTGCTGTAGCAGTCCAATTAGCAGCTTAGACAAACACTCAGGGGCTCTCAGGTCAAGATAATACAATTTGACAGCAACTACCAAGGGTTTTGCTGTCTCCTGACTTGAAAAGGTGTTCTTGTTCCCCACAGAAAGAAAGAGAGAGTAAGAAAGAAAAGAAAGTGTATCTATGTCATCAAACAGGAGAGAACAAGGACAACTACCATGTGGAAAAGGGGAATGCAGTGAGGGGGAAACATCATGTAAAGCTCAAATATAGACTCCTTGATTTTTCTGTTTTAAAGTATTTAAGTTTTAGGAAAAATAAGTGTGGATTTCAAAATATATAAACAGTGGATTTCAAAGGAAATCTAAAGATTATGTTTGTAAATTTAAAGAGTTCCATAAACAAGAAAAGTTTAGCAAATCATTCAAATGCTCCTGATTATCTGGTAGATCAAATATTGATATTTGGCTGATTGGTGGCATTATGTCAATTTTTCCAGCCCATGCCAAAGCAGCTGTCAGCAGTTTCCTTCATAAAGGACTACTTGATCCCGAGTGTAAAGTTTTGTTGAAAATCACTGCGCCTTAGGAAGAGAAGAGCAGCTTAGGAAACCACAGCCTTCATGTTCTGTGATGCTCCCAGGAATGGGGCAGGACCTTGTTGAGGAAGGCATTTCCATAAATGAGGAAAGATTCCTCCTCCACTGACCTTCAGTTCATGACCTTCTGTGACTTCGGGAGACAAGGTAAAAACACTAGTCTGGGAGAGGAAGATTTTAAGCTTAAAACTGTAATTACACAGTTAAGGACTGGGGAAGGAGACGAAACTTCCACCATCTCCTTGAAACTATGCTGGTGAATCAGCTCACTGTTTGGGGTCCTAACCAGAAAATATTTGCCCTATTCTGATGGACAGAAGTAGTGGTAGAGACCAGCTGGTAATCAGAAGATGCAAAAGGAACTCAAACCAGTTACCTTCAAACTGAGCACAGGTGGGAGACAGCCCTGCCCCGTGGAGTCCTAAGAACCTACTTACCGCCCTGTAAGCTCCAGGCCTCCCGTTCCTGTACTCCTTGCCATCAGGTCCCACCCAGACCCTTGTCAGCCCCTAGTGTAGCCAGGCCAGGGACATGTGAGAAAATGAAAAGCACCACACCTGTGACTGTATTTGGCCCCCACTCTTCTGGTCTTTAGAAAATGTTAGCAATCCCCAAATGGTTCAAACAAAAAAAAAGCATGGACATAAGAAACCCTTACTGAGAACTTTCTGCCTTGACCCAACCCCTCTCTGGTTTCCTATCATGGCGCTTGGCATCCTCATGCCACTCTACACATACACATGCACCAGTAAAATTACTGGGCAGGACCAGCTCAGAAAAGGCTGGTGCAGAACTTGATGTCATTTTCAGGCCAAGGAAAATTATTGCAGAGAGCATGGCCCCATCAGAACTGGAAGATTTGTCCTTGTGTATCTCTTTGTAGCAAGTAGCTCTCTGGGTCTTATGGAAATTGATGCCGGGGGAATGCCAGAAACAAGGTGAGTTCTCCATGAATGTACCCGGCCACCTAGGACAGATGGACTGGTCTTCTCAGGAGCCTCCTGTCTCCTTAGATGCCTGTGACATGCAGTCACAGAAGCTCTCACCCATCATTTTATGCAAAATTCCATATAACACTCATTTTCATAAACCAGTCTAGGAAAAGTATCCTAGAGGTGACACCACCTTTTCAGAGCCATAATATGTGGGTTACAAAAAGATGTCAGAGACTACAGTGTAAATGCATAGGGCTTGTCAGAGCTGTCAATTCTGTTGATAAGCTGTCATTAACATGTAGTGTTTGCACGTGACTCCTAGCCTGACGAGTGCTGAACAAAGACCAAGATGCCACACCTGTGTGGGCAGAGTCATATACAGAGGGTAGCCCAGAGCTCTGCTCCTGCCTCTGATGCCAAGCCCTTCCTGTGGGGTTCCCTTTCTTCTCATGTGAGGCAGGGTTTGTTCAGTGTATCCTGTGCCCTTCTGTCTCTGGTGTTTTTGTGTCTCTGAGTCTAGGGAACTGCTTATGCCCGTTACTGGGAAAGCCACATTGCTGGGCTGTGATGGTGCAGTGCTCGACACCTACTGCCCAGAAACTCAAGTTTAGGCTACCTCGGGAGGAAGGATTTTGATTTCCATGGAACATCATCTGTCTTTCCATGCCCTCCATTGTTTTTCAGTTTCCTCTTCAATAGATTTTCTTTTTTCACAAATGATCTGAAAGGAATTTGACTTTGAGAGTGTCCAGAAAAATCTCTTAATAACCAGTGATGCCTAGTGCAGATCATAAAACCAGGACTGGAATTCCTTAAGCAGAGGAAATTCCATTTTGAATTAAATACCGAAACAGGTGCTCTCAGTACCCACAAAAGATTAATCCCAGTCCTACAAGGAAAGGGTAGAGCCACAGGAAGTTTCCTGGAAGGGGAAATTCTGACAAAGAAGGATGTATTAGATGAGAACAAGGAGAAAGACAGTCGGTGTGGATAGTTCAGGGCCAGGAAGGAGGCAGGACACTGAGCACCTCTTTTCCTGGCCTACTTTTTTTTTTTTTTTATTGGTACCAGGGATTGAACTCGGGTACTCAGGCACTCGACGACTGAGCAACATCCCCAGTCCTATTTTGTATTTTATTTAGAGACACAGTCTCACTGAGTTGCTTAGCACCCTACTTTTGCTGAAGCTGGCTTTGAACTCTCGATCCTCCTGTCTTAGCCTCCTGAGCTGCTGTGATTACAGGTGTGGGCCACCGTGCCCGGCTCCTGGCCAACTTCTTTAAGGGGCAGCCTGTCATCCCTTGCCTAGTGCTGTCATAGAAAACTGTGTCCTATGAGCCCATGGACTTGTCTGTGCAGCTCATGCTGCTCAGCTCTGTGCTCACTTCTGTCAAGACAGAGGTATTTGGGTGTCAAAATCAAGTACCTTCTACTCCAAACTGCACAGCTCACACAAACTAGCGCTGCCCACCCACTCAGTGGCCCCTGCAGCACTGGATCAAGTTGTGGATTTCTTGCACCTGCTGCTCTCCTGACTGCAAAGACAGTCCTGTATTCTCATTCCTCAGCCTGTTTTGAAAATAAAACCACACAAGTCATTCTTCCAATTGATCAGGAATGGTGGTCAGATTGATTAGGGGAGGAGGAAAGAGAAAGGAGAAGGTTTGTGGGTACCTATTTTAAATGGAATATATTCTCATTCAAATCTAAAAAGGAAAAGGAACACAATTGGGCATAGTCCGATGCCTGCCTGAAAAGCCTCTGCCCTCTAGTGGCCAAAGGCTCCAAACAAAAAGTTTGCACAAAAGTTGACCCAATGTTTAGGTTTGGGACACTGAACTAAGACCACTCTTAGTTCAGTGTCCCAACTCTCTGGGGATCATAGGTAACCATCAGCTTTAAGTCCTGGGGATCTCTCCCCAATGGGATAGATGTTCACAAAACTTCAGAGATGTCACCTGGGAACCTGGGCAGGAGAGACTCAGTAAGTCCTGTGCTGGGCAGACACAGAGCCTGGATAAGACCCAGAATTTTCACACATACTGACCAGCCCTGGGCCTGAGGCCTCCAACATCGTCTTCTGGCCATCATCTCCAACATCATCTCCAGCTGCATCCACACCTTCCACACCTCCAGGAGTCACTAACACACATCTCACTCCCGTCAGTGGCTTTCACTACTCAGTCCCTTACTCTGTTGTCTGTACACCCCCAGTCTAGAGGCTATCCAAGCTGCACAATAGTAGGCAGAATTTCAAAAGCTCTTGGCAGAGATGTGGTTGCCAGATGCTAAGAAAACAGAGACTCAATATAAGCCACCTGAGCCTACCCAACCACAACTGATGTGTCCAGCATTTGACCAGGATCTATTAGGACCAGGTGCTTGGCTTCCAGAAAGAATCCATTTATAGGAAATTGCACAGGTGGTTTTCAAAAGCTGAACCAGAGCCACCACAATGAGAGGTTTGAGCAGAGGGAGGCCATGCCCACCAATGAAGGCTGTGGGAAAGCAGACCAGGCTCTCCACTTCAGGTAGGGAACAGCACCTGTGCCAGCCACTTGAGAAGGTTCTGGAGAGAAGACATTTCCAGTAAAACATGGGGCAGTCATAAATGAATGTCCAAAACTGAGATTGTGCTCTGAGTAGACTCCAGCCAAGTGAGGGAAGAGGAAGGACAACATGAGGTAACTGGAGGTGAAGGGGGCCTCTTGGAGGCGTCTCACTCATGTCAAATCATGACATTCTTGATCAATGGAAAGACTGGTGCTGAGTGTTCGTGTTCCCCCAGATTCTTATGTTGAAGCCCTGGCCCCCCGGGTGATGGCATCCAGAGGTGGGAACTTCTGGAGGTAGTGAGCCTAAGACGAGGTCATGGAGATGAGACTGCCATAATGGGATTAGCGTCTTTATGAGAAGAGGAAGAGACTAGAGAACACAGCAAGAGGATGGCTATCTATGAACCAAGAAGCAACCCTTGCTAGACACTGAATCCAATATCTGGATTGTGAATGTTACAGCCTCCAAAACTATGAAAAAAAATATCAATTGTTTAAGTTACCCAGTCTTTGGTATTTTGTTATAGTGATCTAAGTTAATTAAGAAAATGGGTGACTTACAGCAAAGGATACTTGGAGACAGAAAGGTAATTAAAGGCCTAGTTTGTAATGACTAGAGATATCACAATCAATTACATAAGAAAGTTTCGATTAGCTATATGGAGGTGTGCTCTCCTGATTCCATACTAGTTTTAAAATGATTCTCGAAATATCTCCTTAAAAAAATACCAACTTGTTTCAATAACCTGTTACCAACAAACTCTTACCAAAACTTCTCAGTCAGAAACTCTTAAATTCCTCCGACAATATATTTGTTCCTTTTTAGTCCATCCTGAAACTGAATTTAGTCCCTATGAAATCCCATAGACCACACCCTTTCCCTCCACTTTCACCTCCTTCTCTTCCACATAATCCAAAGAACTGAAAAGAAAAAGAATAGTAAATTAATAGGAAAATCAATACATTTTGGCAAATGTCATTGTGCTTAAGAAGGATAGCTCTTTTAAACTCCTCAGTACACTCATTCAAGTACAAAAAAAAAAACAATTAAAAAAACTCCTCACAAAAAAATAAATAGATAAATAAAACTCCTCACAAGTGGATTCTGTTCTATTGCTTGCTTCCCTTCCCTGCCCCTCAGTTCAATTGTAAGTTCTTGGGGGGCAGAGCTATGTCCTCTTACTTTCATAGCATATTGGCTCAAGACTCAATGAAGGGCTGGGTATTTAGCTCAGTTAGTAGAGTGCTTGTTGCATGCACTAAGGCCCTAGGTTCAATCCCCAGCACCACACACACACACAAAAAAAAAAAAAAAAAAAAAAAAAAAAAACTCAATGAAGATGTAACCTAGACACTTCTATAAGTCATTCTTGCTTTTTTTGTTGTTTGTTTTATTTTTCTACCGCTACAACCAGTCTTCTAAGGTCTCTAGTTCTGGTTTTCCTTTGTATTAAAAGGGCTAAGAATTTTTAACAGTTTGTTTGGTACTTCAGGCTGTCCTTCTTTAATCAGTACCCCCTCCCTCCTGCAAGTGCCTGAATTTGGGAACTTTGATTGTTCTTGCAAAGTCCTCCGCACACAGCTACTGCAAAGACTGGTGGGTGCAGGCTGATATTTGTCTGTCTCTCTGAGGTGGCAGAAAGGTAGAAGGCAAGGTGGTTTCTTACTGAAAATGTGGAAGGCCCTCTGGAATTTCTTGGATGTTAAAATATGCTCAGTATTTGGAGTAGAATAATTCTTTACAGAGTAGGAAGGAACTAGACTACCCTCAAACCCTGAAAAGGCCTCCCCAAACCTTTGTCAAAATTCTCTTCTTTCCTTGGGAGGACTGTGTGGTGGAGCCTGGTGAAGGGTGAAGAAACCTTGGGGCAGCACAAAGAGATTGAAGGGAGCAGGATGAGATTTCTGAGAGAGTAGAGTTGAGCATTCACCCTGGGTGGGTGCCAAAGGTCTCCACTAGGGTCACGGGCAGGACCTGGAGGACAGAGGGCAGGGCCATGGTCAAGAGTGCTGAATACATTAGAAAAACCAGCTCAGGTCCGTTGCAGGGAAGGGCCAGGACAAGTTATTGAAATAGATCATGATTCCGGGTGATGGGCACACAGAGAAGCTAGTAAGTAAAATAGGAGGCAGCCTCAAATAATTTCTGAAGCTTAAGACTAAACCTAATTCCAAACAGGACTATTTCACATGTTAGGAGGGAACCAATGTGAGAATTAGCTTGCTTTTTTAAAAGAGAGTTTGATGGAGACAGAGAGGGGAAGGGACAGTCAGAGAAAATATAAAAAGCAGATTCACAAGTTGGGAGTTCCTAGCTGTGCTTGCCTAGAAGTACTAAGGAAAAGATCTCTTTATACCTTAATAATCTCTGAAAGATCCCTGTACCTGATACAGTAGATGAATTATAAAGATCTTCTTATATCATTAAGAAAATAATAAATGGTTTTTAAAAAACAAATAAGTTTGAGGGCTGGGGTTGTGGTTCAGCGGTAGAGCACTTGCCTAGCACACGGGAGGTACTGGTTACGATTTTCAGCATAACATAAAAAAATAAATAAATAAAATAAAGGGATTGTGTCCATCTACAAATAAAAATATGTTTTCTTTAAAAGTAAATAAGTTTAAAATATGCTTGTAAAGATTCCCATTAAAATATTTAAGTTTAAAAATATTTTGGGGGGGCTGGGGTTGTGGATAGCACATGTGACTAGCACATATGAGGCCCTGAGTTTGATCCTCAGCACCACATAAAAATAAAATAAATAAATTTTTTTTTAAAAAAAATACTATATTTAAAAAAAAAAAATTTTTTTTTTTTTGGCTTTTTCCAAAGTGGGGATTGGCAGCGGGGAAACCTTGTGTTTTTTTGAAAATTTATTTATGAGGGCTGTCTTATTCTCCAGTAATTGTAGAGAAATTAGGTATCAAGTCCACAGTACTGCATTGCCCATGAATTTGACATGTCCAGGAACTTCATCTTCACAGGTAGGTGGAATATGTTGAACCATAGTGAAATTGCCCCAAATCTGTCCCATTTACTAAGGGATAGAAGAACTGATTCTCTCAAAATAAGATTTGGGGTCTCTGCTAAAAATCTATCAACAAAGGGGCTAAGGCACTCATGTGCAGCTCTGTGAATTTCCAAGTGCCTTTCAGAGAAGCCCTCAGGTGATATGCCCTGGAGGCTCTTGAGGTTGGCAAGGTTGCAAGAAGTGGGGGATGATTTAGTGAAGGGATAGTTCTAGAAGCAAATCTGAACCCAGACCAAGAGGAAAGTTGCCGTTCATTCAGGAGTTATCAGGCAAGAATGTGGTGTCTAAACAAGGCTCCAAGACTGAGGGAGAGATATGTAGCAAAGACTAGAAGGATAGCAGAGACTGCAGAAGTGTGCTTAATTCTGAGAAGACGACTTTCTGGCCAAAGATACATTTAAAAGGGTGTATGTGTGTGTGTGTGTGTGTGTGTGTGTGCGTGCGCGTGTGTGCGCGCGCACGCGCATCCCCAACCATTGAGAATGTATCTCACGTATTCTTTCCTCCTGTGCCTACCAGTTACTCCTGTTATCCATCTCAGCTTAGATGCAATTTACTTGCAAAGACTTCCCTGAGCCTGAGGAATTTAGTCTTCATTGGGAGAGAGCTGGCATCAAATCAAGACTCCTAAGCAGGGACATTTCATAATGAGGTTTGCATATTGGCTCCATTACCATGGCTATGGTGCAATGATACACTAGAAGGGCTCAGAATGGAGGCTACAGTAAACAGTGCAGAATCTGGCCATCACCCTCCCTTACTCTGTTCCTCATTAAATCAGTAACCAAGTTCCACTAATTCTATATCTTAAATATGTCTCAAAGGCGTCCATCTAACTTCCTCTCCTCTTGGACAATACACTCTCCTGGTCCTTCCAAATCACTGTGCCAGCCTCCTAATCCATCTCCCACCAAGAACTTATTTTTGCTGCCCTCTAATACCTCTTCACCTGACCTCCAGAAAGCTCTCTAAAACACAAATCTATTTGCGTTATCCACTTGAAATTCTAATTGTTTTCTCATTCTTACCATAACACCTGGAAGGTTTGGCAGGTCCTAAAAATATTGACAATACCTGGCCTCTCCTTATCATACTTAAAGGGACACTGTGGTACACTGCCCCCACCTTATCCTTTATGACAAGGACACACATTCTTGCAGCTGTGCAAATATGGACACTAACAGGTCACAACTGAGTCTCTCTCCAGTAATTACCCCCCGCCAAAGGAAACTCTCAATACTACACGCCTTCCCTCCTTGGGAGTAGTGCTCATCCAATAACTGCTTGGTGTGGGAATGCCAAGGGCATAGCTGTTGGGCCCATCTAATTGCAGAACTCCGAGTACCATCAGTTGGGGCCTGTGTTCCAAGCATTTCAGTTCAACTTTTCTTCTGCCCAGTCTGCTTCTTTTACTTCCTCATAGGTATAGGTATTGTTTCAGACATACATCTTACATATAAATTCATCTGAATTTGTTTCCTGGGAAGCCTAAACTCCTATACTGTCCCAGTCCTGTAGAAACTTCATATACAATTTTTATAAGTTCCTCAATCTGCTAAGCTCTCTGGCTTGTGGGTCTTTGCATGGACTGCTGCTTCTGCCTACAACATTTTCCACTTCTCCTCACTATCTATACTATAGTACTAATTCCTTTTCATCCTTCAAATCTCAGCTAAGATGCACTTCATTTGAGAATTTATCTCTGATTTCCTGAGCTCAGGTACTCACCTTCATTCTGTCATGGCACTTAGTACAACCCCTGTGACTTCTTCTTTTTTTGAATTTTTTTAAACCTTCATTTGATTAATTTACTTGTATGTGATGCTGAGGAATGAACCCAGTGCCTCACATGTGCCAGACAAGTGCTTTCTACCACTGAGCTACAACCCCAGCCCCTGTGACTTCTTAAATTGTGCTGATTATAAATTATGTATCTATATAATTGTTTCCCTACTAACCTACATCCTTTGTGAGGACAAGAAATCTATCTACTATGTCTTCATTGTATCCTTAGGGCAGAGTCCAGTATCTGGAACACAATAGGTTCCCTGAAATATTGGTCAAATGAATAAAAAGTAGGAAACAAAGAAGCCCTAAGTAATGAATTTGCAGTAGAATAAAAGAGAAGGGGGCATATTTTATATGTATTTAGATGGCAAAATTAATGCATTGGTGACTGATTAATTGAACAAATATAGGAACAAAAGACAGGAAGAATCTAGAAAATACCTGCATTTTTGTCTTTGTAAGCAGGTAAAAGATGATGCTTAAAAAAAAATCATTTAGAAGGAAGTTTGAGTAGAGAGAAAAATGATAACAGGAAAGTCTGTGATGTCTATTCCACATCCAAATATGAATGTCCAGCAGGCAGATGGAAAGTGGGTTTGGACCTCAAGACCTGCGTAAACCTGCAATTGGAAATCATCAGTGTATGTCACCCAGGAATTCCCTTATCAAGTTATATCTGGCCAAGAACACCCTGCACACCCCAGTGGAACTTCTATATTTTGTCTCCACACTGCCTTCTTTTACAACTCACTCAGTGCTTATATCAGTTGACTTCCTTTTCCAAAACAAAGTTCCATAGGCTGAGTGACTTAAACAAGAGACATTTATTTTCTCACAATTGTAGATTGCAAGGCCCAGATCAAAATGTCAGCAGATGTGGTTTCCTTTGAGGCCTCTTTCCTTAGCTTGTAGGTGGCTGCTTCCTCACTGTATCCTCTTGTGGTCTTTTCTATGTGCATGTACCTCTCCTGTGCCTCCAGATTTCCTCTTTTGTTACAGAGACATTAGTCACATTGGTTTAAGATCCACACTAAGTACCTCATTTTTACTTAATTACCTTTTTAAAGGCTCTGCCTCAAAATACAGATTCTGGATTACACAGGGACTAGGGCTCCACCATAGAAATTGGGGTGGGGACACAGCTCAGCCCTTTTACAGTGTAATGTTTCTTCTCTTCCTCTTTTCACACCCAAAGGCTACAAGCCCACACCTCTCCACCAGAGTGTCAATGTCCAGATTGTCTTTCCCTCAAATTGCCAAGATTCCAATTTCCACATGCATGGAAACAGAGGAGAGAGGGGTATTCTGCCTAGATTGGGGTTAGAGGAAGATCTGAAGAATGAGTAAGAATTCACTAATTACAAAGGGAGAGATGTTCTAGATTGTAGGACTTCCATAAGCAAAGATATCAAATATTAAAAAAAAAATCTCATGAGAGTTTGGGAACAATTAGATGTGGCTTTTGTGGAGGAGGAATGGTATGAGTTGTAGGAAGATTAGCAGAGGTCACACTATAGAGAGTTTTCATTAAAACCAGTCAGTTCTGTATCTAGAGATGAACACAGGAAATTAGAAGCTGCTACAACCACTCATGCAGGAAAGAATGCCATTACTTGTAAAAGGATGAAAAATTTGAGGATGACATTAAAGCCAATAGCTATGAAGTGGGGTAGGAGTGGCAATAAAAGATAAGGGACAAAGTGGAGGGGAAAGGGAGAAGAGAACAGAAGAAAAGGAGGAGACATACTGTGTGTATATCAATGATGAAGCCTGTTGTTCCAGGGGGGATTCTGTTGGGCTGGCCTCTGACTCCTTGACAAGGCAGAATTGCCTTCCTCAAGCCTAATCAGCATCTCCTAGTTAAGTGGAGGATAAGTCAAGTGGTCAGTTAATATGGGGATTGTTATGGTTTGGATGTGAGATGTTCCCCAAATGCTCACCTGTGAGACAATGCAAGAGGATTCAGAGGGGAAATGATTGGGTTTGAGCACCTTAACACAATCAGTGAATTAATCACCTGATGGAATTAATTAAGTGGTAATTGAAGGGAGGATTGGGTGTGGCTGGAGGAGGTGGGGCATTAGAAGTGCTCGCTGCTTTTTGACCATCCTGTGAGCTGCTTCTCTCTGCCACATTCTTCTGCTATGATGTTTCAGCCTGACCTTGAGCCCTGAGGAATGTCTATGTCTGTGGATTGAGACCTCTGAATCGTGACCCTCAAATAAACTTTTCCTCCTCTAAAGTTGTTCTGGTTGGGTCTTTTAGTCAGCAAAAAAAGCTAACACGGGAATGCAGAAGAAGAAGGAGCCACCAGCGGGGGATGGGGGGTGTGGTGTGGAGAGAGAAGCAAAGAATCCCAAGATGAACTTGAGGTCTGGATAAGATCAACGTTGGTGGGGGGGAGGTTGTAACTGGGAGGGTCACTTTCAGAAGATAGTTCAGGGCAGAGCTTGCAGATCAAGAACTAGTGAATCCAGCTGGATGCTGTGGTACACGCCTGTAATCTCAGAGGCTCAGGAGGCTGAGGCAGGAGAATTGCGAGATCAAAGCCAGCCTCAGCAATTTATCAAGACCCTATCTCAAAATAAAAAATAATAAGGGCTGGAGATGTGGCTCAGTGGTTAAGTGCCCCTGGGTTCAATCACTACTCTGAGGAAATAGCGGTGGGTATCACCAGACAAAAGTTCCCCCTCTCAGGATACTGAGATAAGAGAACAAAAGGATCAGATCCTTTCAGAGGAGAAAAGATGGAGGGAAGAGTCACATGTTGACTACTGTGCTCACTAGTGAGCTCAGAGTAGTGATTAAAGAGGTTAAATATAAGGAAGAAGACAGCAAAGCAAAGTGATTGGTTTCACCCCAACTGCAGCTTAAAGGCAGAAAACCATCTTTTTCTTGCCTACCAACATAGTGTTGTGGGGCAGGTCCCTCAGAAAACACACCAAGTCCCAGTTTTGTCCAAATTGAAGAGTCTTTATTTAGCTGGACAGCTGGCAACTGCTCCCCGCAGGACTCATAACTGTTTCTGCAAGGAACAACCCCAAGTCTGAGCATTTTAGGATATTTAAAGGCAAAATCTGGGTTGATGTAGCTGTAAGCAAGCAGGTAGAGAAGGTGGATTGGGCAGTTAGTGAGACAATGCAATAGGTACATTGGTATTTCCCACAGGACTTTACAGGTTGGCATTGCAGCAAGCAAGCAGAAGGGAAGCGGATCAAAATGACTCTAGTTGAGTACAAGTTAGAGAATGGTTACTAACGTCTAGACAATCAATCTCTTACAAGGTACATTGTCCAAGAAAAATGGAAACCAAAGAACTATTTTGTGTTGCCAAGAATGCTATGCTAGGTAAATATTAATGGGTACAGAGGCAGGGCTTTCCCATGGGAGAAGCATTTCTTACATGATATGGAGTCTTAGGGTAAAATGGAGTCTGTTTGGTCATTGTCCATATAGGCTGGCCCATAAGAACAGCACCCAATGAGTAGGAATACTCTAAATAAAGATGGTCATGGCTGGCCAGTTTGTGTCAGTCAAAGCTGGGACTATCTCCAAAGTTAGCTAGTTTTTTTTGTTGTTGTTGTTTATTTGTTTGTTTTGCTTTTTGAAACCTCTGGTCACAAGAAATGAGGGTTTCCATTCTGGGTCTGTCCCGTGGATCATCAGTCCTACGGCTGCCAGTAATGGGATTCGTGCTTCTTTGGGATTACACAGAGTAAAGCTCTTGCTGGGCCTTATGGCACACATGTAATCCCAACAGTTTAGCAGGCTGAGGCAGGAGGTTTGCAATTTCAAAGCCAGCCTCAGCAATTCAGTGAGATACTGAGAAACTCAATGAGACCTTGTTTCTAAATAAAATATAAAAAAGGGCTTGGATTGTGGCTCAGTGGTTCAGTGCCCCTGGATTCAATCAGTGGTACCAAAAATAAAAAAGCTTTCCAACTAAGACCAGGTATGGTCAGTCAGAGGCCCGATTTGTCCCTGTGAAGCTGGTAACCATAGAGAGAGTGGTGAGGAGCCTGCATCACTAGCAGGGAGACAAGGGAGTCCATCCCAGAATGGGGCCAAGCTCTTTGGAGCCCATGCCAGAGACATAGGGGCAACAGCAGCCCTGGAACCAACCTGAGGACTTCTGCTACGACTGAGGATCCTTGGGACATTCCTTCCTCATGGACTGTCTGGTAATTCTTTAGGTTTTATTACTATTGAATGCGCATTTCAGTGCAGAAATAATCTAAGCATACTACAGAAAGCCCACAATGACAGCACCCACCCAAGTATTAATTGCGAGACAAGAATTTTGCTCTACTGAATCTTTTTCATCTTAGTTTACAATCTCAGTGTTAGGACTTGAGGCATTCATGGTAGAAAATCACCAAAACACTTTTGTATGAGACTATTTAAAATGCCAAGGATGAGAAGTTGTTTTTTTTTTTTTAATATTTATTTTTTAGTTCTCGACGGACACAACATCTTTGTTGGTATGTGGTGCTGAGGATCGAACCCGGGCCGCACACATGCCAGGCGAGCGCGCTACCACTTGAGCCACAGAAGGAGCCTGAGTCAGGATTTTTTAATAAAGATTCAGCTAAAGAGATAACTAAAGTTCAACTAGTTTTAGGGACAATTCAAGTTCAAAGAAGGTTCTCAGAAATAGGAGATATTGTTTTTCAGAATGAGGAGCTATTGTTTGGGACTTGACAAAAGGATTGGAGAGAAATGGGAGCTAAGGTCATATTAAAGAGGAATGGGGAGGAACATATACTGGGAACAAGAACTTTCAAGGGCTGCCAATAGAAATTTCTCAGATTTCCAGTGTCTATTGCAGGGACCAAATGCAAAGGTCTTCTGATTATTGGCCAGAAGTCTTTCCATATCTCATAGATACCCCAATCTTCCCCACCTTGGTAGTGATTGATAAAGAACCCTGGGAAGTCCTGAACACACTCATGAAGAAGTGGTTGAGATAGGTAAAAGCCTGAACAGCAAGTATAAAATTAGAAGATTTTACCACTTGGCTCTAGGGATCTGATTTATCTTCAACTGGATTGGAAACTGCAGAAGTTGGATGCTATGTATTTCTAGCCTGTAGCTGTCTAAAGGGAATTCTGACATTTGTGACAGAAAACTCTAGGACTTCTTTACAAAGGAGTTGCACTTTGGCTTGGCTCTAGAAGCATCACTATCTTATTAATTGTTTTTCTTCTTAAGAAAAATCTTCTGGACTCAACCCAGGGAAGCCAGGCCTGTAGCTCATTGTGCCTCTCTGCTCACTGAGCAATGCAGCCCTGTGCATTGGCTTTTCAGAGACAGTGGTAGATCAGGGTTCATTTTTCCTTGCTGTGCCTTTAAGAGCTGCAGGAATGCAAAGTAAGTCTGGAGGAGAGGTGGGTCTCCCAACAGAACTTCTGGGAAAAGGATCCTGGGAACTTCTGCCAGAAACTCAACTGAGATTCCAACTCCAGAAGTTATTGGGGGTGGTTTGTGTTGGGTCAGGCCTCTGATTGGACGGCAGAGTCTATTAGGGAGGAGGAAAGCAAAAGTAAAAAGGAAACAGCTGGGGGAGGGGAGCAGAGGAAAGGCCTCCCCACCCCCTCCTACACTGAAAGCTGAAAGCTGTGTGCAGCCATTAGCCTGGGGAGGGTCTGTGCATGTCAAGGGTGAGGGCAGCAGAGGCTGAACTCAGGAAGCTCTCTGCACCAAGTGAGCCTGCAAGGACTCCAGGAACTGACTTTACCAACAGCTGGACTTGATCACCAGCTCACAAACTGAGATCATGCATTGGGTGGAATAACAAGCTGACTTTGCTCTCCGGCTGTGCAAGACATTGTTTTTCAAGGATTTCCCAAAGCAGCCAATAGATAACAGAAGACCACCACCTGGACCCTTGAGACTTCTCTAAGGACCACTTTAAGATTCCACTCCTGGCAGAGTTTGCAGGATCATGGTGGCCCTTTGGGGAGCTTCTGCTCTGCTGGTTCTGTTCCTTGCAGCCTTTCTGCCCCCACCACAGTATGCCCAGGATCCAGCCATGGTGCATTATATCTACCAGCGCTTTCAAGTCTTAGAGGTAGGTGACATCTGTGAAATTTGCACAGGGAACATGCCTCCTGGAAGTCACCTTGCTGTATTGTCTACTGGAATGTATAGGAGGTGATAAATCCATATCTAAAATGACACAAATGTGTGTAGTCTATTAGTTTAGGGCATCAATTCTAGAATCCATTTTCCCAGACCTTGGCTTCCTTCTGTTCTCTGATCTGGCAGTTTTTCTCATCTATAAAATGGAGATAATAATATAAATTACTTTCTAAGATTATTCTGAAGATTTAACACAAAGATTCCAGCTCTGAGAAGTTGTGGGTGGTTTGTGTTGGGTCATTAATCCATACTTAAAACATTGCCTAGCATGTTAGGTAAATGTCCAAATACTGGACATTTAAAATTTTTTTTTTAATTTTTTTTTTAATATTTATTTTTTAGTTCTCGGCGGACACAACATCTTTGTTGGTATGTGGTGCTGAGGATCGAACCCGGGCCGCACGCATGCCAGGCGAGCGCGCTACCGCTTGAGCCATATCCCCAGCCCTGGACATTTAAAATTTAATACTTCATGTTTTAAAATATAAAAATTAGAGCTTTTGGTCACTTTTTCTTCATGTTTTACTGTATCAAGATGTTAATAGATTTTAGTTTTTTGTCTTTTTTTGATAAACCAATGTGTCCCTGTCAAAAGTCATAAGAGTGTACTGACAGACTAAGTCTTAGTGGTTTTTTTTCTGTTTTTTTTTTTTTTTTTTTTTGTCAAACAGGACTTGGACTGAGAAATGGCATATTTCAACTATGTTGAGTACAGAGAAAGCATTTAGGCATCTACTTTGTTAAAATGTACAAAACCCAACATTTTTGTAAGTCAGACAGGTTCTCAAAACAAATGTAATCCTCTGCCCTGGTCTTTGCCACACCCTAGCATTGATAGCCACTATTTCATACTTAATTTTTTAAAAAGTTAAATAATTGGTCTATTATTTATCTTCTAATACACTTTGATCTCCAATTTATTTTCTGTATTTTCCTGAAAAATGTTCAAGTCCAAATGATTTGCTCATCTAGCTACAGTCGGTAAAAATGATTCAATAGGGCAGCCAGAATGAATTGCTTAACATTGTCCAGTGGCCAGATTAAGGCCTGAAGGCTGTGGGTGAAATGTTCCAGCCCAGTGGCCTCTTATTGCTGCTTCACTAGCTCCCTCTCCACAAACCTCCCAGTCTCACTACTTAAAAATGTCATAATTATTCTCAGCCTTTTGCACCAACTTGCCCTGGGATTAGAGCTACTAATAACTTGCAAACTGTCCTTCAATACTTTAAGAGATTGTGTGCAGACAAGGGTATAATGTACACAGGGATATTCTCATAATTCTGAATGTGGATTTTAAAAACAAGGATGTGACTTTTATAGATCTTCCCACCTGGTCCTGACCTGGAGGTGAAGCCAAGTCCCAGGTGGCAGGCACTGTTGGTCAATACACTTAATAACTAAGTAATATAGTTCCCACCATGAGAGGGACATCTCAGAGGGATAAGAAGAAAGAGGATATAGATTTAGGGAATTACTTTTAATCCCTCCTGTCTCTCCTTCCTATCTCTTTATATCTCTATTACTTTACCTACAAAATGAAGTGCCTTAAATATTGATGTTTGAACTACAGAGATTTTCGTTAAACTGTGCCAAATGAGCTTTTAAGTACATATACTCTTTGGCCAAATATTTGTTGAATACTACTCTATGATTGGTACTGAGCCAGGTGTTGGGGATGGAGCTTACTTCTGGAACTCTATCCTAAGAAAACCAGTTAAGCACATGAAAATGTAAAGAGTTTTTTTTTTTCTTCTCAGCATTGTTTGAATGAAAAAAGAAAATTGAAAGCTACATAAATGACCACTTAAGAACGAACAAATAATTTTTTTTTAAGTGGGGGATTTTTAGAGCAAGGTTCAGAGGCTCTCGCCTATAAATTCCAGCGACTCAGGTGACTGAGGCAGGAGGATCACAGGTTTGAGATCAGCCCCAGCAACTTACTAAGACCCTGTCTCAAAACAATAATAATAAAGAGAGTTGGGGATGAAGCTCACTGGGGTGAGAATTTCATGAAAATAAAAAGGAGATCAGTAGCTTAGAGGATAGGGATCATGGGGAGGGAGGAACAGGGGGAAAGTTGGGCCAATGAAATTGATCAGATTATGGGCACATGTGGATATGTCACAAAGAATCCTATTATTTGGAATAATTATAATGTATCAATAAAGAAAAAAAAATCCCTTGAGAAAAAGGATTATAGTAAGTTTCAAGTATGTAGAAAGATATTACATGAAAAACAAGATTATATCTTTCTTCATTGTATTTCATTGTATTTCCTCTATGCAAAGGTAATCATTATTAACAGTTTCTTGGGTATTTTTGAGAAAGAAGGCAGGTGTACACACAAAAAAAAATCAAGCATCATATTTATGAGAATGCACGATTTCATTTTCCAAGTATCATCTTAATTTAGTTTTTCAAATGATTCCTTATGTATTCTGATATTTGAGTATAATATGGTTTTGAAGATTGGTGTTGCTTAAAGTGTATGGGGAAAAGTTGTTGTCTGCTTTTTCTGGAGAATTTGGGAAAAAAAACTTATTAAAGTAAAGACATGCTATTTAAAAAAAAAGAGAGAGTAGGACAGGTGGGTGTGGCGGCACACGCCTGTTATCCAGTGCTTGGGATGCTGAGGCAGGAAGCTCGCAAGTTAGAGACTAGTCTTGGCCATTTAGGGAGACCCTGTCTCAAAATAAAAAATAAAAAGGATTGAGGATGTAGCTTAGTGGTAAAGCACCCCTAGGTTCAATCTCTGGTACCAATAAATAAATTAATAAATAAATATTACAGAAAAATAATGGGATACTAATCAATGAAATGGTATATCTTATTGATTATGATATAGATGGATAAAGAAAATGTATATACACCAAATGGAATAAAATTTAGCCTTAAAAGGAGGTCATTTGCATTGCCATAAGTGAACTTGGAGGACGTATGCCAAGTGACATAAGCCAACCACCGAAAATCAAACCTCGAATGAGTTCACTGATAAGAGGAATCTGAAAAAGCTGAACTCATAGAAACAGAGTAGAATGGTCATTGAAAGTGGCTGAGGGGTAGGAGCAATGGAGAGATCTTGGTTGAAAGATGCAAAATTTCAGTTAGAAGGAACAAGTTCAAGAAATCTATCCTACACCATGATGACTATAGTTAATAACTATATTGCATACCTTAAAATCACCAAGTAAGCAAATTTTGAATGTTCTCATTACAAATAAAAAGAATATGGGAGTAATGCATTTATTAATAGGTTTGATTTAGTCCTTTCACAATGTATACATGTATTAAAACATCATTGCATATGCCATAAACACAAAGAACTTTTACTTATTAATTTTAAAAGGCTCAAAAGTTTTAGGTACAGATATATATTAATCGATATTAAAATATGTTTATATATCAGCAAGTTAAAAATGTTACAAAACATATACAAAGTCATATTTTAAAACATATATTTATGAATACAATGGGTGCACACCTTTAATACCAGCTATTCAAGAGGCTGAGGCAAGAGGATCACAAGTTTGAGGCTGGCCAGAAAAATTTAGTGAGATCCTGTCTCAAAATAAAAATCTTTTAAAAAGGACTGGGGATGTAGCTCAGTGGTAGAGAGCTTACCTACCATGTACAAGGCCCTGAGTTTAATTCCTAGTATCTCACACACACAAACACACACACACACATACAACATTATAAATACAAACACACAACATAGATATGTATATCACTAAATACATGAGATCTTTCAAAAATATTAATTATCAATAGTACTTTTGAATTTAGGATTATGGGTAACATTTATTTCTCATTTTTTAAATTATTTGTATTTTTGATGAATGATAGCTATTTTTATTACTTGGGTAATTTGAATAACTAATAGTAATTTGATAATTTATTTTCTGACTGAAGCAAGGGCTGGAAAAATGTACCCAAGCAACAAGGGCATATATTCAAGACTTCCGAGAATTCTCAAAAAACATATCGGTTATGCTGGGAAGATGTCAGACCTACACCAGTGAGTATAAGAGTGCAGTAAATAACCTGGCCCTGAGAGTGGAACGTGCCCAGCGGGAGATTGACTACCTGGAATACCTCCGAGAATCTGACATATGTGTAGAAACAGAGGACAAGACACTGGCAGAAAAGCTACTTCAAGAAGCTGAGGAAGAGAAAAAGATCCGCACTCTGCTGAATGCAAGTAAGAACTGCATCTTTTACTACCCCTTCTAGGGTCTGTCACATTCAGAAAGGTGCAGACCTGGTACAGTTAGGGAGTGTCATCAAGTAATGCATAAGAAGTGGCTGTGGGCTTTTGTGTGCATGTGCTGGCAGAACAACCTGTGCAGGGAACAGTTGTCCAAGGGGAAAATACCTTCTGGGGAAGTAGCTGTTCCTTTCACAGGGAGTGTCTTAATTCCCCATGGAAGGTCAGGGCTACAGTGTCAGAGGTTAACCTAGGAGCTTGCTTCCTGATAGACCTTGGTTTGGTGGAGGCATGTGGTTCCAGATCTTTCCTGGAAATAGGGAGCAGCTGTCAACATGCCAAACCAACACTCTGAAACTGGAAACGCAACAGCCAACCCTCAGGGCTGGGAATTTGCAGTGGATTATTACTATATGTATATGACTATGTGTCCTGCCTGGGATGTGATATCCAGGGAATTTGTCTTCAATTTTGTGATCTATCAGAAGCTACTTACAGGCCATTAAGTAGCTCAAACTATAATCAAAAGTATCATGTAACAAGCACACAAAGTAGAAGGAAAAGTTTCTGTGCATGAGTCCATTTCATTATAACAACAAGGGAGACAAGTCTCCCTCCTCAAGAGTCTACCTTTGGAAATAGGAAAACTTTATTCATGTGCTAATTATGTGTGCCCTATACTCAAGAAACTCCATCAGGGAAATATGTCAGAAGCTGAATGTCATCACAGACCTACAGTTTCACATATCTTCTCACTGTATTTTTTTATAAGAACCCCATGGGTTGTTGGAAGAAGAAGGGTCTTCCTAAATGAAGTGACATTTGATCTGAATTTTGAAAGAAGTTAGAAAGAAGTTAGAGAATATTGATCTGAAGGCATGTCAAGTGAGGACAGAACACATAAAGGCATGGACAAGGGTATGTAGCACCTTGATAAGCAGATCTGCAAATAGGGCTGAGTGAAAGCTGTGTAGGGCTGGTGAGTGTAGGAAAACTGTGTTGAAGAGCTTAGTAGGACCCAGATTATGAAAGACCTAGCATGCTGTGCTAAGGAGGTTGAACTTTACTGGAGTAACTATGGAGAACCATTGAATTATTCCTATGAAGGAAGAGGGCAAGACCAGAGAGAGAGAGGAGACCTGTCAGGGGGATTCTGCAATGATTTGGGCAAGTTGGCATTAGGTGTCACAGCACAGAGGAGAGCAGGTGGATTTGAGAGCCATTGACAGCTGGAATCCACGTGGTTTGATAATTTGTAATTGAAAGTAAAAATAAAGGACAGGGAGAGGAATGAGTTCAGGATGCCTCCTGAGGTTTGGGTTTAGGTCATTGAATGGTATGCAATACACTGGACTAGGAAACCCAAGAGGAGTTTGGGAGCACTTATTACTCAACTGTTTTTCACTTATGTCTTAGTCCATTTTCTGTTGCTATAACTGAGTGCCACAGACTGAGTAATTTATCAAGAATAGAGGTTTATTTACTTCATGGTTCTAGAGGCTGGAATGTCCAAGAGGATGATGTTGAGCAACTGTTTGGCATCTGGCAAGGGCCATCTTGCTGCATTATAACATGATAAAAGGCACCAAATTATGTGACAGAACAAATGTGCTATTGGGGCTCTCTTCCTCTTCTTATAAAGCCACTAATGCAATCGTGGAGGATTGCCTCTCATCATCTCTCCAATCCTAATTACACCCCAAAGGACCTGCTTCCAAATACTATTAACATAGGACTCTGAGGATTAAGTTTTCAACACATGAACTTTTGGGAGACACATTCGAACCACAGCAACTTAAAACTCTGAGATATTATAGTTCATTTATTTGCTCACTGCTTTTTTTTTTCTAATTCTCCAGCTATAATATCAACTCTCTGAGATCCTGGACATGTTGTTTCATGTTCAATATTCTAGGTACTGGAGAGTACCTAGAATAGTACCTAGAATATTATCTAGGTACCTAGAATAGTATCTGCATTCAAATAAATAATTGTCAGGGAGTAACTAAGTGAACAACAACAACAAAATGAATGAAGGATGGTCAACCCAGGCAGAGGAATCAGTTAGACTTTAATAAAAAGAAGAAAAAGCAAAACATTTTAACTCTGAGTCAGAATAAAAACAAGAGGGTGCTTTATCTATAGTATGAAGGAGAGGATCAAATTGGTCAAGTCAGTGGTCCATTTTGGCCTTGGCATTGTCCTGATATGAATCATCTTCTGAGAAGTGAGCAGATAGGGGATAAAGATGAAGCACAGGAAGGAAAGTGGGAAGGGGACAAAGGGGGGGGTCACCCAAGGATGAACAGAAGCTGCCTAAAAAGCTGATGGGTGTGCACGTGTGGCTCAGCAGTAGAGTGCTTATTTAGCACGCAAGAGGCCATGGGTTTGCCTTCCAGTACCCCCCCCCCACAAAAAAAAAAAAAAAAAAAGGTGATGTGAAAGATTAGGTGCCAGTGTGGCCCAAGTCTGAAGGGTGTTGCTGAATCAGATTCCTAGGTTGCTCCTATTCCCTGGACACCTTAAGTCCTTGGACACCTTAAGTCTTGGGGCTTTGAGATTATTCTTTTCCACTCCCAACTGGAGCTGAGAAACAATCCTGACACTGGACTTGATACTTTTTATTTTATTTTATTTAGAGAATTTTCATATTTATTTTTTTTAGTTTTTGGTGGACACAACATCTTTGTTTGTATGTGGTGTTGAGGATCGAACCCGGGCCGCAAGCATGCCAGGCGAACGCACTACCGCTTGAGCCACATCCCCAGCCCGACTTGATGCTTTTTAAACTCCTATCTCATCCCTCACACACTGGAGCTCAGATATTTTCTCTCCCAACTCTGTGGTAAACGGAAAATTCTCTCTCAACCTCCCAGAGACTGTTGCTTACATGCCTGTTGACTCTGGAACTCCGGTTTGATGATGTATCTGTTTATGATTCAGCCAACACTTCTTGCCCTCCTCTATTGGATGGGCTGCATGGGACACAGGAATGAACGGGACTCGTTTGCATCCTGTGCCAGCTTCTCTTGCCTCCTACAATCCATCTGCTACGGGTAGACCTCCTCACAACACAACGTGGATCATATAGCATAGCATTTTTTGTTGTTGTTCACCACTAATTATCAACAACAACAAAAATCCTTTCTACTCTCTGAGCCTTTTATATAATGGCCCAAGCTGATCTCAGCTGCTGCTTCTTATATATATTCATATATATACTTACATATGTGTTTGTATGTATACTCACACACACACACATACACATACACACATAGCATTTAGCATGCTTAATCACTCATATTTGTGTATATTTGACTCCTCAATTAGGCCATGAGCATGTTGACATCTTCTTTCTGTATTTACAGAGTGTAGGACAGGGCCTCACATGGAGGAGGCCATAGTAATTGTTTCTAGAAGAGATACTGATGGCAGAGGCCAGGCAGAGATTGGTTTAGGGAAAGGTTAACAACTACAACCTTGTGATTAGTGCTCCTCTGACCTATCTATTTTCCAAGTTTCTCAGTCCAAGGTTAGACTTCATAATGCCACTTTTTCCCCAACTCTGTGTCATTTTGTATTTTACATACTGTGCCGTCTCTGCTTTTTTCTTCCCTTTTGCCATTTTTGTTAGTAACTATGCCGATATCCATCTTCTAATGTTGCCCAACAAATTACCATAGATTTAGCAGCTTAAAGCAATACAGATGTATTATCACAGTTTCTGAGAGTCAGGAGTCCATGCACAGTTTAGCTGAGTCTGCTGCCTGTAGTTACAGGACTGAGACCTCTGGCTTCCAGAGTCTTCCCTCTCCATTGGTTGTTTATAGCATGTCTATTGCTCCTTCAAGGCCAAAAAGAGACTGCTTCTCTTCAGAAGTACAGAGTGCCTCTTTTAAGAGTTTTTATCTGATTATGGTAAGCCTCCTATAATCGTCTTTGGTATTTTTTTTTTGCTTTTTCTTTTGTTGTTGTTTGGTACCAGGGATTGAACCCAGGCATGCTTAGCTACTGAGTCACATCCCGGCTCTATTTATTTATTTATTTATTTGTTTATTTATTTATTTCATTTTGAGACAGGGCAGGGTCTCTCTAAGTTACTGAGGCTGCCTTTGAACTTGCAATTCTCCTACCTCAGTCCCCTGCACCATCATCTTCGTTTTTTGATTAACTCATAATCAACAGATTTGGAATCTTTTTTCTATCTGTAAAATCCTGTCAGCTTTGTCTTGCAATATAACACAGTCACAGAGTACTGTCCTCTCATATGCCCAGATCCTGCCCATACCCCAGGGGAAGGGATAATTAGGTCATTCTTTGGTTGTGGTGAGGATCATAAGGGCCATTTGGAATTCTGCCTACCACAGTGCCTCAAATACCTGAATCCACCTTCTTCCTGGAAGTTCCCAATCTTTCTGTCTTCAACCCTTGGCTTACCAGGACTGTGCCATTTATTCTGTAAAATAATTTTACTAAAATCCTAAAACTCAAATCGGCTTCTTTGCCTAGACAAACATCTGGGGGTTGTGGGCCAGAGAAAGTTTCCCAGAAGTCAAATCACAGGGTTTCATTCAGATATACTTGCTGTGTTAGAGCATTTCTTAGAAAAACCTCTAGAGAGTAGATGAAGCAACTTCTTTGGAAAATTCAACCTTTTTATCCAAGGAGACTTCCGGGAAATTCTAATACATATTAGTCTAAGTGGTTTTCATTTCTGCTAAGGATATTTCTATGACAACTAATAAGGGCCAGATATTTGGGGTAATAAATAAAAGAAGATGGCTCTATAATAAGGCCATTCCTTATAGCTATCAAGACTTCAGACTTTAGACTTTATCTTCAGATGATCCCCAAATGATATTCACACAAAATCTTAATCCCAGGGATTTTTAGGGTTAAATAAAATTCTTAGAATCTTAAATTTCTCCATCTCTCTTCCTCTCTCTCCCTCCCTCCCCACCTATTTCACATACATACATAATTTAGACTGAAAATGAGTGTTACTGAATGTAATCAAACTTATATTTTAAATAATTTCAAGTCCTGAGTACAAAAATTGTTATTGCTAAAATAAGATTTTGTATTGTATTCGAGTCAATTTACGGCAAGGCACTATGGCCTCAGACACATAGACTAAGAATTCTCCAACCAAAGTCTTTGGAAGATTCCACAGGCTGCATTCTTGACTGGATAAAGGTATTAACTTCTTTTTTAACTTGTAAATAGCTTTTGAAGAAAACTTACTAAGAAAGTTAAAATCTGCTATAATGGCTTTTTAAAAAATTTATTTTACTTCCTATTTTAGAACAGCTTCTTTTATTGCAAAGGGTGCACAAAAGTTACCTCAAGTAACCCTGACCCTACTGAATTAAATAACTCACATCTTTTGTTAGATCATGTTTCAAAGAAGAAAGTCTGTTGCAGCATATTTAAATACCTCTGGGATCCATGCAGGTAGAGAAATTGTTCATGCCCCATATTCAAATCCATTTTTTATTTATTTATTTTTTTTCAAATCCATTTTTTAAAAAGGCAGAAAATCAAAAACAAAATGACTAAACAAATAATCCACTGGAAGTCAAATAAAACATTTTCTTTGAGCCAACTCCGAAAGTCTGTTAGTTTGTGATGAGTGGAACACAACATTAAAAGAAGTCTAAGTAATTTGCAATAGATGTATTTACCACAAAGGAGGAGACTACAGGTATGCCTGCAGGGGAAATACAGAAGAGCATGAAAGTGCAATGCACACAGAAGTTGCTGCATTCACAAGGCCAGCAACATTGAAAGTGTGTGTACAATTCAGCTAATCCTGGGCATCCCCCTGGAGAGCCGGTGCTCATGGATCCTGAAATGCCTATGTACTTAACATTTCCTTTGTTTATCCATCTAGAAGCCCTGTTGTCTATGAGGATATCTTGGGACACTAATGAAAGGTGCCATATCACATCAGCTGGTAACATTTGGCTGCAGATGGTATAAACATCCATTTATTCTCTCTCACTCATTTGTTCATTGAGTCAACAAACGCCTAACTGAATTTCAGATATATGTTGACATTGTGCCAGGCATTAGAGATGGAATGTTGGATAGGATAATATCTTTTTTCTCAAAAAGTTTACAGCCAAGTGGAGAAGGCACCTACACACCAGAATAACAGCCCAGAGTGATAACTGCTACAGTGATACAGTATGTCTATGATACAGTGTGTCATAGAAGCTCAGGGAGAGGCATTAAGTAGATAGGGTCAGGGTTGCCATGGAGATGGGAGGACTATAGACTCTGGAAAGTAATCCTCAGGCTGAATTCCAATCATGGAAAAAAGCTAAGGGTATTTTAAGCAAATGGAACAGCCTATGGCAGTACAAAGGTATTTAGGGTTCAGTGTGTTTATGTGTTCAATAGAGCTCAGGTAGAGGAGAATGTTGTACAGAGGAGATTAAAGAGCCAGAAAGGAGCTGTTTCTTTGTGCTAAACTAGTTCATACTTGCAAACTTTGGGAAATGAGACTAACAGCAGCCAATATGTATTGAGTGCTTATTACATACCAGGTGATCTTTAAGAATTTTATACATCTTATTAATATCATGTAATGCTGACAATAACTGTAGGAGATAGGTATCAGCATTTTCCCCACTTTATAGCAAAGGAAACTAAGACACTGAGAGGATAAATAATTTGTCTAAGATGCACAGCTAAGAGACGGCAGAGCTGAGATTCAGACCAAGACGGGCTCCTACCACCGTGCCATCCTCATCCATTGTGCTGCTCTGCTGAATAGAGATGAGCGTGGGAGTGCCAGGGTTCAGATGAAGGTTTTAGAAAGTTCATTCTGGCCACAGGGTACAGAATGGACTAGCAGTTGGAAAGGTTGAGGGGACACAGGAGGAAGAGACTGAAGCTAGCAAAGCTATCTCTAGGGCTGCCCCAGAAGCATGGGAAGTAGAAGCCCTCTATTCTGAGAGTAGATGCCTAGGCCCAGAAGTTTCCGATCTTATTGTGTGTGGCAGTTTGAAGACTATGTTCTCTTGGTTTTAATTTGAGGATGATTCCTACTTATAAAGAGACTGACTTAAATCATTCTTTAAAGCCCTGCCCAAGAAGGATCAATTTTCTTCCCCTACCCCCTTGTTTTTAGTTCCCTTCGTTTTCTTCATTGATTTTTATTAAACAATGAAATCCTTCTGCTTCCCCGTACCTCATTCACTCCCTCTGGTGTACATCTGACTAGTCACCCTATCCAATAGATTCTTTCTTCTGAATATCTGGCAAATGTGTTCTTTCCACCTGCACTGATCTCTGATCATATCCAGTTTTGATTACTGTGAGAGGCTCCTCACTGACTTTCTTGCCTCCCCGCTGTCCCTGTTTCCAGTGATTCCTCCTCTGTGGCCACCAGTGTTACCTTGCTAGTCAACACCTCACGACCTTAGCTGCTTCAATGGTAATTACTAATCTACAAGGTCAAGCAAACTGCATAAAACATCAAGAAAGCCTTTTACAACCTGAGACCAGCTTAGCCTTCTTTAAGTAATTTATTTTTCTTTATAACAAGAGTATCTGATAATTAAATAAAAAAACTGTGAATACTGTTTTCACTGTGTTTATTGTACTTATTTTTATTGTAACAGTAGGTCAGAAGCCAACAAGCAAACACAGCAACTTTAAAATTTCTCAGTTTTATCTTGTGTCACTCCTTCTTGTCTCTGATGCTTATGCTGTCCATTTGACCTGCTAGCCTGAAAACATAAAATATACTACATGCATATCTAAAATATTCATGCTGTTTCCCAGGACTATCACAGTGCTTAAATCAGGGTAGGAGATCAATGTGTTCTAAGCAAAGCAATTTGTTAGAAAATGAAGGTAACAATTGGCCTGGGATTGAATAAAGCCCTTTTATCTGTTATCTTGTCTAATGCCCATGACAGTCATACTAGACAACCCCAACTTTCACATGTAGATGCTTCGGCTCAGAGATTCACACAGCCCCATCTCCCAACCCCGTATTCCTGCTGTATCCAGTAGTGCATACTGCCCCAGACAAGCTAGCCACATCTCAGCATCCTTGTCTGCTCACCATTCTTCACCTCTATCCTGCCCCATAAAAGTTGTCTGTTGCCACAATGATGTCACATAACAAATCACTTCAAAACTTTCAAACAGCATTTATTATTTCCCATGGGTCTACAGGGTGGCTGGGTAGTTCTGTTGACCTGGGCCAGGCTTGACTTGCTTATGAATCTGCAACCCATGGTACATTATCTGGGGATGGCTGGTTGGGGAGGGGCTCATCTGGGGTGACTTGCATTTCCTTCATTTGGTCCCTGATCCTCCAGGAGGCTGACTTGAGCTCATTCTGATGATGGAAGCAGATGGCAGAGACAGGACAGAAGCACACAAGGCCCTTAGGTGACTTAGCCTGGCCATTTTGACTACATTCTTTTGGTTAAAGCAGATTCCAATTCCAGCTCCAGAGTCCATCATTCCACTATAATGTTTAATTGCATCAACATCAGGCTTTTGGTTTCAAAGTTCATGGAAACAGGTAGCAACCAAGAAGAGTTTTTAATATGCAAGTGTCTATATGAAAACAGGGAACCAGATATGAGTGTGATTGGTGTTTTTGAGAAGAAACATAAGAACCAGTGAGAAGGTGACTGCAAAGTTCAGGTTCAGGCAAGTAGGCCCTAGACCATCACATTATGAGAGAGGATGGAAAGCACAGGATGAAGTGAGATTTATTTCATAGAAAGAATCCACTGGAAAATATGAAAATGACCCTGTTTTCTTGCCAGGAAAAAAGGAGAAATTCAGAACATTTTCATATTTTTCTAATTGGTAAGAATATTGTTTAAAAACAAAACAACAAAACATTATGCAAAAGAAAAAAATAAAACAAAAAAGCAGTTCACTCTTTAAATGAGAAGTAGATGAAAACAAGAAGTTCATAATTATAACCTTGGAATACTCAAGAGATGTTGCAATAGTCAGATAATTGATGCAAAGTCCATTCTGTTTGATTGGAAATCCCCCAGAGGACTGGCCATTTCCATGTATTGACTAGTCTGGATGTTCTAGGATGGTAGTTTTCAATCTTTCAGTCTTAGGAACTCCTTACAGTCTTAACAATTATTCAGGACCCCAAAGAGGTTTGTTATAAATGTTAATATTTGCTACAATTGTAATTAAAATGAAAAATTATACTGAGCACCAGATACTATTCCAGGACAGAAAATGCAGTGAATAAAATGAATAAGGCTAAGCCCTGGATCTCATTAAGCTTATATTCTATTGAGGGGAGTCAAACAATATGTCAACAGATAAATGTATAGTTTCAGAAAGAATATATTAGGCACTATAGAAAAAAAAAGAATTACAGTAAGTAAGTTATAGGAAGATGGCCCAAAGGAGGCATTGGAAGGGAGTTGTTCATGCTGGGCTCCAGCTGTCAGGACACCCTGGTGGAAGAAGGTCAGACTCACACTCAGAGACTACACATCCTTGCAGCTTTCAGACATTCCCCTGATGTACTCAGATTGATGCCATTGGCAACACAAAGCCATGCAAATGAAGGGGCATGGATAAAGTATATTATCTTTCTCATAATCTTTCGCTAATCACCAATAAGGCTATCAGGACTTGGTATTGGATGCCTTGGAATACTCGGAATTTAGTAACCTAGAAAAGTTGGGACCTAGGAAAACCTATAGTATGGATTTACTGAAGGTGACTCACCAAGACCAATACATAGAGCACAGTTACTGTACTCTGTTTCAGCCTAATCCTGGATTCATGGCTCTCCAGTAATGCCAAACCATACTATGGCTCACTGAGTACATTTCATACAAGATTTGTGTTTCTCTGAAGCATTCAGACAGTGAAATAGTATCTGCTCATGTATTTGATTTCAAAATTCATATAGTACAAGTTGAGATAGAAAGTTTGGACAAATACTACTTTATTTGAACCTCCCTGATTCTTGAGTATGGAGTGTAAGCATTAAGAGTTTGAATAGTGAAGGTGATTTATATTGTGCCCTAAACCAAGCACTAGAGATAAGAAAATAAAAAAGAGACAACTTCTGTCTAAAGTTCTTGCAAGGAAACAAAATAAATACACAATTCTAATCCAGCAATGGGAGTTGTCCTGGAAGAGGGCTACATAGAAAGCTTTGGGCTCTTAAGGAGTAGCTAACTGCTCTGCAACAGTCAGAGAATTTTGTTTTGAAAGATGAGTAGATGTGTCCAAATTTAGCAAAATTAAATTAAGGAAAAGTATGGGCAAAGTCTAAAACTTGTGGAAGGCCAGTTCCCTGGTGTCTAAAGACCAATCCAGTGTGGTGGGGAAATGATAAGTCAAAGTTAAGATTGAGGACCTTGTGTGCTACACTGAGATATCTGAAATGTGTTCTGTGGGGAAAAAAGCAAATGGCCCAAATCTCTAGGATAATTAAGTCCACACAGACAATTTTATTGTAATAGCATGAAATTTTATATACTGACCACTAGTCTGACACTAGGATCTTTATCATCCCAATGCCTAATATCCTTCCTATCACTTGATGTACTGAAAAATGTACATGGATATGATTTAGATAGTCAAACAAGTCAAGTTTCATACCAATTTCAAAAAGTAGTCCAAATTATCATCATTTTAAAGGAATTCTTTCTTCCTTCTTCTCTTCCTGTTTTTTCTTCTCCTCCTTCTATGAATTTATCACTCTTCCCATGAAAACCTGTTTTTCCTTCTTTGTTGCTGTCTCAGCATCCTGCACCCTATCTTTGAGTCTGGTCTGTTATCATCTGACTCTTGATCTAATCAGTTAACTAAGACCTAACCTCTCTTTTTCTGCTTCTTGAATCCATGCCAATCGTTCCATGCCCTTCACTAGCTGGTTATCTCTCACCTGGAATAAACTTACAAATTCCTAACCTGGTTTCCCTGTGTCTACCTACTCTCCTACAGCCCACCCCCAAAATTATAATCTACTGTCAGCCAGACCATTATTTCTAATACTCAGAGTGAGTCTCTCTGTCTTAGAGAGGGACAAATCTCACCAGGCCTGGAGACTGTTATATAAAATAAGGGAAATATTTTAAAAGATTAAAATAAATGATATATTTGCCTAAGAATTCACTGTGAGGCCTTGGGCCAAATTCGACCCTAATTGCTTGTCTGCAATTCTGCCTGAGGGGGAAACAGATTTTATTTCTCTGGTTAGCAGGTGAAACCTTGCATGCCATTGTCTCTGATAAGTAATTTGCATTTTGACTGGACTCAAAGGTTTTATATTTATTATTTCCAATCCTTCCTCAACTTTTTCCTTCTGCTAATTATCTCCTCTCAAGATAAGCACAGCAGGAAATTTTAACTTACTCCTTTACTGAAACACTGAAAATGTACTCTCCCTAAATTCTAAAAGAAGAATGATTTATAATATTTATAGAAGATCATCCCTGAAGAAAATGAGAGAGCATTTAGCCTAAAACCCTTCATGGTAGAACCAAGACTGAATTGACAAAGGGACTTTTAGGGGATATAGTGTTCTGGATTTGGGTCTCTGACTCCCAGCCCTGGGTTCTATCTACAAAGGAAGGGGTAGTAAAAGCAGAGGGAGAACATGGGAGAATTTCTCTTTTCTTTTTCCCCAGAGCTGCATTTCCCTGATCCTAACCATATATCAGCACTGTCTTGTTATTTCTCTAAGGGTTCTGCATTCAATGAAAGGAGGCATAGAAGGAAAAGGAAGAAAGTGTGTGTTTGTTTCTTCTGTATTTTAAATGAATGTTTTCTTTGGGTAAGACATTCACGTGCCTTATTCTTAGACACAGTCCTTCCATAGCTGGGCTGCAAGCCTGCTGGCCTTCTTCCCAGATAGAAGGATGGGTAGGCAGGGGGGCACCTAGTCAAGACAGATATCCTGTCATCCTCAGAGGTCCATGGCCCTCATGCCAGGACATATCACTCTCCTCCCCTTCCCACCATACATGCCCACCAATATGCTGCTGAGGCTAGACACAGGTGCCCCAGCTCATGCCTTTCAGCTTGAATGAGCTCAGAGGACTCCTTCCCATAGCTGAGTGACCTTTCCAAGTAACTTGTGCAAGCCTTAATTTTTCTTCATTTGGAAAAGGGGGATGAAACTATCTACCACTGAAATTCATAAGAATTACATAAGTTAATACAAAGATCCTTGAATATTATCAAATATATTTTATATATTTGTCAGACATTTATTAACTTCTTCAGCCCTGTGCTCATTCCTTAATAAGGAATAGCTTCTAGGCTTCTCTAATAACCCATGGAACCCCTCTTCCTCCATAAAAGTCCTTGCAGGCTTAAAGCCTTACTCATTTATCCTCTATGGTCAATATAGGATCTGGGAAGAGCAGACGCTTCACATCAGACAAGCTGAGCTTGTGGCACTGGAAAAGGTCTCCTGTGCTCAAGCAGAGAAGGGGTCCTGTAAACAGCACAGCTCATTTGTCCTCTTTCACAAAAATTCTATAGCCACCAGTAGTTAAGTTTACTAAAGAGTCCGTCTCTTGGCCACTCCTGAAATACATAAGGTTCCCATGTGCCTTCCCAGGACTCTGGTTTCCTATAGGCCAGGACACTCAGGAAAGTGGTGACCTAGAGGCTAAAGGAAAGCAAGTTCTCAGACTGGTGAAGCCTGTCAGCATGGAGACATGGTGACTGCTGATGGCTGAGAGATTACTGCAGTTCACCCTCAAGTCTTTCCCTGGCCATAGTGTGGGCCAGGCAAGGTCTCTCTGCCTCTGGGAGTAGCCAGTAGTAACATAACCACAGAAAGGACTGACTGGGACTAGCTCTTCCCAGCTTCGCTTGCTCCCCACCCCTACATCTGCCACATGTTCCCTTCACAAGAACCTTAGGTTGGAATCTTTTTTTTAAGTGAAAATAATGGATTTGAAAGTGTCTTAAAAGCATTAAAGTACTTTTCAAATGATTATTTACTTAAGATGGGCCTGTGGTCAGAACTCAGGATATGCAGTGCTATTTAGATCCTAGGAAAAATATCTGCTTAAATGAAATTATTTTCTGTATTAATTCAATAGACATGTACAGAACCTTCAAAGCACTGAGTTAGCCATTAGGGCACAATACTAAACATGAAGACAGAGGCCTTTTTCTTGTTGAGTCTAGTTGGGGAGATAACAATGAGCTTATAAATAAAACAAAAAAAATTATCAATAAAAATAAGTGATCTCAAAGAAATAAGAAAGGTGTTCTAGTAGATAATTTTAGGGTGAACATATTTAAAGTGGTCACAAGCCTCTTAAGGAATTGATATTAAAAGAAATTTATCTAGAAGAGAGACCAATAGAGTAGAGGAAGGGGATTGAGAGGGAGGGAGGAGGGAAGGGCATGGGGGAAGTACTGGGAAATGAAATCTGTAAGATACTAGTTAAAATGCTGATACTAATAATAATGGAAAGGAGATCATCAGACAAGAGGATGGGGGAGGGAGGAGGGGAAGGAAAGGGAAGGTACAAAGAAATGAGAATGATCAAATTATGTATATGGATGAATATGACATAATGAATCCCACTTTTATGCATAATTATATTGCACCAATAAAAATAGTATTCCATGAAAAAATAAAAAGAGACTTATTAATTTACAGCACTTCAAATAAACAAGGAGGGAGAAATGGAAGGGTAAGATACTGTTGGAAAGGTGGGGATATTAGAATTGTTGATTTCTAACAATTCTATACAACGGTTCTGGAGGTTGGGGGATTCAAAATATGCCCATTGAAGGGTTTTGCTAAAGTGATTTAAAAGGAAGTTTTCAAGGAGTTGAAGAAGTACTCTGTGCATATGGCATAGTGTACTGGAGAACAGTCAGCAATTAAGCTAAGAGAAGTTGAAAAATAAAGGGTGAGATACAAAGAAGAGGCCAGGCATGGTGGCCCAAACCTGTCATTTAATTCAGGAGGCTAAGGCAGGAGGATCCCAAGTTCAAGGCTAGCCTCAGCAACTTAAAGAGGCCCTATCTCTATGTGCCCTTAAGTTCAACCTTTAGTAACAAACACTCACATGAAAGAAAGAAAAAAAGGAAAGAGAAGAAACGGATACAAAGAAGGAAGAGTGTATGCATGAAGGTGGAGCAGTAAGTAGTCTGAAATGGCAGTAAGGAGCTAGAATAATGTAAACCCCTTCTTTTTACTTCATCTTCTTCCACCTAGTTTAGGCCCTTTATCATCCTGTTTGGACTACAGAAATAACCTCCTAATTGGTCTCCCAGATTTTGTTCTCTTCCTTGTGAGTCTATCATACATAGGCTACCAGCTTACCCTGTGGAACAGCCTTGACAGTCTTTTCCTTCTCAATGACTTCAATAGTTCTATCCCTGCCAATAGAATAAAACCCAAATTCTTTAGCTCCATCTTCAAGGTTCCAGACAATAGAGCTGGCTCTAATCTATGCATTGGTATTTGCATCTAGTTGAGACAATATTAAGTATTTAGGTTGTATTGGTTTAAATTTATTAGGTATTATTTTACCTAATCTCTCATCTTTCAAGGGCCAAATCAAATGCAGATTCTTCCCTACCTCAAATGTTATCTCCCTTATGTATGTTCTTTTGTCAAAAACAGGGCTGGGGTTGTGGTTCAGTGGTAGAATCCTCGCCCAGTATGCTCGAGGCACTGATTTCAATCCTCAGCACCACATAAATGTAAAATAAAGATATTGTAACCACCTAAAACTTAAAAATAAATATTAAAAAAAGACAAAAACAAACAAACAAAAAACCAACAAAAATAACCCAAACAAAAAAACCCTTCAATCCTACATCCTAGCTAAGCATGTACCTAATAAGAAAGAACCATGCCTAATTTATCTTTGCATCTCTACCCATTATACCTCACCCCATAAAACCTAGACTTGTAGATTTTTCAAAGTCTTCTGAGTAAATATATCCATAAATTCACAAATGGATGATTTGAGCTCTTACAATGTTGCAGCAATGTTAAGAATTTTTCAGAATGCCAGAATCCTTCAATAGAAGATATCTCCTCATGGTTTAGGACCAATATATATATATTTATCCTCAAATCTTATCACTCTTTTGAGAAGCTTGTAAGCTAAATACACAGTAGATACCCAGTAAAATCTTGGTAAACAGAACTGAATTACATGTCTTCACACCTATGTCATTCTCACTGTGCCAATTCTATGTACTCTTGAATGATAAGGGTCTCTGACACAGCAAGTGGCTGCTTATATCCTGAAGTGAATAAAATGGCTAACTTTTGAAACTGGACAGCAACTGTCTTACCAAAGACCCATTCTTCATTTAGTCTCTGATTCGTTGAATCATATCATAACTCATCATTGAATCATATCATAACTCATGTAATAAATTTATTCTGAACCATATGGGGAAAAATCAATCTGTAAAAATAAGAGATGAAAGAGTGATCTTGGCTTAATGCTGGAATTTCAATGAATTTTATCTGAAAAACATGAAATGTTTACCTGTGTTCCATTTTTGCCCTAGGATTTCCCTAAGGAGAACTCTTCTTTTAAGGACCATAATTTTATAGTAGACTTGAGAATTTTCCCTATCACTATTAGAACTGAAAGGAAACAGGATATTCCAGGCATAGTAAGTCTTCCACAAAAGTAAACATCTCATGTTAAATAATTTCTCCTTTTTCTCCTGTTTGGCCAGGCTGTGATAACATGCTGACGAATATAAAGTCTCTAAAAATAGTGAAGAAGACTATTGACACAGATGGCTCTTGGATGAAAGATGCTGGCAGTGACTCTCCAAAAGTATATTTCTTAATTGGATCCAGAAACAACACTGTTTGGGAATTTGCAAACATGCGGGCATTCATGGAGGACAGCACCAAACCCCCTCCCCGGAAGCTAAACCTACCACTTTCCTGGCAGGGATCAGGCCAGGTGATCTACAGAGGTTTTCTATTTTTTCACAGCCAAGGGACTTCAAATGAGATAATCAAATATAATCTGCAGAAGAGGACTGTAGAAGATCGAATGCTGCTCCCAGGAGGGGCAGGCCGGGCACTGGTCTACCAGCACTCTCCTTTCACTTACATTGACCTGGCTGTGGATGAGCATGGGCTCTGGGCCATTCACTCAGGTCCAGGCATCCAAGGCCATTTGGTTCTCACAAAAATTGAGCCTGGCACACTGGGAGTGGAGCACTCATGGGATACTCCTTGCAGAAGCCAGGATGCTGAAGCCTCGTTCCTCATGTGTGGGGTTCTCTATGTAGTCTACAGTTCTGGTGGCCAGGGCCCGCATCGCATCACCTGCGTCTATGATCCACTGGACACTATCAGGGAGGAGAATCTGTCCAACTTGTTCTTCCCCAGGCGGCCAAGAAGCCATTCCATGATCCATTACAATCCCAGAGATAAGCAGCTCTATGCCTGGAATGAAGGAAACCAGATCCTTTACAGACTCCAGACAAAGAGAAAGCTGCCTCTGGAGTAACATGTTGCAACTGGGAGGGAGGGAGAGTAACATCATGGCTTTGGCAACTGCTCTCTGGGACACTGAGACCACAACCTCTTCACAATGTAGTATCACTCTGGTCACACACAGGAATAGGTTGTAGAAGTGGGAATACATATGCATCCTTTCCCAGGTGGCAATGCATTAGGGAATCTTCCAAGAACATAGAGGAGAGTCCATCATTGGAGAATTTTCAGCAAAGTCCATTACTCATCCAAATGTCCTGGCCCTCGTGGCCAGCTACATTCTGGTCCTGCTGACTTCTAGCCTTTTCTTTTTTGTTCTCCAGCATTTGCTTTAACTCTGCTTTTATCCCTTAACAGTAAGAATCATATGTCCCCACAGATACTCAGACTCCTCTCCTGTCTTTCCCAAATGCCCATAAATATTTTTTTCATTTTTCACTGCCCAACGAAAGTACTATTTCTTATTGATGTTTAATCTTTATTTCCCCTAGTCTTGCCTTTCTACCAAGTGAAGTAAATATTATAATAGAGTTAAAAACATTAACATCTGAATACTACTTTTTAGTTGCAAAGTATTTGCATATTATTTAATTCTCACTCTGTGAGATGTGAGCAAGTCTTTACAATTGCCATTCTACAGGATAAGAAAGGGTCTAGGTGAGTTGTTGAAAGTAGTACAACCACAAAATGAAAGAGCTAGAAACTGCTACAAATCTCATAGTCCTTCCATTGCCCAAGGAAGCATCAAATATTTATTTTTGTTCACCCAGCCATTTATAATCAGTGTGTTCATAGTTCAGTCTAAAAATAATAGTCTCCCTCTTAAGTCAGTTTTCACGTCTGCACAAGACCTTCTTATAGGTCTTTCAAAAGCTACTTCCTCCAGAAAGCCAGCTTAAGGGTGAGGACACCACCTCTACCTCATCCTGCCTTACTGTCATTTGCTTCTCTCTTTTGCAATAAAAGTAACACTAAGCAAATAAGCTCATCAGGTTATATTTGCCTATATACCCTCATCATGAAAGCTTTTAGGGAGTGCTGCCTGTGTTGAGTTTACTGTGAACAATCCCCAATACACAGAGAACCTTGGTTAATATTCTGGAATCTGGAAGGAAGCCAGGTAACAGGCAAGCAACTGTCTACCACAGCAGGCATGCCGTGTGGCACAGAGGGCAGCATGCCTCTTGAGAGGGGCTTCAAAGTGGTTCCCATGTGTGTGTGTCTAATTCGGCTGAGTTTGGGTCACAAGTGCAGGCTGTGGTGCCAGTCTGTGTCATGTGCTGAGGTTCCTGTCTTTCCAGGTTGGTCACATGAGAGGGCTTGCTTTGTGTGCTTGCAGCTGTTCCCTGGTCTTTGCCAAGTCCAGGCCAGGACCATGGGCAGTGAAAAGAGGTTTTTCTCCCCTGTAGCATTTGAGTAGATCTGTGGCAGAAAAGAAGGACTCAACCTACAGATACAGTGTAATTACCCACAGTTCTAACAGAACAGTACAGAGAGCCCAAATCCATTGTGAAATGAGGTAGGTATAAATAAATAATTGTAGTGTTATTATCCACCCCGTGGGCCTGGGGCCTGTCTGTGGGAAAGTAACATTACCTATCTCACAGATATAAAGAAAGTGGCCTGGGCTGGGGATGTGGCTCAAGTGGTAGCACGCTCGCCTGGCATGCGCGGGGCACTGGGTTCGATCCTCGACATCGCATAAAAATAAAATAGAGATATTGTGTCCACCTAAAACTAAAAAATAAATGTTAAAAAAAAAGAAAGTAGCCTGCCTTGCAATGGAGAGTAGAGTGGAGTTATCAACAAGAGAGAGCCCCTGCATGAAAACAGGCAGGGGAACATCTTCTTGGGTTTCTCAGGTGAACTTTTCATCTCTGAGGTCTCTTGTTGGATTTATATGAGAACTGATGTCCTGGTGACCCATACCAGAACTATAGCCAGAGCTGGGGAACTTTAAGATTCCTAATATCCAGGCCACACCCCTAGATCATTATATTAGACCCTCTAGGGGTGGGTCATAGACATCATTATTTTTTAAGCCCCTTCCCTGCAAGGTGGTTCCAAAGTGCAGATAAGTTAGCCAGTTACTTTTTTACATTTCTAAAAGTAATGGTTAAATTGGGGGTGTAGCAGAGTGATAGATGTTCTCCCTGTGGGCATGAGGTCTTGGGTTCCACCCCAGAATTAAAAAAAAAAAAAGTAATTGTATAGTTCTAAGAACAGACTAGCATTTTCTGGGGGCTGGGGTAAGGACAGTGGGTTCCCTGGGGCAATACATGTGGGACTTGGAAACACCCATGAACTTGTGTGAACTGTGGCAGACACCATTTATCAAAGTTTCTCTGCTGCTATTTTAAGGAAGTAAAATAGAACTGAAGGGTGTCTTGCTGTAACACAACTCTTGTGGGCCTCAGCCTTCCTCTGCTGGCTTTGCCCTTGATCTGCTGCTGGCTAGGTTCCTGCAGTGACCACACGTCTCCTATTTGCCAGTGTGGCTTATGTTCTATTCACGTGTACAAGTCTCTGGGCACACTGTTAATTTCAAACCACGAGGGTAAATTTGGTTTGAAAAAAGATGTGTCCCATGGAGTCTGCCAACTCTCCAGCCTGTAAAGAACCGGAGGCCAGAGCTGTAAGTGACTCCTGCCAAAGCTGTGGACTGTGCCAGAGTTCCTGGTGTCGCTGCCATCTGAGGCTCACGGAGGATTTTAATCAGCTGAATTGAGCAGCCTGTCCCTGTAAGCCCAGGCACAGCAACCAACTGGTGGTGTGACTTCAGGTTGCACACTGGGGGTCGATGTTGGAATCGGTCTCTAGGGCTCAGAACTCTCGATTGAAGAAATCATTCTTTGTGGTCAGACATTGCCAAAGCTTTTCTTGGACCTAAGGTACCTGACCTTGGTGCTGGGCCCAGGAAGTGCTCCTTGTCCTCAGATATTCGAAAGACCTGGCACAGAGCTATCGTTCGCCACCAACCACTAGAGGGACCTCCACCCCAGGTCGCGGGGTTAGAGCACAACCGGACCTAAGGTGGGCCAGGACAGAGCCTGCCAATATGCAGATTCCGTGGGATGGGCGGGGCTCACAGACAAGGAAAGAGGCTCTCCTCAGGCCAACCTCAATTTCTATTGCATCGCTCACTGGGTGGGGGAAGTACAGACGTCCCAAGGGTTGCTGCGCTGAGTGTGCCCCTAGTAAGTTTTTCGGTGTTTCTCTCCCTGCAGTTCTCTGCAGAGTGTCTTCCTGCTTCTTCAGTTTTACTCCTTGCGTCGCAGGAGCGGTCCTGAGGGGCTACCGAAACCCCAGAGGCCAGGAGCACCAACACGGAGAACTGCCCAGGGGCCCAGCAGCCGGAAGGGTCTGGGAGGAGGAGGTGGAGCGAGCGGGGCGGGGCCCGGGAGGGGCGTGGTCCTCCGGGAGAGGCGGGGCTTGGAGCCTGCACGCGGAGCGCGGCCCAGGGGGCGGGGGAGATGAGGCAGGTCCCTGGGGAACTGGAACGGCAGCGGACGGGTCCCAGAGGCCGGCTGTGGTTCCCGAGAGGGAGGCGGAGTGGCGGCCTTAGGAGGAGATTCCAGGGGTGGGAGAGGGACGCTCAGGGACGAGCTTCTCTCGGGGCCTCCGCCTCCGTCACGTGGGTGCGGGACCCGGCGGCTGCCGGTCGGTCTGCTGGTTGGTCAGACGGTTGGTCGGTGGGACGGTGGCCTGCAACTGAGTTTTCCGCTCTCCTGTTCGGAGTGGGAGGGGCACAGGAGCGGCCCGCACACCTGATCCGCCCGGAGAGAAGCGGCGGTCCCACATCCAGGTCAGTGGGCTTCCCTCAGGTGAACTTCCCCCAGGTGACAGGGGCTCTCCGCTGTCCGGAAAGGGATTCCCCCACAGGGGCATTGCCAGGGGACACAGATCCTCTAGATCCAACAACCACACGGGGCGTGAGGTCTGTGCCTCTTTGGGCCGGAAAGGTGTCCCAGGCGAGCGGACCGGAACCCTTTCCCTTTCTCTGGCCAGAAGACCGGAGGAGGGTATAACTCCTATGGGTTTGCTTGGGATCTTTACCCCGCTTTGCCCAGAATCCGCAGACAGCCCGCGCTCTCACAGGTGCCAGGATAGTTCTGGAGATGCCGGAGTTGGTGGTTACTTCAGCGTTCAGTGTAAACTAGAGAGCCCAAGTCGGTATGACAGCTTTAATATTGTTCACCCAGGCAAATCTTTGTTCAAAAAAGTGTGTGTCCAGAAGCAATGCCCGGGCTAAGACCAATGCTATATTGTAATTGCAAAAATGCAGCATGCTTGTTTCAAAAGCCCAAGCCGCTGATTCCCAGTAGACTGCAATATGGGGATGGTCCTATTTAAGAGTGCACCCTCCTTCCCGCTTGACATGCCAACTCCAGACTGGTAGTTTTCCTTCAGAAGAAAATAAGATTATATATTTAAAGACCCGAGACTTGGGATTTGGGTAGGATCAAAACAGGCATTCTAGTCAGTGAAAATCCGATTATATTTTATCTTTTAAGGCAGCTGGATATTTGGTAGAGATCTGTTTCCCCTTCCAAATTTTGGTTGGTCTGTTTCTTTCTATTTCTCTCTCCTTCCTCTACCCTTCATTAATTGATTATAAAACAAAACTACTATGTTTACAAATGTTGTTTTGTGAAGTCAAATGTTCAACTACAGAAAGGTAGTTAACAGCAGACATAATTCATCTTTAGTCTTTTATTAGTGGTATAGTCATAGTCATACTTTCATGTATTAGGATAGTCATACTCTCATGTATTAGTATATTCAGTATAGTTATAGACAATTCATTTTAAATGTTATCTGATTTATAAATTATTTTTCTCTGCTTAAATTTATATTTAATTGATCTTGAAGTGAGAGACAAGGGAGATTGGTGAGTCTTTCACTATTGCATTCATCCTGGATTTTTTTTTGTGTGTGTATGTGTGTATGTGTGTGTGGTGCTGGGTTTCAACCCCAGGGCCTTGCACATGCTAGGCAAATGTGCTTTACTACTGAAAGCACATTTAGACTCCCATCCCTTATATAACATTAATAGTGTTACTTTGAGATTTGGTAATGTACTAGTCATTAGCTTGTTGCTACTAGGGAAACAAGCTGAGTATCATGATCTCTTTACTGCAGTAGCTAACATAGATGGGCTATGTCTGTAGGACTAAGTGAAGTAAGATTAATTACATGAAGGAGGTAGGAACAAAGTGGGGAAATTTCATTTAAGCATAAAAAATCTGGGATAATTTCAGGAAGGGGTGGTATAAGTGATGAACCTCAAAGGATTTCTCCAAGGTTTCTGCAGGCAGAGGTGAGTGAGTAGGAGTGACCTAGGCTGTGAAAGCTGTAGAGGCAGGCAAGCTCAGACTAGTGACAAGTGGCCAGCAGTCCAGCCTGGCCCCTATGGTGGGTGGTTAACAGTAAAGCAGGTAACAAGATGGAACATGGTCCCAGCTGGCCAAAAACAGCAGGTGTAGAAAGAAGTTCATTCAGACTTTGTCTGAAGGCATGGGAGTCAAATGATTTTAAGCAGAGGATTGACTTATGGTTCTGTGAGCAGCTCAAAGTCGAAACTTTGACCCTTGACCCAACTCCCAGCCTGAAACAGAAAATCCAGTAAATGTTTTGTGGAAGTTTGAGAAGCAGTGCTTCTCAAACTTTAACAATAAGACTCACTGAAAATCTCCTTCAAATGCAGATTTGATTGGGTAGCTCAGAGGTGGGATCTGGTGTTCTGCATTTCTAACTTTTTCAGGGGAGGGTGGCTATCACTTCATTATCTATAGCAAGAATTTAAAGTAATAGTTTGCAAACTGACTTGCTTGAGGGAGCTTTAGGAACAGTTCAGATTAGGTAGGTTTGGGATATTGTAAAAAAGATCCCCCAGGAGATTCTGACAACTGCCTGGTAGGAGTGGCTGTAGTGGACTCTGGCAATGCTTGGGAAGCAAGACTGGGGAAGCTACTTAGGAGACTGGCAGACTAATTTGGGGTAGAAGTAATGAGCCCTTATCTGGGACCTGAGAGAATGGTGAAATTGGGACCCAAGAGACCCTGTAAATACAGAATCTGTAGGCCAGGAGACTAAGAAGTGGGAGGTGTCAGTCACTACATGAGGAGGGAGGAGCAGTTCTAGGAGAATTTAACTTTGTAATTGAGGAATGGTACTATTTAGAAGTTGTTTTTTACTTGACCATAAGATATTTTTTTTCCTGAATTACAAATCTGTTCATGATACCCTTCTGCTTAAAATCCCCTTAGTACAAAATATGAGATGGTAGAGTTATACAAGCACAAGAGACAAGGTATTTAAACATTTATTAAGTTCCATAGATTGTGCATCTCCATTCAAGATGTGACACTCAGTCACTATTTGGTGTGGGCACAACCAGGCTAAAACTCTTGGTAGCTTTGTTTTTTCCTGAGTCACTATTTTTCCTGCTTCCTCTTTCCTCAAGAGTTCCACTTCCCTTGGACTTTTGTTTTCTAGCATCATGCTTTCATTTTAGTGCTTGATGACACTTATGTGTCCCTGTTTTCAAGAATATAGGAAAGGTGAGTTGTAGTCTGTATAGGTGGACGGGTACTAGGGATTGAACCCAGAGGTGTTTTACCACTGAGCCATGTCCCCAACCCTTTTTAATTTTTTTTATACTTGTAGGTGGACAGTAGGATGCCTTTATTTGTTTAGTTTTTTTATGCAGTGCTAAAGATCCAACCCAGTGCCTCACACATACTAGGCAAGCACTCTGCCACTGAGCTACAGCCTCAGCCCACATCCCCAACCCTTTTTAATTTTTATTTTGAGATAGGGTCTCACTAAGTTGCTTAGGGACTTGCTGAGTTACTGAGGCTAGACTTGAACTTGTGATCCTTTTGCTTAAGCTTCCCAAATTGCTGGGATTGCAGGTATGTGCCACCCACCTGGCTATGTTTTCTCTTAAAGCCAGCTCTGCTGGACCTTGTGGATCTCCTCGGGGCCTATTCTTATCTTCCACATAACCGGTAAATAGTCTTCTGGGAAATGATGCCCTAGAGCCATCTGTTGAGCTTTAAACTCAGTCTCCTTAAGGTCTCAAAATTCCAGAGGGCTGCTCACTCTGAGCTTTGCCTTTAGCAAATTTATGATTTCTTTTGGCCTTAGGGTATTGGTTTAGTACTCTTTGGTAATTTCATTTCCTCTCTGTATCTCTGTCACATTCATATTATACATGTATGCACACTGAGGGCTAAGCATTCATTGTGCACGGTGCTTTTAATCACCCTGTTCTATGTTGTGTAGTAATCTTGGTTTCTGTAACACATCTGTAGACACCAACAGGATGAGATTGTCTGATAGGATAAAATATAACATTCTTGTAAGACATTCAAGGCAGTGTAGAGGCTGGCCCTAATTTAGCTCTCCAGCTGCATCTCCAATGTCCCCCAAACCAAGGGACTCAATCATTTCTGCTTTTATGTGTCTCCCTGCTTCTGCACACATGTTTCCTCTCCCTGGAAATATCTGTTGTCTCTGCTCTGCAAGATGGATGAACTGTTATTAATTCTTCAGGATGCTGATCAAATTCTTGAAAACTCCTTACCATCTTCGTTTTTACTCTTTGCTTCTAATATATACACAGTGCAACAAATTTAGATCTCTGCTGTGTTACCTAAGTCACTTATTTGCAGTTCTCTCTATGCTCTGAACTGCTTTGGGCTGCTTCAGCTCTTGTGTATGGCTCATTATCTAGTAGATGTTCAGGAAGTGTTGTGGTAAATGTGGGCCCTAAACTGGCTGGCTTTGCAGTGTTTTCTTCAATAAAGAGGAAAAGGGGTAGTTCATTTTTTTGTGGAAGATGAAGGAAGAAAAGGAGCAGAAGCTGAAAGATTGGAAAGACAGACAGGCCCAAAGAGTAGTGGGCCTGCATGACTAGAATCTTGGAGTGGATGGGGACACTAACAGAGGAGAGCCTGGGATCTCAGACTGGGGTCAGATCATGTAAATCTTTGAAATCTAGAGCTAAAGAATTCAAATTGTATGACATCGGTGACATTTAGGGTTTTTGAGAATCGATAAGACATGGTGAAAGCTGTGTTTTCAGGAGGATTTGGAGCTATAAAGTACAGGTTAGAGAGAGGGAGGGATTTCTTGTGAGGATGGACTATTGGATAACTCATGGAGGTAGCTTAGGACATGAATCAAGGGAATGATAGTAGCAGTGGAGAGGAGGGAATGGAAGCAAGTGAGCTTGCCAACAAATCCAGTAGGATTTAGTGACTACTTGGATTTGAAAGAGAGAGAAAGGAGTCAATTTGGACACTGACATTTTGTTCTGGTTTGCTGGAAGAAGAATAAGGCAATTGTTAGCAGCATGAGAGCATGGAGGAACTTCTTGGAAGGGGGAAGGGAAATGAGGGTGATTGATTCCTTTTGGAATCAGAATGGATTCTTGCTTTCCCTTTATATTTTGACCAAGGAGGATGGTGAAACCCAAAATAACCTGCCCAAGGACACCCCCCCTCTTGGTGGCAGAACCCAGGTCTCCTAGCCTTCTGGCTGGGACTCCGTCATCTGTAGCACAGTGTTTGGTCAGAGGAATGCCGCCAGAAGGTCCAGATGGAGATTCCATTAGGCAATGAAAAATGGGAATGAGACCAGATTGGGGTGAATTCAGTCTGCAGAGGACCTAAGGCTGGAGGCATACAGGGTTTTGACCTGTAGTCTGTTGGCAGCCAATGCCAATGGGGGCCAAAAGGCTCACGAGGCCTCCTGTTTGTCCTGTGTCCTCCATGCACATGGGGCTAAATAGGTAAGAGTGCTTTTATGGTACCAGAACTCTTCTACTTGTTATGCTCAGTGTGGGTACATGTAAATTAATTGTGTTTTTCTGGGAATACAACCACTCATCAGTTTACCATTTTCATGAAAAAAGGTATTCCAAGAACCAAACATCCTTACCCCATACAGACTTTAGGGACACATTTTGCTAGTTCATGAGAACTTGAATGGGGATGGGAGCAGAGGGTGGGAGTGACAGCTAGCTGGGTGAGGCAATCAGTCCTGAGGACTTCCTCCAACTGGGGGCAGGGGTCAGGGATCCAGCTGACTGACTGAAGGCCACACCTGTCAGATGATGAGAGAGAACCTTATCTAGAATCTGCACTGCTGCCAAGAGACTTGGTGGAATTTCCCTCCTCTTCTCACCCCTCCCTCCCATACCTCCCTGTGCAGCCAGGCTCCAGCCTTTAGCCTCCTAATATAATGCCTTGCCTTTATCATGTGCCCTGGTCACTTAAGTTTACTAAGGCAGAGCTGGATTAATGCATGTGAAACTTTATCACCTGACATGTGGTTGCCAAACAAAAACAAAAGACACAAGGAATACTGGGAGTCCACTTTAAGGGGAAACTTACAAGCCTCTTTGGCTTTTTGGAGCTATATAGCTGGGTCTTTCCATTTTCCACTTCATCTTGTTCAGAGGTTGTGTAGAAATAAACATATACACACACATGCACCTCCTACCCCTGCCTGTCCCCACTGCCACTGCACTGAGAACAAAGTGTGTGCATGAGCCTGCTCACCCATGGTAAAGTAACACAGGGACAGCCATAGATTGCAAACTTGAAAGTTGGGTTTTCCAAGGCTTAGGAATCATTTATCAGAGGCAGGTGGGTGGAGGGTCCATTAACAAATCTCTAGGAAGAAACTAGTTAGCTTAGATACTGTATAGGGAATAGATCCTACATAGCCTCTACTTTGGCCTGAAGCTTCTGTGGCATTCTCAGGGTGCTCTACTTTGGGTATAGCTATTTTTACCTGGGAATGAGGATAGTATAGCGGGAAATCCTAATCCCAAGGTTTCTCTTTCTGCTTAGGGATAGCCAAAGTTTTGGTGAATAAGGAAGGGTTTTTAGTGGGGTCAGTCTGAATTGCTGCCTCAACTCTCCAGGGTAAAGATGTGATTCCACAGCAACTTGTGTGCATGTTGGAACAAACCCATTACATACAGCTGAGTCTTTCAGGCTGGGCAGGGACCACTCTGAGTTGGAGGGCCACTTCTTTGATTGCACTAGGTGTCTCAAGAAGTCCTACAAAATTTCTCTAACTTTTTTCTTGTAGAAAGACCCAGAAGCTCTGTCAGAAGGAACCCATTGTTTGACAGGTGTATGTGAATTTATGTGTAAGAGAGAGGGAGACACAGAGTTGTATAGAAGCCAAGAGGTCTGTTGTAGGGACTGAAAGAACAGAAAAGGACAGAGCCACAACTCAAACTATGAAGACCTTGCCTTATATACAGGACAGCTCTCTCAGGGGCAACAAGTTCCTTCTTCCAGCACAAGTTCACCTCTTCATGGAGGCATCAAAGGTAAAGATGGGACTTGTAGAGGGATAGAGGAGAAGAAAGTGTAGAACTTTTAGCTATGGTAGCTTTGACAAAGGGCTTATCTCATGAGGTAGGGGAAGTGTTATTACCACTTTATGGGGTGTGTATTTATACATGCTCATGGGTGTATGTGTGTGTGCTTGGGAGTCAAACCCAAGGCCTGTGCATCTAGGCAAACACTACCACTGAGCTCTACAGCCAGTCCTGGGAAACAAATTTCTGAAGGTTCCAGAGTATTAGACTTAATTTTATTTATTGGCCCATATGGATGCTTTGAGGGGTGAAAGGAGGTAAGATAAATGCTAAAATATATGAACTTGGAACCATAGGACTGTTTTCACACTGGGATGTTTGACATCAAACTGAGTGTTCAAAACTAAATTTTATGAGAAACAGGCAGGCAAGGAAGTGTGGGTAGGGGAGAGTGGATTGGTATGAGGAGAGGAGAGAAGTTAGAATGTAATTTTGGGTGGGACTAGCAGTTTCTTATCATACAACATTTTGCCAGAGTGAAGGAATGGTTCTTGGCTCTGACACCTGACCTTGACTGGATGTCATGAAAAAGTTTATTACATAAGCTCTTCCTGCAGCCAGCCAAGACATCTGGTTCTTCAATGAATACTGCTCACCTGGTAACAGCAACAACAGCCCTGTGTGTGTCTGTCTAGGGTTTCACTGCTCAGGCTCACTGGTGCTGCATAGTGCCCCGGGCAGGGATTATTGTCCTGCTCCTGGAAATAAGGAAACTGATCCTGCCCACCTCCCACCTTTCTTCATGATAGGTGCAGTTTTCTCCATCTTGGGGGCTTGGCCTCCCTGACTCTGAGGACCCTGGTAACTCTAGAATGGGGGCTTTGAGGGTACACTTGTACACTGCTGGTGGGACTGCAAATTGGTAAGGCCAATTTGGAAAGCAATATGGAGGTACCTGGGAAAGCTGGGAATGGATCCACCATTTGACCCAGCTATTGCCCTCCTCGGACTATTCCCTGAGGATCTTAAAAGAGCGTACTATACGGATACTGCCACATCAATGATCATAGCGGCACAATTCACAATAGCTAGACTGTGGAACCAACCTAGATGCCCTTCAATAGATGAATGGATAAAAAAATGTGGCATCTATACACAATGGAGTACTACGCAGCAATAAAAATGACAAAATCATAGAATTTGCAGGGAAATGGATGGCATTAGAGCAGATTATGCTAATCGAAGCTAGCCAATCCTTAAAAAACAAATGCCAAATGTCTTCTTTGATATAAAGAGAGCAACTAAGAACAGAACAGGGAGGAAGAGCATGAGGAAAAGATTAACATTAAACAAAGATGAGTGGGGGGAGAGAAAGGGAGAGAGAAGGGAAAGCATATGGAAATGGTAGGAGACCCTCAATGTTACACAAAATTACATAGAAGAGGATGTGAGGGGAAAGAGGGGGGGAAACAAGGGAGAGAATTGAACAACAGCAGATGAGGTAGAGAGGGATGATGGGTGGGGAGGGGAGGGGGGATAGTAGGGGATAGGAAAGGTAGCAGAATACAACAGTCAGTAATATGCCATTATGTAAAAATGTGAGTGTGTAACCGATGTGATTCTGCAATTTGTATTTGGGGTAAAAATGGGAGTTCATAACCCAATTGAGTCAAATGTATGAAAGATGATATATCATGAGCTTTGTAATGTTTTGAACAACCAATCAAAAAAAAAGTAGAATGGGGCCTTTGAATCAGACAGTTCTCCATTCAAACTCCAGCTCTACACAGGTTTGCTGTTGGTACTTTGAGCAAGTCTCTTTACTTCTCTGAGTCTTAAGTTCTTCATCTGTTTAATGGGTTAAGATAATAGGCCTACCTTTGTTGTGAAAATGAGATGATGCAATCAGTGTTGACTATAGTTCTTGGCACATTGCAGATACTCAAACCCTATTATTGTTTGTCATTATTTTTCTCTTTTCAGGAAGCCAAAGAAAAATACTTTGCCAAAAGGAGGGGTTAGCATCATCCAGAGGGATTATACTGATATTTCAGGGGAGTAGTATTCTTTAGGTGTCTAGATGTGACACAGAAAGGGCAGTCATGGTGGGGGTGAACAGAAAGTCCAGGAGGCAAAAGTGCGTGGCAAGGTAGGTCACAGTCTGGCTTCAGGTAGCTGGTCACCAGTCTTCAGGACAAGGGAAGCACACAGATCTCAGAGCCCAAACTAGCTCAATGAGTGGTGGCAGGGTAAGTGCAAAGTCCATCCCTTAGGCTCCCAAAATCAATTAGTGTGTCCTACTTGTCCCTGTGGAAAAGCTCAGATAAATTGGCTTAGCCTGCTGCATTAATAGAAATCTTGAGTTTAGAGCTTGGTAAGGGATCTTCATCCCTACATTGGCCAAGACTGGCCACACCTGGAGGCATGTGGGCAAGGGACCGCATATGCTGCAAAGCTGTTGAGGGCCACAGCCCGTGTGTGGTGGCACCTGGCATTTTGCCAGAGGGAGTGGTTGAGAGGTGATGCCAGCGTGCCATTGAGATGATGATGGTTAAGTTAAGCTGTGTATTCAGTTGTATATAGACCTTTGCTGTCTGGGCAATAGGGCGGCTCCTGCTGCCTCAGGCGCCCGATACTTTGGAGTTCTGGTGGGGATTCTGGGAGAGTTGAGTTGGTTGGTTGGTGAAGTTCCGGTGGAGGGAGTTCCGATTGGTGTGTGGTGTTCCTGAAAGGGCCTCGGGGGAGTTTGGAAATAAAAGTTTGTTCCTGCTTGAATGGCTCGTGATTTGTGCCCAGCCAGACTGCAGCACAAAGCAGGGTTCTTGTCCTACAAGCTTTGGAAGAACTTGAGTATAGATAGGAAGACACGGGGATCACAGGGATGTGACTACTATTTTCAGATGAGTGAGGGAGATACTATGTTCCACACTTCTCAGAATGCAGACTTGAGGGGCCATGGTAGTAATGGTAGAGGGAGTTAAAGAGGAGGCAGATAACCAGACCTGGTGTGTACACCCATAATCCTAGCTATTTTGAAGGCTGAGGCAGGAGGATTGCATAAATCTGTTTCCCAGGACTGGCTGTAGGGCTCAGTGGAAGTGTTCAAGACCAGCCTGGGCAATTTAATGAGACCCTGACTCAAAATACAATAAAAAGGGCTGAGGATGCAGCTCAGTGGTAGCATGCCCCTGGGTTCAATCTCTAGTACAACCAAAAAAGGAGGCAGATATTTGTTTGAAATGGTGTAAGAAACTCAAGCTTGTCTCTAACGCCAAGTATCTTTCTTAAAGTAAGATAAAGGGCATTTATTGTCCAAGTGGTATTGAGTAGAGAGGATTTCATGAAATAAAGGGAGGCAGGTTGTGTTGAGAGGTCAAAGGACTATCTGAAAGGACTGCAAGATTTTTTTTTTATTAGTTGCTGAAAACATTACAATGATCTTGACATAGCATACATTTGATTCAAGTGGAGTATGAATTCTTTTTATTCCACATGTACAAATTGGTTTTACAACCACGTTTATACATACAGCCATATTAATGTTTTTTGTATTCTGCTGCTACCCTTCCTTTCCCCCTCCCCTCCCGTCCCCTCCCATCACCTCTCTCTACCCACTCTATGATACTTTTCTCTCTCTCTCTCTCTCTCTCTTTTTTTTTCTTCCTCACACCATCTTATATGTAATTTGGACTGCAAGATTTTGACAGTAGGTTTTGTAAATCAATTCATTGGGACTGGGTCCTAAGGAATTAGAACTAGAGATATACCTTTTAGGGCAGGTGGGTTTTTTCTGTGTGAGGAAAGATGAGAATATGCAAAGATCCTTGTGGTCAATGAAATGTTTTGAGTTAAGGACATAGAGGTCTCTTATGTAAATGAACAAGCTGGGATAAAGAAATAATGAGGAAACTTACCTAGACTCTTTCCAGTTGTTAAAAATTGAAAAAAAGTTGGAACTAAGATAATGGGGTGGGCAGGAGAAACTTTATCCTGTTGATAGTGGGAAATAATTGGTGGCTTCTGAGCAGAGATGACTTTTAGCACATGTAGGGTGGAGTGAGAGTGAAAGGCCAGGGACAGGCAGCCTTAAAGCTGTGCAGAAACTTCTCTATCCCAGCTCATAGGAGGAATATCCCACTTAATGTTGGGGGTAGGGAAAGAGGAAAGGCTCCAAGGATATCCCTTTGTGAGCTAAAACTTTGAGGCTGTGATCCATAGAAAGTGATAAACTATGTGTATTCTCTACTGGTGCCTCCCTTGGCCTAATTGCCTGGCTACAACATGAAGGCTTTTTCTTTCCCATGGGCCATTCCATGAAGATTGTGAAAACACAGCATCCTGGGACAGAGAGAACCAGGGCCTGTGGTCTGAGGCACTGAGCTCCCAGCATCCAATAATGGTGGGTATAGAAGGGAGTTATCCAGAAGGACACTGGTCACAATACTGGGAAGTTTGACTGTTTACAGTCTCGGCCCAGAGCAGGTTCCAGCCCCAAGAAAGGCGGGGGAATCTGTGGGCACCAGGGCTTTATTCAAGTGGGCTGAGGTTTTGGGTGGGGTATGGTAGGTGGGAAGATGGAGAATGCTGTGTTTAAGCAACATGGATGCCTGAGTGCCATGATATCCTGGTTTGGGTAGATATTATGGCCTGACAAAATGGTAGGGAGGAGATGGCAGCCACAGAGTCAGAACTATCCCACTGGGATTGGGAAAACTACACCCTGTTAGGAGCATAGGCAGAGCATAATTTATAAGTACTCTGGAATCAGTAGGCTCGTGTTCTCATTATTTCAGTCACTAAATAATTTTTAAACCTTCCTCTTCTCTGAGGAAAGTAGTGGATAGTGGGACATGAGGTGAAAAAGACATGACCCCTGCCTGAATGGAACTTAAGGAATGTACCTCTCACTCAAATCAGGCTGTAATAAACACTAAGAAAATAAGAGTATTTAGAAAAAAGAGGTTGGACTTCCTGAGCATGTGGTGATTGAGGTGTGTCTTGAAGACAGAAAGGGACTCTATGGAGGTGAAGGGAATTCCTGGCAGAGGGAACAGAAATGTGCACAGGAGGGGGACTGGAAATTAAGGGGCATGTGTGAAAATAGCCAGTGGTTAGGTTGGTTAGAACTGAGAAGTGAATGAGGTTTAGCTGGGGGTCCCCCAAATCCATAATGATTGGCCATTATCATTTTTTATAAAATCCTCACCATGCCTCAGGCATTGAGCAGAGTTTTGCTTCTGTCTCATAGCAGCCTTTCAGGACTTAGCTCAGCAGGCTCCATGAGGATGCAGTACTTTCCTAAGCTTTCCTAGCTGGTGAGTGACTGAATTTGATGTACACGCAGTCTGCTTGATTTCAAACCTGTGTTCTTTCTGCCTATTTTGCTATCATATTCAGAGTCCAGATTATACAGAGTCCATTACATGAAAACTTACTTTTATCATGATGAGGAAGGAAGATGGTCAGTGAACATGTAGTAGACCACATTAACATTTTGAGAAACACTTGGTGGGTGTGACCAGATTGTTACAAAGCACATCCTGGCCCCACTTAATATATGTAAGCATATATATTATTTAGGTAAATCTCTAAAAGTTGCATAGATTTTCATGGGATCTAGAAACTGTTAATATCTGACTGCTATAGATAATTTATGAATTCTTAGCTAAATTCCTCTCTTTTCTTTCCCATTCAAGAAAGTATATTAAAATAGGACAAGACAATCCCAATTTTCTCATTTATACAAAAATTTCCTCATCTTTAGCTACTTTGTCATTAGTAACAAATTATAATGAACCTTACCTGTTTGGGACCCCAGACTATCATCCCTAAAGGATGTTTGGTGAAAGTGGTACTCGAGAGTGGGTCTTGAGAGTGGGTTGGAAGGGTTGGGTGAAGGATGAGAGTTAGAGAAATCTGGGCAAAAAAACTCAGGTGGGGATGTGGGGGTGGAGAGGAGGGGCTGATATGGTTCAGTAAGCATTTACTTCGAGCCTGCCCATGCAGGGGTATGGAGTAGGTGCTGGGGCATCTGCATGAAAGGACAGTATTGTTTCCGTGGTAGGCATGTTCAGGCTTTGAGCTGGTGGGTGTTGGTGGGGGCTGCCTGCTCAAGTCATCCTGTATCCTGTAGAGCCAGCCAGTCCTTATTGCTTGATCAGGTATACCCTGGGTCCTGTCCTGTCCAGCTTGGCTCTCCTCCTGGAGCTGAGAACACATACCTGGCCCTGGTAGCTTCACCTTTCTTCTGTCCTCAGAGTGGTCTTGAGTCCTTTAGGCTTCCAAATGGGAAGCTTTTCCTCCACTTGGAAAGTTTGAGAAAATCACATGGGAAGGCAATAATAACCTTAGAGAAGATACAGTGCCATTTCAGGGAGAAGATAGAATGATGTCTGGGCTGTGATTACTCAAGATCTCACGTTAACAGGAGACTTCAGAGGACAGAAAGCTCTACTTCTGGGTTTTAGCTACTAATAAAGAACATTTTAAAAACTATTAAGGGCTGCCCTGGTGTCACAAATCTAGTCCTCGAATGTCTTGATTACTTATATTTGAAAGAGAATTTTAACTCAAGTAACAGTTGAACGAGGAATGGTATTCATGAGAAGGATCCTATACTCTACTTGAGAAATGCATCTCATTACATCATTGTTACACACTGTGTACGGAAACTTAAGTAACTCCTGGAGTAATTGACTGGTTATAGGTGTCCCTCTAGTGTGTGGTGCATACTAAGTGCAATTGTGAGGTCTCTCTGTGACACTGGTACACCTCAGCCATCTTCTTTTAAGACCATCTCTAGAGTTAAAATGGGCATGCTCAAAATCAATATATGAGGCCAGGGACCTTCTGCTTCAAGTCTGAAGCCAGCCATGAATGTGGTCAGCACTTGGTACTTTGCCTCCCTGACCCCATTAAAGCCCAGCTTTGGTTTTAGCTTCCATGTTGGGGGGCCTCCCAAATTTACTTCCCTGGCTATGACTTCTCTGTCAGATGTCTGCCCCAGATGGCCCCCAAGTATCATAAACTTAGCCTACTCACTGTTCCTAAGCAGTGCCACCCTGTAAGACCATAGGGAAATAACTGAGAAAGGTGCCAAGAGATTGTTAAGAGTGCATATGATCTGTAGGAAATTTGCAGTCTTGAAGGCACACCAAGTACCTGCTTTCTGTCAGGTACTGCTAGAGAGACCTGCAACTGCTGGAGAAAATCTAGAATATGTGTACCATGTTTGAGCTCCTGAACCAAAGGATCTGCCTATATCCAGCCCTGGGTATGGGAGGAATAATATCCATTATATAAGAATCCAAGAAATCAATGTGTATTACTCAAAGAAAAAAACTAATCTATCTCATAAATAGTACAGGTTTTAAGAATATGCTCTTCATCTTAGCTATGTCATCCCCCATTCATATTATTGAAATCTTAACCCCTGAAGTGGTGGTATTAGAATGTGGGGCTTTGGAGAAGTGATTAGGTCTTGAGAGTAGAGCCCTCATGAATGGATTAGTCATTAGTCCTTTCATTAGCCAGAAGGATCTAGCTAGACTCTTCTTCCATGGGAGGACATAGGTAGAAGGTGCCATCTATGTATCAGAAAATAGGCTCTCACCAGACACTGATTCTACCAGAACTGTGTTCTTGGACTTTCCAATCTCCAGAACTGTGAGAAATATATTTTGGTTGTTAAACTATCTTAACAGTTTATAGTAATTTTGTTGTAGCAGCCTGATAGTAGCAAGATATCTTTGCTGCCTCCTGCTCTTGTCCTCCTTCAGGGGAAGAAGTCCCTACCCACTTTGACACGAAAGGAGCCTCAGAAAGTTTGAGGCTGGACTGGGCTGGAATGTGGGGACTTGGTTTTTGTAATACTGTCTCTTGGCCCTTTTGAGTCATGTAGACCTCTACACCTTTCACTTCTTACTTGAATCTGAGGAACTATTTGAATATCTTCTATGGGAGAATAACAGCCCTAATCAATGGAAAAGAAGAGGTAAAGAATGGAGAGGCCCTTAGGAGATTCAGACTTTTCTACTCCCCTAGATTCCAGCTGGCAGACTTCCAGGAACAAGACTGCTTGGTCCCCAAACAGGAGATATCTAGTGTGGTGTGCTCTGCAGGCTTGTCTTTGATCTACAGCACCATGTGTGGAAATGGGGGATTCCTGCATCACTTTTCTTGGGAAAGTCCCTAAACCATCTTTGACCTCAGAGCTCTGGGGGAGGGAAGTGATCTGAGTGACAAATGTCTTGTGACTTGCAAGTAAGGTTAGGGAACTGGCTAGGTCCTGCCCCTCCCTGCCCACATTGTATGCTGGAGCTATTGAATTAGGTTGAAGAAAAGAGGGCTGGGCCCATTGCTTTTGGCTGTCTCTGCTGTTGGTGCTTTTTTTTTTTTTTTTTTTTTTTCCTTTTGCATTGCTGAGGTTCAAAGATCTCTTGCACACCAAGTGAAGTGTTCTACCACTAAGCTATTCCCCCAGGCTGCTCATGGTTTCCTGAATGTATCAGGACAGCTGGGCTATCTTTGAGGTCCTAGGTTTCCTCCTCATTGCATCTTGGGCTTAGTCCCCAGGCATGATTCAAAGACTACAGATAAGGGAAATGCCCTTACCTGGATGTTGTTTGAGAATTAAGCAAAGTCTTCCCTGGAATGTGAGTGGATCAGAACAAGATCAAATAGCTTTGGAGAGAAGGCTGTCTTCTGTCCATAAGTTTGCCCAGCTGTGTCCAAGATCAAATGAGGGTCAGATGAGGGCTTTGGGATGCCAAAACAATGTACTGTGACTAGGGGACTGAAATGGCAGACTTTTATTTTTTCACAGTTATGGAGGCCAGAAGTTTGAGATTATGGTGTCAACAGAATTGATTTCTTCTGAGGCCTCTCTTCACGATTTGCAGATGGCCATCTTCTCCCTGTGTCTTCACATGTTCTTCCCTCTGTACCCATACCCACCTATGTCCTAATAACCTCATCTTACAAGAACACCATTACATTGAATTACTGTCCACCTTAATTTAATTACCTCTATTTCCAAATGTGGTCATATATTGAGGTACTGGACATTAGGATGTAAACATCTGAATTTTAGGGGGACACAATTGTGCTATTAAAAAAGGTGTTTCCAAAATCCTGAGAGAGCAAGGCTCAATATTATGGTGAAAGACAGAGAGGCACTCACTGCTGGTCCTGCCAAACGGGACCAGCAAAGGAAGGTAGACATAATCTAGCCAGTAGAGGAAGTTGACCAATCTTATGCAACGACTCAACTCAGAAAAGCTTGGGCCTGAGCTGTTTGCTTGCAGTCTGGGTTCCATTGTCCCCCTTTGTCCTCCAGTGAAGGCAGAATTGGTAATATGTTCCAGCACAGGCCTTTAGGAGAAGCCCCTCCTCATCTGACAGAGACAGAATTGAGGGTGTTGATAGTGCACACAGGATGGTCTTTAAGGAAATTCTTTGGTCCCTTTCTGGCATTTTGTATTGTTTTATTGTTTATTTATTTATTTATTTATTTTTTGAGAGAGAGAGAGAGAGAGAGAGAGAGAGAGAGAGAGAAAGAGAGAGAGAGAAAGAGAGAATTTTTTAAATATTTATTTATTTAGTTTTCAGCAGACACAACATCTTTGTTTGTATGTGGTGCTGAGGATTGAACCCAGGCTGCACGCATGCCAGGCGAGCGCTACCGATTGAGCCACATCCCCAGCCCTTGTATTGTTTTAGATGAGGTCTTGCTGTGTTGCCCAGACTCATTTTGAACTCCTGGGCTCAACTGATTCTCTCATCTCAGCCTCCAGAGTATCTAGAGGGCATGTACCACTGTGCCCAGTTCTGGTTTTTTGTTTTCTTTTTTCAATGCAAAAGGAAAAACTTTGTAGTAAAAACTATTCAACAAATGTTGAAATGAAGATTCAAAATACAGAATAAATTAATTCAATTAGTATTTATCTAGAGCCTGCCAAATTCTGGGTCCAGATCCTCTGCAGGCAGCTAGAGAGGCTCCTAGAAGGTAGCTGGCTGTGGGCTAAATTTATGCATGAGATATCAAATACTCTAGATAATAGCAAAAACTCGCCAATTCAGACTTTTTTTTTCTTGTTGCTTAGCATTCTAAATTAATGGAATGAGGAGAAAGGCTTGGTTTTATCATCTGTTAGGGAAAGTTACATTTTCTGCTATCATTGGTCTTTTACAAATGTAGTTGTATTCATCATTTGTCTCTTGCTCATGCCAGGCCCAGTCATGGCTTAGTTCCCCTTATGGTAGAGCTGTCTTTGCCTCTGAATATCAGGCTGCAAAAAAGAGGGATATCAAAGTTAGATGGAGAGGCTGTCATCGACAACCTCCAACCCTTATCAGAATGCTGGTCAAAGTCACATGCCCCTTCTCTCTTTACTCTTCACTAAGAAACACAAACATTTACTGTCTACTTTTAACTGATTCTTTGTTGGGCTCTGAGAACAAAGAAGCAAAATAGGATATACTTCTTGCTCTCTAATCACTCAATTAAGAAGGTAGGATAGACACACTGAGAAATAATATAATTACTGTTTATATTATTATAATTCTTATAATACAAATAGCTCTGATGATCAAGGTGGTCTTCTCCACCACCTTGTAAGGTAAGATAGGAACAGAGAATGGAGGGATTCTAGCATCTTTAGGAACTTGAGGTAGCAGTGTCAAAAAAGTCCTCCTGGATATGGAACATTTGACAAAGCCTCAGACTGGGTGGGATTTAAAGTATAGATGGAGAAAAGCACCCCACGTAAAGAAAACAAAGACAGGAAACCTTGTATATTGGGGGGTGGGAAGTAGTCTGGTGTGGCTGGGACTCAACTTGGTAAGAAGGGGGATGGTATTAGGATACTTGAACCAAGCTGCAAAATATGGCAGCCATGGACAGTTTGGGAGCAGGGGAGTGATGTCATGAGCTATGGGATATTTCTACCACACTGGGAAGGACGGATTGGGGAAGAGTCAGAGGAAGCAGCTTTTATAATGATAAGGGCCCAAACTATGGGAGATGAGACATGAGGAGAGCTTGATTGGATGTTAGAACATACTCAGGGAATCTGACATTGTAGAAACAGCACCATATGAGTCATCAGGAATTTAAGTTCAAATTTCAGTTCTGCAGGAGGGGAAGGAGAAATCCTGCATATACCCCTCGTCTCCCCGCCCCGCCCCCCCAAAAAAATTATGTCCCTAAGTGGTGGGCTTTTCTATTTAACATTTAATTATTTAAAAAAGTCCAACACACAGAAGTAGAAGGAATAGTATAATGAATCCTCTTCGCCTATCGTCTACTTCAACAATAACCTCTTGCTTGTATTGATTTTTGAGATGAGGCTTTTAGTAAGTATTCAATTTGATGCTGGATTTGAAGCATTTCTCTAAATCTGCCTGTGATCAGTCTGAGGCAGTGAAATGATGTCAGGTCCATTTATTCCTCCCTGGAGGTAAATTGAATGTGTATGTGCACACATAAGTGTGTGTTCATTGCTGTGAGAATGAAAATGCCTTTGAAGGTTGAGTTCTGGGACTGAAGAGACACACTGCCAGCAGGGGCCTTGTCAGTAGGATAAGGGTCTGTTTACCACAGAGGCAGGTGTGGAGAGGGGAGAAAATGGGGGTAAGAACTGCTGGGAGGGAGGTTTTTAGGGTCAGATACACTCATTACTCATTCATTGGAATGTCTGTCTTGCCCAAGGCTTGATTCACACTGACCAACCTGATAAGGCTTGTCCATGAGCCAGATGTCAGTGAACTAATTCACTTTGGCAGGCATTGTCCAGTGGCCACAACATAAACGCTTGTCTTTCCAAACCACCTTGTTGGCATTGCCCTATGTAGGAAAATAAATTACAGCATCATCTCCGGATTGCTGGGGGAGCCGAGCTCCCAGACAGAGGACACCATATGGAAAGAAGGCATGTGACCTATGGCTGTGATGTCCTCCTAGCTAGTGATTGTGCTCCTGCCCTCAGAGATGGTCTTTTAGTTATCAGTGTGCCATGCAGACCCAACAGTTTTATGGGTATTGTTGCTTTGTTCTTCACTTAGAATAGACTAGCTTGGTTTGGGGCACAGTAGTTGTTCATACTACTTAAATGACTTCCAAGTTTTTGTTTTACAATTATTGAAAAATAGGCCCAGGAATCAGAGGGATATCAAGATATCAGGTTTATATCTAATAAAGTTGTTTACAGAATATGACCCATTGAGTCCTCAGTATATCCCTTTGCTGAATTAAAACAGCCACCTCTAGTAGGGTCTTAGATGAATGCAAGTCTCCTCCTGGGACAGGCCACCTCCCTTATCAAGGTGGCTTAGAGAGAGAAAGAAGGATGGGGCCGATTGCACATGCTTGATTGTTTCTCTCATTCTCACCAATTACCTACTTATTTGCTCCCAGGGTAGGAAGTTCTGGAAAGGGAGGATGTCAGTGTCCTCTCATTGGATATCCTATGGCCACTTGAAGCAGAAACAGAATAAAGGTGTGAGCACATGTTATAAGTCTCAGCATTGGTTCTTTTGGCAGGCAGAGGTGGGAATGCTGTTGGGCAAAATTGTCTGGGCACTGAAAAATAAGTGTTGATGGACAGACTGGAGAGGGGGTCTTTTGGCTGAGGGGACAGCATGAGAAAGCATAATGCTGTCCATGGCTGAAGTATCAGGGACTCAGAATGTGGCAGGAGGTAGCTGGACTTGATGAGCAAGTGCTATATAACCTCAGAGTCAGACTGCCTGAGTTCAAATCCTATCTCTGCTGCTTCCTAGATGTGTGATTTTGGCCAAGTTGACCAACTCTATGAGCTTCACTTTCCTTTTCTGTGAAGCTTGGATATAAGAGTTATGAATGTTGAGATATGAGCTACATATAAACATTTAGCTCAGTGTAGAGAGAATGCTTAACAAGTGTCAGCCGTTATTAATACTTTCATGAGTCCAGGACAGTTGGAGGTTGGCTCTGATCTAGATGCACCTTATGAGTTTGGACTGCTCTGGGAAAGGCCAGGTATGCTCAGGTGAGAGGAGGCCCTGAAGTGCTCAGGTTCTGAATATGTGAATGTAGGCTGAGCAGCAAGAACAGGAAGAATGTGGTGGTGAAGACCATGTCTGCAGAGAGACCCATGGAGACTGGATGCTGTTTGAGGGGAAGGGTCACAGGTAAGTGCAGACTGCTGTATAGTTCAAGGAGGAACCCAGAGGCGCTTTGTCCCGGATAGCAAATGAAGTAAGTGTCTCACTGATGTAATGCCAAGAAAAGAAGTCCAGTCTACATGGATAGACTGCTATCTAAATGATTTACTTTCTGAACTCATTTAAATGTCTCAGTCATCTTTTCAGATAGATACTATTCCCATCTCATCCAGAAGAAAACTGAGACACAAAGGTTATTCTTGCCCAGGACACATAGTGTCAGAATCAGGGTTCTTACCCAGGCAGTCTAACTCCAGTTTGTACTTTTAACTCTGCCTAGACTGCCTTTCTAGGAAATAAGAACAGGAACAGCTCCGTAGATGACAAGGCAGCTTCAGTGAGTGAAAAATTCGCTACAGTGGGAATTAGGGGGAGTGGAAGGTGAACAGTGGCTCGTGAATCCAAGAAGAAACATGACATAGTAGCTGGGGGTGTAGGATCATAGAGAGCAGAGGCTTTAACGTTAGTGTGGGTTGAGAGGAAGGAGCAGGACAAGGCAAGAAATGCAGATTTAACTTAGAGGGCATAATTGAGATGGACTCATTGATGATATATCAGTAGGTCAAAGGGAGGAGGAACAACTTTTTCACAGGATGGATGGGAGGACTGAAGTGGAGAAGAGGGGAATCCAGGGGTTCCATTTATCATCAAAGAAAGATACATGCTAGAATACTGTAAGGGAGTCTGACAGGAAGGAGATAAAAGATCATGGGCATGTAAGTGTTTGGGAGCAGAAGAAACACGGGAATCTGATTCCCCAGGCAGAGGGACAGTGAGAGTAAGTTGTGACCAGAGAAGCAGAGTGTACCCAGCAGCAAGTTCAGTGTAAGCTGGCGGTGGCTAGGGAGAGGCAAAGTTTGAGGTGAGAACAGCCTGCTGACTGCTGGGCATAGGGCTACAGGGGGCCTCCATATGGTCTAGAACAAGGGAGTGGGGAAAGACAAAGTCAAGTCAAAGAGAGCCTGGGAGGTGCCGGCAGGGACCTGAAGTGGGCAGGAGAGAGAGCGGCTATCATTGCCTGCTACTACTTGGGAGGGGGCGTCCAGAGAGCTCTGTGCACTCTACTGAGAAGAATCCTGACTCCCTGCATCCTTCCATGTTATTGCTGGGAAGAGTAGGTGGCTTCCAGGTGTTCCCTTCAGAGGTGCCATTGTCTGGTAGACAGGGAGTCCAAGTTCTCTAGTTGAGTGGAAGTGAATGACTCTGCCCAAGCTGGTCCCAGCTTCACCTGCTGTCACTTTCCCTGTTCCCTGGCCACAGGGCTATATCTTTAAAAGACAAGAGTGATAATTATAATATATTCCTCACAAATGAGATAATGAAGATGAAGTCTTTTCACAGGGATTGTTACTGGTTTTTTTTTTTTTTTTTTTTGGTAATGGGGATTGGGCCCAGGGGCACTTTATCATTGAGTCACATCCCCAGCCCTTTTCTTTCTTTCTTTCTTTCTTTCTTTCTTTCTTTCTTTCTTTCTTTCTTTCTTTCTTTCTTTCTTTCTTTCTTTCTTTCTTTCTTTCTTAATTTCTTTCTTCTTTCTTTCTTTCTTTTCCTCCTCCTCCTCCTCCTCCTTTTAAAATTTTGAGACAGGTTCTTGCTAAGTTGCTTAGAGTCTTACTGAACTGCTGAGGCTGGGATCCTTCTGCCTCAGACTCCTGAGTCACCGGGATTACTAGTGGGCACCACCATGCCTGGCGGGACTATTGCCTCTTGTAGGAGGCAAGAAACTTGCTATGAACTTTCAGAGCAGGTAGTTTGAGGTGAGAACAGGCAGGTAGAAGTTGTCTGGTCATGAGGTAATTTGCCATCATTTTGATGCATTGTGAAGAGCCATGTAGCTAGGGAATAGGTAGCTAGCTCTCGAAGCAAGTGGGATGTTGGTTCTGTCCTGGTTCTTTACGTCTCAGCCTTGGAGTCACACTCTCATTTACATTTACTTCTCAGATGCACTCTTTCTAAGGCCCACAGAAGGAAAAGAACCTTCTATCTCAAGTTCTCTAAGTGGCTATAGTGGGTCCTGCTCTGGTGAGGACACGTGCAGATAAACTTGTCCACAGTATGAGAGGGCAGACTGATGGGGGCCTTGGTGATATTCTGTTCCCTGGACACTGCCTGGCTCCCCATCTCACTCTTTCCAAAGGCGCACATCCGGGCCTTGCCACTTCCCACCTTCCCACATACACACTCCAAGTCCCTTTCCTTTTGGAGTACTTACATTATATGTCTTCTGAGATGTGCTCAGACCATCCTGGGAGGAGGCCCGTGGCCTTGGCCATATGGATTATTGTGTCCTCTTTGCTACAATTAGCCCTTGAGTTGAAGAAAAGAACCAGTTTGGGGAATGGGGGCAGGATAGAATATCAAAAGCAGAAATAGGCACAAACAAGAGGAAGGTTGAGCAGACATTTCAAAGTATTAAGCAGGGACACTGGAAGAAACAATGTCAGCTTCTCACTGTTCCTGTAGCCCCGAGGTCAGATGTGCTGTTGGTGTGAGCCATCAGAACCTCTCACTCGCCTGCTTCCTGGCCAGACCCTGCTCCTCCTTTTGGGCTGCGCTTGGCTGGCAGCATCTCATGCTCATGGCTTTGGTGTGGTGTTTCTCTTAAGCAGCTTGCCATTTCAGGTAGGAGGGAGATACTGCTCCTGTTCCTGAGACTATGGGGTAGTGAGACTGGAAGTTTGGCCTCTTGGCACCTGGAGGTGAGGTCCCAGTGACTTGTGTTTCTTTGTGGTCTTTAGAGGAGGCTGTTCAGCTTTGTGACTGATTGCCCTGCTGTTGCTATGTGTTGTTGAAAAAGCTGTTCAGCACCGTGGAACCTTGTTTAAAGGGCTGTGGTTTGGTGAGAAGGGCTTGAGCATTTGGCTAAGTGTTTAAGTGGAAGCATCTGGGTTGGGCTGTGCCAAAGGAGGCTGGTGGTGGGGCAGGGACATGTGATCAAAGTTGGGCTGGGTTTTAAATGCAAGATCCAGAAAGCAAAAGGAATCTTTCCAGCGTGTTTGGTAGAGCTGGACTATAGCACAAATATTCTTAGGGATCTCTTGGATCTCCCCCAGTAGGGAGTGGCTGGTAATGCCCAGTTCATACAACTCACTAACCTGGTACAGCAGGAAAAAGATGCTAAACAAGAAATACTTCTTTAGACCCTGACACTACCTTGCACTACCAGCCTGCACCCAGGTTTATGGCTCTTTAAGCAATTCTGACAGATCTCAGCCTCCTCACTTTGGTTAACTGACTTACTAATCAGACCAGCCTGATGTGGGATATTTAAGTGGGAATATGAAGCTGTGTATGTGAAAAATGTATTTTGATATTATAAAGCCTTAAGCCAGTTTGTTATTAGGAGTTACTGATACTGTGATTAGGTGAAACAAGCTTGTTCACCTTCAATTTTTTTTGGCATTCTTTAATTTTATCCTGTTCAGCTTTTCTTAGCCTAATTAAGCTGCTGTTATCCACTGACAAAAGAAATCAAAATTTCTCCTCTTAATTCTGATTATACAGCATCTCTCTGTCCTGCCTTGACTTTTCTGTCATGGCAGAATATCTCACTGGGCCCGGCTCCCTCTGTTCTCAAGGAAAGGTAAAACTGTGGCCTTGTCTTTGGGTCATGACACAAAGTCAGGGGCTGTGCCTTGCTCTGAGTGGCTTTCTTCTCAGGCCCAGTGTGCGTACTTTTCCTTTCTGTCAAGCCTTTTCTGGGCTGACTGGACATGACTTCTGGATCGTGCTAAATATTGTTCAGGCCTCAGGGCCCTTGATTTAGACTTTGGCCCCTGGTAGAATGTGGATGACTTGAGCTGATACCCTTGGGATCCTCTCCAGTGCAGACCTGGGACTTTTATTCCTTCCATTTCTCCCCTTTGGAGTGGGAATGTCTATCCTACACCCATTCCATCACTGTATTTTAGAAGCAGATGACTTACTTCACAGGCTTATAGATAAGAGAATTTTGCCCCAGGAGCCTCCAGCTGCCTCCCACAGGCATTGTTGTTCTGTTCACTTGTTTAGCATAGGTGAGCTGAACTCTGGGGTCAGAGACATGGCCCTGCCCTTGAGGATCTCACCACTGAGACCAAGGAGTCTCACCCATTATATGACTAGTGCTCTGGAGTAGTCTGTTGTGGGGATGGGAGAGAGTCCCTGGAGAGGATAATCCATAAATTCAACTCTGACTGGTGGCCAGCCATGATACTTTCTAAGCAGAAGAGTGCTTGGTGCAGGGCTCAACTTTTATTGTGTCAGAGTTACTTGAAGAGTTAGTGAACTATGAAGGCCAGGCTCTCTTTTACTTATCTGTGCTTCATTAGGTCTCCTAGTGATCCGATAAATAGGTTGTTTTATTTTCCCAGTTCATTTTTTTCCTAAATAAGTGCATTATAATTGTACATAATGGTGGGATTTTTTTGTTACATATTCATGCACATGATATAACAGTATAATTTGACCATCATTGTTCTCCAGTATTTCCTCTTTCCCTCCCCAAAAAACTGAAGTTTGAGGACCACCGAGATGTATGAGTCTGAGTACAGGTTGAGTGGAGAAGGCTGCTTGGAGGGAGGCCACCAACTAGGTGGCTATTGCAGTCCTCTGGACTGAGGTAATACAGAGACAGGTGAGGCTGTGGGAGCCAGTGAGGCCACCACAAGCAGGAGTCTAGAGAGCTGTTCTGCTGTCTTACTCAGCAGCAGCAGCACCCATAACTGCATCTCTGTCTGAACCCTTCATTTGGCTCTGGAATCCTTCACTTTTCTTTGCTGTTCCTCTTCAGTCTCCTTGGTAAATAAGATCCTCTTCTTCCTGATAGCTGTGTACTGGATGTTTCAGAGAGTCCTAGACATTCTTCTTTTTTAATTTATATACTTTTTAAGTCACTTCATGAAGTTGCTTTAAATACCTTCTTTATTCAGACAGCTCCCAAATTTATATCTCCAGCACAGACTTCTTTTTGAGCCTCAGAATATATTTCTAAACGGCATTCAGGGTATCTTTTCCATGTGTTCTTAGGCATCCTATGTTGGGCATTTTGAAACCAATGTGCTATTTTACCCTGACATGCTCCCTTGTCACTCTTGATCTCTCAGGGACTCAGGCCAAAAACTTTGTAGTCGTGCTCAACTTCTCTCTCACATGTCTGTGTTCAACCTATCAGTGAATTTTACTGGCTTTTCCCTCCAATAGATCAGTATTATAGCATCTCTTATGATCATTTTGGTCCAAGCTACTTTCTTCTTTTGCCTGTCTTTCCTGTGTTCACAGCTTCATTCCTGCAGTCTGTTTTCCAGGCAGCAGTCAGAACAACCATTTTAAAAGGTAAGGTAGATCATGTCACAGTGTGCTCAAAGCCCTTCAATGGGTTCCTGTCTCAGCAAAGTGGAAGAAAGACAAGAAGAGTGTGCATTCTCCAGCAAGTTGCCAAATTAGTTTTCCCATTTATAATGGAAAAATAATCATATCTTTACGATGATATGCAATTGGCATGTGAGGATTAAGTGAGATAATGTTGAATAAGTCCTTAGCAGGTAGCTAACAAAAACCTGCCCAAGGTAAGGTAAAGAGAACTGAGCACACCTTAATTAAATGTTAATATTGTGCCACACTCAAAAGTTAACTCAAAATGGATCAAGGAGCTTGATATTAAATCAGAGACACCGCATCTGATAGAAGAAAAAGTTGGCTATGATCTACATACTGTGGGGTCGGGCTCCAAATTCCTCAATAGGACACCCATAGCGCAAGAGTTAACAACTAGAATCAACAAATGGGACTTACTCAAACTAAAAAGTTTTTTCTCAGCAAAAGAAACAATAAGAGAGGTAAACAGGGAGCCTACATCCTGGGAACAAATCTTTACTCCTCACACTTCAGATAGAGCCCTAATATCCAGAGTATACAAAGAACTCAAAAAATTAGACAATAAGATAACAAATAACCCAATCAACTAATGGGCCAAGGACCTGAACAGACACTTCTCAGAGGAGGACATACAATCAATCAATAAATACATGAAAAAATGCTCACCATCGCTAGCAGTCAGAGAAATGCAAATCAAAACCACCCTAAGATACCATCTCACTCCAGTAAGATTGGCAGCCATTAGGAAGTCCAACAACAACAAGTGCTGGAGAGGATGTGGGGAAAAGGGTACACTTATTCATTGTTGGTGGGACTACAAATTGGTGCAGCCAATTTGGAAAGCAGTATGGAAATTTCTTGGAAAGTTGGGAATGGAACCACCATTTGACCCAGCTATTCCCCTTCTCGGTCTATTCCCTAAAGACCTAATAAGAGCATGTTACAGGGACACTGCTACATTGATGTTCATAGCAGCACAATTCACGATAGCAAGATTGTGGAACCAACCTAGATGCCCTTCAATAGATGAATGGATAAAAAAAATGTGGCATTTATACACAATGGAGTATTACTCTGCATTAAGAAACGACAAAATCATAGAATTTGGAGGGAAATGGATGGCATTAGAGCAAATTATGCTAAGTGAAGCTAGCCAATCCTTAAAAAACAAATGCCAAATGACTTCATTGATATAAGGGGAGTAACTAAGGACAGGGTAGGGACGAAGAGCTAGAGAAGAAGATTAACATTAAACAGGGATGAGAGGTGGGAGGGAAAGGGAGAGAGAAGGGAAATTGCATGAAAAGGGAAGTTGATCCTCAGGGTTATACAAAATTACATATAAGAGGAAAGGAGGGGTAAGAGAAGAATAATACAAGTGGAAGAAATGATTTACAGTAGAGGGGGTAGAGAGAGAAGAAGGGAGGGGAGGGGAGGGGAGGGGAGGGGGGATAGTAGAGAATAGGATAGACAGCAGAATACATCAGACACTAGAATGGCAATATGTAAATCAATGGAAGTGTAACTGATGTGATACAGCAATCTGTATACGGGGTAAAAATGGGAGTTCATAACCCACTTGAATCAAACTGTGAAATATGATATATTAAGAACTGTGTAATGTTTTGAACTACCAACAATAAAAAAAATATTATGCCACACTATGTGTATTATCCCTGATGTTTTTGATTGTTTTGTTTTATTTTATTTTATTTTAGTATTAGAGATGAAATCCGGGGCCTTGGGCAGATTAGACAAGTATTCTACCATTAAACTATATCACCAGCCTTATTTGTTTTAATTTGATCACTAGTACATAGCCACACAATTTAAGGAGTTGATGATTATAAATGATTTCTTAACGTAGCTATCTCTCCACCTATCCACTGTCTTCCTCAGATGTAGCCACTTAAAATTCTTTTAGTATTTTTGTCTGTATCTCTTAAAATGTATGTTCTCCTTCTTTATTTATTTTTAGTTGTCATTATCCAGTGACTTATAATTTCCTTATAAGTTCAGAAGGTAAGAATTCGACTCAGAAGAGCTTAGAAATCCAGTTTTTCCCTCTCACCCACAGGTGCATTTCCATCCGTTCCATTCTGCTAATGCAGTTTCAGTGAGATCAGTACATGGTGTTTTATCATAAGGATATGATTACTCTTGGTTTCTGTGTAGTTCTTTTGTTATTTGTGTGGTTTGTTTTCTTATCATTGAATCAAACGATTCTTCACCAATTATACAGATCTTGTAGATATTTAGGTGCATCAGAAGTTCTGCCAATTTCACTTTACTGAAGAAACCTCTTTCTGAGCTTCAGAACTGACCCTCCTTTTATGCTTATTGTATCACTGTTACCCTTGCATCTCCCTTATGTCTCCTTTCTCATGCTCTGTGTCCTTGTGGTTTATGTTTTTCAAAATAAACTCTTCTATACTTGTTTGAGTGGATAGCTAAATTAGATGTTTGGGTTCAATCTGATATATTTACATGAGGTCTCCTTGACTTTTGCCTATAACAATAAGATTTGTTTTAACTGATTTTATAGATGACACGTTGACATTCAGAGAAGTTAAATAAGTTGTGTGAGGACTCACAGAATGATGTGGGAGAGCCCATATTTTAACCCAAGTCTGGCTATACAACCTATGTTCTTGGTTGTTCTAAGTTGATATGGAATGTGTTTAAGGATTCAGACATTGCCAGCAATTTCCTTCATTTTTCTTCTCTTCCTTAACACTCAAATAATTTCTTGTTCTTATTATCCCAAAGAGATATGTCTCTTATATTTTTTAAATTTATTTTTACTTCTGGTACCAGGAATTGAACCCAGGGCCACTTAACCACTGAGTCCCAGCCCCTGCTTTCTTTTATTTTTATTTTGAGAGAGGGTCTCACTAAGTTGCACAGGGCCTTGCTAAATTACTGAGGCTGGCCTCAAACTTGAGATCCTCCTGTTTCAGCCTCCTGAGTCACTGGGATTACAGGGGTGAGCCACCACACCTGGTTCTTATATCCTTTTAGAGGCTATCTCCCAAGCTTAAGGATAGCAAAAGCTGTTTCTTAAAATAACCACTAAAGAACAGCTATGGTTTATGGGAGGCCTTTAAATTATGGAGGAAAGACTTATAGTTTCTTGTGATATGCTGCTACTTCTTTATCATCTGTTGGCCATTTGGGGAAGGGGAAAGGTATGAGATGAAGCCAAGTTCTGTGGTGGATCCCTGATTGAGGATCTTTCCCTGCATCTTGCCTTCGATGCAGGGTTGCTGGATGCAGCTGCTGAGGAGTCAGGTCCCAGCTCTGGCTCAGCTGTTTCCAGATACAGGATTGTCAGGGACTCCCAGCTCTGTTCTCCTATTCATCACTCCACCCAGGATGTGTGAGCCTAACTCAAACAACAATTACAACCCCAATCACTTTTATTGAGAGAAAAAAAAAATAGAAAGTAGAATGGAAGCTTGTGACTCAGTGGAAGCTTGTGATCAGTAAAGTTTACTTGTCCCAGGCATATGTTGCCCAGTTATTCCTATTTTTGGTTCCTTTTGCTAAATGTGAAAGTAGTTAATAGAGTATATGAATCACTGTTTGCATCAGAGCATATCAGATGATGGATGGCAAATTGTGACTCCCTTACTGATCTTACACCTTAATCATCTTAAGGTGCTAAGTTGGCCTTTATGTGGTGCAATTCATGTGGCCATGAGATCCATTATCACATATTGCTACTCTAAAACATGACTATTCAATTGGCTGGTTTTACAGCTGGAGAGGCATTTTCTCTCTGACGACTAGCAAAGAGGAGGGTAAAGTCTTATCTTAGTGGGAGCTGTAGCCTTAGTCACTCATAGACAGGAAGATGACAGAATGCATAGAGCCTGAGAATGAAGGGAGGGATGAATGGTGAATGGACCACACCTTTGCTTAAACAACATACCTTTCCTTATATCTGTGGCCAGGGATGAGCCCATTTCTTGGCATAAGAAGCACACCTGCTCACTAGGGACAATTGCAGGGCTGTGTTAAGTGTTCAGAGAGATGATAACTGCTTTTGTATAACAATAGCTTTCACTATATCAAGCATGTTAAGATCAATGTTCTTCTTTATCCTGCTCCTCTCCTTCCTGGGCTGATTGGTACCCCTCTTTAGAGTCTCTATTATTCTGTTATCTGTTCTTTGTCAGGCCTTGGATAGCTGTGACAGCTGTCCTTTCATTGGTAGGGAACAATGAGTTAAGTTCCTACTATTAACTTTTGACATCACCTTGAATTTCACTTGTCTCTAGATTTTGACGAGGCTTCTTGCTCTCTTTCTTACCCCTTTGGATTGGTGCCTCTTTTGGATACTCCCTCTGGCTTCTGAACCTTACTTCCCTCTAGAAGACTTCTTGGCATATTGCCTCTGGAACTTTGCACACATTAGCCCCAATTTCCAATGAACTCAGCTCCTGGAGGAGATATGTGTCTTTGTGGGGAGGAACAGGCATGGAAGATGCAGAACACACTATCTGTTGTCACATGACACGTTTGCCTCTGAGACTTGTGATATTGTGATATAATAAGAAATAAAATATTTGATCATTTTCCTGGCTCCTAGCATAGAGCTTCTAAAATCCTTGCATGGGAGTGAGAGAAGCACCTTTTGTTATTTATACAAGCCCCTTTCAACCATACCTGAGTTTATGCTAATGAGATGACTCCTAAAGGATGGGGACTGATTCCCAGAGGAACCATCCATGATTAGAGGGTTAGAAATTCAACCCCAGCTCTAATCCTTTACCCTCCATCTTGGGGTTGAGGAAAGGGTTTGAAAATTGAGTTCAATTACCAATGATTGAATGAATAATGACTTAATCAATCATGCCTGTATAATGAAATGTCCATGTGAAATCCTAAATTTGGAGAACCTCCAGGTTGATGAACTCATAAAGGTGCTGTGAGTCACCTCTAGAGAAGGCACCAAAGCTCTACCTGACCCCATTCCCCTACACCTTGCCAAATACATCTCTTCCAATTGGCTGTCACTGAGTTGTATTCTTTATAATAAGCATAAGTAAATGTTCCCCTGACTTCTGTGAGCTAACAAATTATTCAATCTGAGGAAGGGGTTTGGGAATCCCTGATTTATAGCTGGTCAGTCAAAAGGGAAGCCTGGAGTTTTGATTGGCATCTAGAGTAGGGATAGTCTTGTGGGATTGAGCCCTCAACTTGTGGGATCTTATGCTAACTTCAAGTAGTGTCAGAATTGAATTGAATTGTTGGGGGCTGGGGATACAGCTCAGTTGGTAGAGTGCTTGCCTCAAATGCACAAAGCTCTGGGTTCAAAAAAAAAAAAAAAAGAAAAAGAAATGAATTGAATTGTAGGACACCAGTTAAGAGTCCTACAGACAATTTAGAAATTGCTTGGTGTAGAAAAAAAAACCCATGTTTGGTATCAGTGGTGTTGTAAGAATACAACACTATTGTTATTTTTCAATTTTTTCTTTAAACCTCCTTTCTTAAGGGAAGGGATTGCCCCATCATGTGTTCTTTGCTGATGGGAACTCTAACCTATACAGTAGGGAAGAAAACCACTATTAGCTGCCAGAATGCGAATGGCTAGTGACATCACGGCTTCCCTGATCCAGTAAGATTGTGTTCACAGATTGGGGCAGGAGGCCTTACACCTATGCTACATTCAGCCCTTCCATATCTGATGCCTACCTCATAGCAGCACTGCGCCAGGGCAGGCAGGGACTCCTTCTTATCCAGGTATTCTGCTGTCACCTCAGACCCAGCAGGTCTAGAGCTGAGCTCATCAGCTCTGCTCTGAGAAGTTTCCCCAATCTCACTGTCCCAGCTCCTGAATTGTGACTAGAATAACTTTGACTCATGCCCCACTTCAGGCCAGCTCCCACGAGTCCACCCAGTTTTGTTTGACAAGTATAAACTCATCACTGGGCAGAGAGCCCATGTTCTTTTGAGGCTCCTCTGTTGCAGGGGGTCATATTTTGGGACCTTGGGCAATACCTCCTAACTGCCCTCCCAACTTTCACCCTGATACTGAGGCCCCAAATGGGCCAGCCACAGCTCATCCATGGGCCCAGTCTGTTGAAATATGAGATCTTTCTTTAAAAATCTTTGTAGTACTTCCATCTGAGATCACTTGATTTGTTATACACTGGTATCCAGACCCCTGAAAGGAGTGGTTGTGGTTCCCAAGGTCCTCTTATTATTGCCTTTGTCCTGCTTATGTGAATTCTGTGGAAGGTTTTGACTCATCTTGAGTGGCTGGATGGTCCTTTATAACGTCAACTGTTTTGACCTTAGCCAGCTCCATCCTGCCCTTGCATGCTTCCCTGTCTTTCATGTACTGCCCTGTCTGGAATAGCACTCTCCTTATCTTCTGAGAAAACACCTACTCATCCTTCAAGATTCAGGGAAACTGCATACCTACATTTAAAAGCACACCTAAAAGTGTGTCATAATTATTTGTTCATATTTCTGTCTTCTCTGCTCCACTCTGTGGTCCACGGGAGCAGGTACAAGATCTGATTTATCAGTATTCCCCCAGTGCCCAGGACACTTTAGGAGATGTTGGTTGCATGGATTCATTGATTTATTCACAAGTATTTATTCATAAACTTTCTTGTTTCAGGCATCATGCTAGATACTGAGAATAGGGGAAAATAAGGCAGACAGGGTCCCCCTGCCTTCAGGTGGAAGCAAGAAAAAAGAATTTGGAATTACTGTGCTTCACAGGGCTGCTTTAGATTAGGGGTGGCTGGGGAGGCCTCTCTCAGAAGATACTTTGGAGTTGAGACCTGAAGGATAAGAATAGTCAGCCCTAACCCTGTGGAGAGCTGGGCAGTGAGTTCAGGGCAGAGAGGATGGCAGGTGTCCACTTACAGAAAGGACATTTTCTTGGTGTGTTTGTGAGCCCTCAGGAGAAAATGCTGCTGAAGCATGAGAAGCCTGAGGAGAAGATGTGAGGCTGGGCCGCCCAGACTCTGTAGTGGCTTTTTGGTAGATCACAGTAAGGATTTTAGATTTTTTTCAGAAGAGCAGTGGGACGTTTTTGGAGGGAAGTATTTCAAACTTTTAATGTTATGGCTGAACAAGAGGGACTCTGCTGATGCCATTTCTGCTACCCCTCCTTTTCCTGCAGCCTCTTCTTACATCCCAACTCAAGATTGCTTCCCTTCCCATCCCAGATTTACATACTGTGTTACTCTGGAACAGTTGGAGCTGCTCTTCTCACTGCACAATACTTCTGGTCTTTGTTTCAGTCTTGTCTGGCTCCTTCCAGGAACCTGAGGTGCCAGTAGGACTCCCCATCCCTTGTGGGAACTCCCATTGTCATTCTCCTAAGCTAACTGTGCACTAGTTCTGTCCTGAGGCCTAATGCCTATTGCTTTTGAATCTTCCTTGGCCTTTGTCCCTGTGAATCAATGCCCTGCCCCTCCATGTACAGAATGGCTGTACTCCTTTGCCAGGCTCAAGCAAATCAGAGGCTTGAGCTTATCAGGGTTCAAGATGACACATATATGAGCTCCACAGTTTCCAAAGGGTTCTCTCTCCCTGGGCCACATCCTTTAAGTTAAAGTCTAACTTTGTGAGCTGTTTTGACAAAAATATGTCCTGAGGTTATCTCGTCACTTAAAAAACAAATAATAACAATAGCTAACTAATTTTGAGCACTTATTTTGTGCAAAGGAATGTGCTTAGTGCTCATTATGAAGCCTTAATGATTAATTAATCATGACTCAATCCTGTGAATTAGGTTTTGTTATCCCCATTTTACAGATAAGGAAATTTAGGCTCAGAGATTACACAGGAAATGGTAGAGCAAGGTATGGGCTCTGGCCATAACTTTAGTGCCTATGAACTCAAGTACTACTGTCTGGTATAGTCCAGCATGGTTCCATGTGGTTCTGAAATCCTTATTTATACCATCTCCAGAGCTACTTTCATGTAGAGCCCACTTTCTTCTCTTCACTCCAAAGGTCCAACTTCACAGAGAAAACTAGGAGAGATGCTCAGAACCATTCATTTCCTGGCCTGTGCATGTGTGAGAGCCACATCTCTGTTTTCCAAAGCACTGATGCCATTAGGCGTACTCATGGATTTTGCTGAATGAGCAAACAAAGACTCCTGCTCCAGTTGACAGACATGAGCTAAGTCTCTTAGAATTACAAATGCTGTTATAAGATCTTCCCTGATACTCAGGAAACAGAAAAATGAGATGAGGCTGCAAGAAGACAGTTGAACTCTAAGAAGCAGAGTTGTCCAGAGATGGCCCTGTCATTACTTATCAAGCTCTTAAAGCGGAAATACAGCATCAGGAAAGTGGCTGTTCCATGTATCCTTGGAGATGTTCCTCATCCCCAATAGGGTGAAATTCTAAACCTTGAATAGTGCCAGATAGGGTGCATCTAAGATGGTCAGACACAGTATTCCTGGGAAGTGTTCTCTTCATATCATTGTACCTTTGGCCTTCCTAGGCAGGACATGCTAACCCATTTGGAGAAGGGAAAGTGGAAGTTGAGGCCTCTTACCTGAATCATAACCACCCAAGGAAACCCTTGCAGGTATGAGGCAAATGCAGCTGTAAGACAGTGGAGCCTTCCCCAGTGGTGGTTAGTGCTTCTGGAGCTTGGAGCTATCAGTATGGAGAGGTAACAGTTGGGTCTTGCTGCTTCTAGTGACTCTGGAGAGCCCTAGTGACTTTTCATTATAGAAATAAATGGGGGCTGGGGATGTGGCTCAAGCGGTAGTGCGCTCGCCTGGCATGCATGCGGCCCAGGTTTGATCCTCAGCACTGTTGAGAGCCACAGCCCAAGGGGCCCCAGCAAACTTCCAGCTGCCAGCAAACTTCCAGCTGCCGGCTGATGATTGGCTCACAGCGGCCCCAGCAACATCTAGCTGATTGGCTCCTCTGTGGTGATGCTCATTGGAGATGCTCATTGAGCTGTTTCCCCACCCTTTCAGACTGCCAGTTGATGATTGGCTCACAGCAGCCCCAGCAACATCTAGCTGATTGGCTCCTCTGCGGTTATGCTCACTGGGCTGTTTCCCTGCCCTTTCAGACCACAGAGCTGCTCATTAGGGGACTTCTTTGGCTCTGCCCACGCGACCCAGCCAATCGGCCTCAAGTGCAGGAGGATTGTGGGAGTGGGGGAGGCTTTTTGTGAGAGAGGCTTGTGGGAAGCCGGTGGTGGCAGTTGGGCTCTGAGGGTTTTTCCTGAGGAGCTGTTTTGTTTGGCATGTGTGGTTCTAAAAATAAAGTTAGTTTCTTTTGACAAGTGGCTCCTGAATTGTGCCCAGCCAGACTGCGGCACAGCACCACATACAAACAAAGATGTTGTGTCCGCTGATAACTAAAAAATAAATATTAAAAAAAATTCTCTCGCTCTCTATCTTTCTATCTCTCTCACTCTCTCTTTAAAAAAAATAAGTAAATGGGATCATGTTCTAAAGATTCATGAACAAAAAGCACTTGTGCCAGGAGGGGAAGACCATAGAGATGTCAGAAATTATACTTCAGCTACTGGAATTCTTAATGTAAATACATGTGTGATAATGAATTTAAAGCATTTTGTGGTCTTAAGTATGTAATCTGAAACTTCTGTAACTTTTTCTTTATTCTGTATTTGAATTTTCAGTAACAGGAAGAAGAGACTAAGCAGGCAAAAAGAGTCATGGCATTTGATGCTAGTCATGCCCTGGAAGCTGCCTTGGAGCAGATGGATGGGATCATTGCAGGTACACTTGGGATCCTGATGATGGATCTTTAGTTTTTCACATCTCAGAAAAGGTTTTCTTACATTTGTTTTCTTTCTTTCTTTTTTTTGCATAGAGAGAAACCCTTTGTTAGGTTTAATTTAAAATAGGTTAAAGGTATGTGCCATCTCTCTTCTTTCTAATATACAAACTTGGAGAACTCTTGCATATCTCATAGGGATCTATGATACATTGTGAGTGTACCACTGTTGGGATTATAAATGCAAGACCGTTTAGGTGCAATGAGATTGTTTCTATTTTAAAATTTTCAGAGCATACCATGACTTATTAGAGTTGAGCTGAAACTCAAAATTGAGCAGACTTTGCCACCTAGTCAGTATTCACTTCTCTAGCTGTTCTCCAATATGTTTAGAAGATGGGAGGCAGTTTTGTACTGATTCACCTAATAATATTCTATATTGCATAAGAAGCCATATTGATTTTTATACATCTCAATTATTTTGTCTTAATGTTTTAATTGGCCAGTAGGGGACTTTCTCTAGAAGGGAGTTGGCAAAATTGTGGGTAATTAAAAAATATTGCCAGTGGACCATTCTGACTGAAGGGAGCAACCAGAAAGTTATACTGGTTATAACAAATTTTTTTTATTATATTTTAGCTTCTTTATTCACTGAAATTCTTTTTTTTTTAATATTTATTTTTTAGTTCTCCGCGGACACAACATCTTTGTTGGTATGTGGTGCTGAGGATCGAACCAGGGCCGCACGCATGCCAGGCGAGCGCGCTACCGCTTGAGCCACATCCCCAGCCCCTGGTTATAACAAATTTTTTCCAAAAGGCTCAGGGTCATCTTTCTGACCTTGCATGATATAGTCCAATGGTCTTATTTGCAGACAGGGTATGCTTCTTTGGGTCTCAATTATCCATTGTGTGAGCTATGGCTGGAGGAAATGAGGAAAGAAGGTATGGGGCTGAATGCAGCTTGACCCCAGGAATTGCTCAGGATACCTGACACTGCCCCTGTTTAGGCATTTCCTCTCTACATAGTGCAGAAATACATCTGACTCACAGAGGACTCTGGATGTTGGAGCCTGGAGTAAGGGAGGTTGTCTGTGTCTCATAGCTTCATCATATTTTGGGTAGCTCTGTAACATGGTCTAGCTGTCTTCTGTCAGGCTCTTAATTTCTCTGTGAACAAATGGGCCCTTAGGAGGCCATGACTAATGTCCTGATTTTCAGAGTCTCCATAGATTAGGATGTGTTGTTCTAGGTTAGGGTATCTGATGACTTACTGAGAAGAAACCAAGAGAGTGGATTTCCTAGCCACACTTAGAAAGTCTAATGGAAGCTCCCAGAGGCTCCTTTCCATGCACTGAGATAAGAGCCAGAGGATCAGACCTTCAGATTGGCTGAGGTGGTCAGAACTTCTAATCCCCTTGCTGAGGAGTGAGCCCCTGGGAGAGGGAGGTATGAGGGATGAATGAGAAGACTGTCCTTTTCCCATTGTATTGCCTTTGTTCCTCTGTCAAAGATCAGCTGACTATGTTTATATGGAACTATTTCTGAGCTCTATAATCTATTCCACTGATATATTTGTCTTTATTTATGCCAATATCACACTATATTGACTACAATAGGTTTATAGTTTGTCTTAAAATCAGATCATGTCAGTCCTTCAATTTTGTTTTTCTTCGATATTGTGTTGGCCAGCCTGGGTCATTTTCTTTACCCTCCATAAAATCTTTAGAATCAATTTGTTGATATCCACAACATAACTTGATGAGGTTTGATTGGAATCACATTGAATCTATAGATCATGTTGGGAAGAACTGATATCTTGACCATATTGAATTATGGAGGAATGAATAAGACACTTCCTAAAGAAGGCAGCCTTTTGTGGCATTGGTGCCTCTTCCTGCCTCCTAATTTATCCATGTAGGCATTCCTAAAGTAAGGTAGCCTCTGGCAAACCCCTGTATTTCTCTGAGAGAGAATTTTTTAACTGGATCATAAAGGCCTTACCTTGGCCCAGGATCTTTAACTGAAAATCTGGGAAGGTTGTGGAGGGAAGGGCGTTAGGTATAGGTTGTATGGAACCTGGGAGACCTAACCCACTGACCTTCCAGAATAAAGTGCTCCCTCCTCCTCCCATTTCCTTGCTCCTTCATCTTGGATTCCATTTGGATGGGCTCCCTGTACTTCTCAGTCTAGAACAGGCATGAGAGCTTTATAGAGAGAAAATCTAAGATATTCCAAGGCATTCTTTAGAGATTGGTTCTTTGCAGATTGGTAGGGAAGAATACTGGTGGGTAGACTACAGGTATTGGTTCTGATCCTAGCCATACTTTTAGAAAGTCTGATTTGGAAGCTCCCAGAGGCGCCTTTCCTTGCGTTGAGAGAAGAGATAAGAGCCAGAGGATCAGACCTTCAGACTGGCTAATAATAATAGTTTGTGCCTCAGTTTCCTCATATATTTAAATGGGAATAATAATAGTACCCGAATTAAAGGGTTGTTTGTTAACCCATGTAAGGTGCTTAGAAAAGTGCCTGGCACATAGTAAGCACCATAAAGTGTTAGCTCTTGATATGCTGATGAAGGACAGGAAATCTTTATCATGTTGAGTTTTCCTTCTCTAAGGATACAGTAGGCTTCTCATATATTAAAACCCTTATGTCTCCCATCTGCATTTTGTGGTTTTCATTGTATGAGGCTTGCGTATTCACCACTGTACTTGCTCAAGGCCTACAAGATTGATATATAGTTTTCTGAAATATAAATTAAATATTTCTGAAAATATAAATTAAATCACATATCTCCCCTCTCCAAAACTCTTATTGGCTCCCATCTCAGGATAATATCTAAAATCCTTATCATGGCCGGCAAGGTCATAATGTGATTTGGCCTTTGCTGTCTTTATGGCTATATCTCTTCCACTTCCCCCTGACTTATCTCATTTTAGTCGCCTGCACTGTCTGCCTCAGGGCCCTGGTGCTTGCTGTCCTATTTCCTAGAAAGCTGTCCTCCAAATCCACTCAGATTCCTGCTGAAATGTCACCATATGAGTGGTCTTCCCACTTCACTATCTGACCTCATAATCTGTTTATATGTTTTTATATTATTATCATCACCTTATCTATTACATTCATGTTGGTCTCTTTGTTTATTGTCTGCCTCCTACACCAGATTTAAAAATTTAAATTTACAAATTTAAATTCTATGAGGACAGAGGATCTGCCATTATCTCTCCAGTGCTTTGATTGTCTGTAGCACACATAGCTATCTAATACATATTTGTCACATGTTTATTTTATTTACTTTTGTGAATAGGATGTCCTTTTCATTGGTTAGGAGTTCAATATTGGTTTCTGTATCTATCTTGTATTTGGCTGTTTAGTGAACTTTGTTCTTTTCTCAATTTGTGTCTTCCTTTAGATAATTCTTGTGGAATATCAAATCACTATTTTTGAAAACTCAGTAGTTGGTAGGTCCTGTGAACAATATCCTGTGTTGTAATTAGCCCACACAGATATTTGACAGATAATTAAATTTTGAAGTTATTAGTGTCTGGAGAGCCTGCAATCTCTTCTCTTTTTGATGAAAGGAACTATAATTATTAGATGCCTTTATTGATGACATTTTTTTCTCAAGGTTATTCATATACCATTCTCATTTTCAAGATGGCTGGGCCTTCTGGGCCAAACCACCTTTGGTGGTTCTTAATGTAGTCCACAGAGTTCAACTGTTCGGGTTTGCATCCCAGCTCAACCACTTGTTACTGACTGTGAGATCTTTAATAAATTATTTAATTCTTCTGGGCCTCAGTTTCCTTATGGATAAAATAGTAGTAATAATAGTACCTATTTTATATTATTGTAAGGATTAAAATAATGCAAATAAGGCACTTAAATAGTATCTGATACTTAGTAAGTGCTCATTTGGTCTAAGTTATTACATGTTTTATTGATATTGGTATTAATATTATTTTTATCACCTTATGGTATAATATAACACGGTATGTTTTTACACAGTGCTGGTAAATGGCAGTACTAAAATTTGCATTCAGGTTCCTTTCATTCCTGGGTTGGTCTTATGTTGATGTTTGGGGCTGTCTGTAGGAGAAAAGAGTTCACAAAGAGGAGGATGCTGTCATGTTCTTGGTCATAATCTCTTTAGCTTGAGTGGTTTTTGTTCTTATTACACATTTTCTTTCCAAACAAGAGTCCCATTACTTAAAAGGTGGCACTGCTGGAATGAAGATTGAAACCCTGTCACATATTATGATATCACAGATTCTGCAGAAGTGATATTTTTATGTGAAGATTTAAATCTTCCTCATATTAATTTGAGGTTCAATAACATCAGGCAATGCTACTACCACTACCACTACCAAAATACAGTTGCTTTTGCATCTGGTGAGTACCCAAGTACCCAAGGACTGTATTCTCTCATGTTTTGAAAAGGCAATTCATTTATTTCCATAGAAGAAATTTTTGTGGGCTTCCTGTACCACCCCCCAATAGTAGCTATTTATAAAGAAAAAAACAACAAAGATTCTCACTAAAATGGATATAATTTCTTCAATAATAATTATTAATGATCATAATACTACATGATAAGGAATTTCCCTTTATAATTAATTTATATTATAATAGGTTACTTTTCATTTTCTAAAACTCTTTTCAATAGTACATTTTGAGCATGTGAGATCAATATTTATGTAGTTAACTTTTAATGCAAAAAGTCTATCCCCTCCCCCAATTAACAGAAAAAACAATACAGATGATTATCACTCCTATGAATAATTGGGCCACTCATACTCTGAAAGTAGTCCTAATGGCAAATATGCCCCTCCAAAGGCACAGTGTGATGATTCTTCTTTCAAGGTGACCAGTGATTTGGGATGTGTGAAGAATAGAAATCAGTTTTTGAAAATTCCAGAAGAAATGTCTTGTAAGCATAAGTAGGAGTATTCAATGACACTCCTTGTAAACTTGAATTCTTGAATTCTGAGTGAGTGTATGTTAGGCGTGACTAATCAGAAGGTTGGAAAGAAATGATTATTAAAACCCCAAGGACCACTGTCAATAATGATTTCTTTCTAATGTAAAAGACCATTGTTAATAGCTTTCCATATAATGCTAACTTTGATCTAATCTTTCTCCTCATTACTCCTGTGATTCTGTCTGCAAATAACAGGATAATTGAATTACACCGTTGAAAGTCGATATTGAACTATATATTGCTTAATTACATCCCTCTGCATGGCACAGAGCATCTGTCACAAACGTTAATTTTATATAGGCCTTAATTTGTGAACTAACAGGTTTAATGGCTACTCTATCAGACTACTCCTGGCATAGAACCAGAGAGTCACATGGTCAGGGCAGAGGGCCACTTATTTCTCTTTGATGTGGCAGGAGGTTACTCATACAGCTCTTTTTATTTTTTCATTTTATCCATATTTTTTTTTAGTCTTTATTGAAGAGGAATATTTAAAAGGAATCTGTTTAATGACAGTTGAAGAAGTTGTCCTGTTGGGCCTTTCTGCCAACCCTGATTAGTGTCTAGATTTATAAAAAGAAAGGAAAATTTTTTTTTTTGTGGAATTAGAAAAAGTTCTAATCAAGACTGGGATGATTCACCTTGGCCCATAAATGATGTCAGTTGTGTTGTTAATGGCTGACTGGTGAGTCCCTAATCTGAACAGTCCTTCATCTTGTCCATTACTTTTCTTAGGAGGATCAACATAGAACAGTCATCAGTAGTTTGTGGAATGTACACTTGCCCGTTTCCATTCAGAATTTAGTTTGAGGGAGCTCTGCCATGACTGTTCAGAAGAGGGTTGAAGTGGAGTTTATAGGTGTGTAGGGGACTGAGAGGTCAAAGACTGCCACTTGTGTAAAGAGGGCAGAATGGCACACTGTTCAGCACCCCAAATGCTATTCTCCCCTTTGTTGGCAGAGTTCACCTGCCCACTTCCCACTCTTTGATACAAGTGTGGCCTCATTTTCTGTTGTCTGAGAGAGTCTGGATAAGATTGGAATTATTTGTTCCTTAAATACTTGTTATAGTTGCAGGTATAGGAACTGACCTGGGGCTGGGGTTGTGGCTCAGAGGTAGAGCACTTGCCTAGCATGTGTGAAGCCCTGGATTCGATCCTCAGCACCACATAAAAATAAATAACATGAAGGTATTATATCCAACTACAACTAAAAAATAAATATAAAACAAACAAACAAAAACTAAAAAAACCCATATGGACCTACTATTTCTTGTTGGAAAGTTTTCTTTTTTCATGGTTGTAGATAGTAAAGTTTTAATTTCTTCTTAATTGATTCTTAGCAAGTTATATTTTTATAGGAATATGTTCATTTTACTGAGGTTTAAATTTGTTAGAAAAAACCTGGTCATTACATTTTATGTAAGATCTACTAAACTTGTTATATGTCTATTTTTATTCTTTTTTTGGTACTAAGGATTGAACCAAGAGGCACATTTACCACTGAGCCACATCCCTAGCTCTTTTTATTTTTTCATTTTATCCATATATTTTTTTATTAGTGCGTTGGTGCATAAAATATGGACTTTGTTGTTACATATTTATATGTGCCAATATCACTCCCCAGCACTCCCCCCTCCTCTCTCCACCCATCATCCCTCTCTACCTCATCTACTGTTGTTTAATTCTCTCCCCTGTTTCCTCCCCTTTCCCCTCACATCCTCTTCTATGTAATTTTGTGTAACATTGAGAGTCTCCTACCATTTCCATATGTTTTCCCTTCTCTCTCCCTTTCTCTCCCCCCACTCGTCTCTGTTTAATGTTAATCTTTTCCTCATGCTCTTCCTCTCTGTTCTGTTCTTAGTTGCTCTCTTTATATCAAAGAAGACATTTGGCATTTGTTTTTTAAGGATTGGCTAGCTTTGCTTAGCATAATCTGTTCTAAAATCAAAACCACCCTAAGATACCATTTCACTCCAGTAAGATTGGCAGCCATTATGAAGTCAAACAACAATAAGTGTTGGCGAGGATGTGGGGAAAAGGATACACTTGTACACTGCTGGTGGGACTGCAAATTGGTGAGGCCAATTTGGAAAGCAGTATGGAGATTCCTGGGAAAGCTGGGAATGGATCCACCATTTGACCCAGCTATCGCCCTTCTCGGACTATTCCCTGAGGATCTTAAAAGAGCTTACTATAGGGATACTGCCACATCAGTGATCATAGCGGCACAATTCACAATAGCTAGACTGTGGAACCAACCTAGATGCCCTTCAATAGATGAATGGATAAAAAAAAAATGTGTCATCTATACACAATGGAGTATTATGCAGCACTAAAAAATGACAAAATCAGAACTTATCTTCTTATTAGAAGCACACTTCCAAGAAATCTCCATACTGCTTTCCATATTGGCTGCACCAATTTTCAGTCAATAAGTGTATGAGTGTACCTTTTCCCCCACATCCTCACCAATACTTATTGTTTTTTGTCTTCATCATAGCTTCCATTCTGACTGGAATGAGATGAAATCTTAGAGTGGTTTTGATTTGAATTCTCTAATTGCTAGTGATGATGAACATTTTTTCATATATTTGTTTATTGGTTGTATATCCTCTTCTGATAAGTGTCTGTTCAGGTCCTTGCCCCATTTATTGGTTGGGTTATTTGGGTTTTTTTGGTGCTTAGCTTTTTTAGTTCTTTATATATCCTAGAGATTAGTGTTCTATCTATGCATGAGGGGCAAATATTTGCTCCTAAGGTGTAGGCTCTCTATTTGCCACCATTTGACCCAGCTATCCCTCTCTTCATTCTATACCCAAAGGACTTAAAAACAGCATACTACAGGGACACAGCCACATCAATGTTTATAGCAGCACAATTCACAATAGCTAAACTGTGGAGCCAACCTAAATGCCCTTCCACAGATGAATGGATTAAAAAAAGTTGCATATATATACAATGGAATATTAATTAGCAATAAAAGAGAATAAAATCATGGCATTTGCAGGTAAATGGATAGAGTTAGAGAAGATAATGCTAAGTGAAGTCAGCCAATCCCCAAAAACCAAATGCCGAATGTTTTCTCTGTTATAAGGAGGCTGATTCATAGTGGGATAGGGAGAGGGAGCATGGAACTCTAGATAGGGCAGAGGGGTTGGAGGGGAAGGGATGGGGAATGGGATTATAAATGATGATGTAATGTGATGATCATTATTATCCAAAGTACATGTATGAAGACACGAATTGGTGTAAATATACTTTGTATACAACCAGAGATATGAAAAATTGTGCTTTATATGTGTAATAAGAATTTTAATGCATTCTGTTGTCTTATATAAATAAAAAACCCCACACTTCCATGGTAAAGGCATAAATGCATTCATGATGGCACAGCCCTTATGGCCTAGTTACCTCTTAAAAGTCTCATATTTCAATATTGTTATATGGGGATTAAGTTTTCAACACATAAACTTTGGAGGGCACATTAAATTCATAGTAACAACCAGGTGCAGTGGCACATGCCTGTAATCCCATCAGCTTGGTACTTTCGTCTCATTCCTTTTGCTTTACGGCATCTCCTTCTTCCTTTGAAATACTTTCAGTGCAGCTTATCAGTAATAAATTATATTAATCATCCTCTGAAATATGCCCTTAAATGTTTTTTTTTTACTTTTTTTTTTTAGAAAGAGAGAGAGAGAGAGAGAGAGAGAGAGAGAGAGAGAGAGAGAGAGAGAGAGAGAGAGAGAGAATTTTTTAACATTTATTTTTTAGTTCTCGGCGGACACAACATCTTTGTTTGTATGTGGTGCTGAGGATCGAACCCGGGCCGCACGCATGCCAGGCGAGTGCACTACCACTTGAGCCACATCCCCAGCCCTGTCCTTAAATGTTTTTAATCTTGAATTGTACCTTAACTTGTATAGGCTAGTAGGTTGGTAGCCACTTGTAGTTATTATTTTATGGTCATTGGGATTTATTGCTAGTGAACAGTCTGTTGACAATCTAACTGGGTCTTTCTTCTGCTTCTGGTTGCTGTGAAGTTTCTTGAATTCTTGTTTCTCTACATTGTTTCTAGGGTAGGTTCATTTTGATGTATCCTTTTTGAGACTCATTGTGTCTTTAAACTAAGAGATCTCAAATTTTCCATTCTGAAAAATCTATAGCTATTTTCTCCTTCTCTGTAGCCTCTGTGTCATCCTCTGTATTCTTCTGGAATTCCTGAAGAATTCTGTTGGATAATGTCTTACTGTCTCTCATGTCTCCTATCCCTGCTTCCTACTTTCTACTTGCATCTCTCTCTGCAGGTCTACCATTCTCTCCAGTAACTCTCTCTGCTATTTAACCTATCCACTTAATATATAATTTAATTGGCCACATTTTTTATTTTGGTTTGTATTTGTTTCTTTTCGAATTTCCATATTCTTTTCTCATGCTTCCCTTTTTTTTATCACTAAGGTTTCTGTTTCTTTTTTTCCCCTTTAATTATGTAAAACATCATATAGGTCCCAAAACACTCCCAAATAGACACATATGTACTCATAATATTAACGTATTGATTTAGTTACATGTATAAACTTTATATCTCTAACAAATTATTTGTCATTATGAGAGTTGTTTTAAAAATAATCATAGTATTTTAGAGCTGTTGTAGAGCATTTGGGGATGGTGACAAAATGTGGATTCATATTTGTAGATCTGAGTGGCACCTTAGATTATGTATTTCCAACAAGCAGTTGTACAAGATATATGCCTTCCATAAGTGAAGTAAACAAAGTGATGCTACAAAAACAGAGTCCTAAAATGTCAGTAGTTTGAAACACAACTTGCAACTACTTCTTGCACACATTACAAGAACTTCAGATCTATAGAAAGTTCTGGTTCGTGTCATCTTTATTCTGGGACATGGGCAGTCTCAATCTTCACCATTGCTAGAGGCCAGGAACTTGGGAATTGTACACTGGCTCTTAGACTTTCTTCCAGAAGTGACATGTTTCTTCTATTTATTGGCTAAATAAATCATATGGCTATGAATAACTTCAAGGGGCATAACTATGAGCTCAAATGGAGGAAAACCAAAATATATATCTGTATAATCCTAGGGTTACCACATACATACTTCTGTGCTTTTGAAAGTGATAATTAAAGGGCTTTCAATAAAATTCTATGCTTGTATTTTATGTGGTCCTATTCTAAAATAATTACTAAATCTATAGTAAATTTTGTATTTTTTATGCCTTAAAATAAAAATTCTCGGGTGACTCCATAAGCATCAAAAACTAACATTGATTGAGGTGATCTGCTAGTATAATGGTTTCAATTTAGGCTTCATTTTAGAATCATCTGGGAATTTTTTAATTACCTAGGTCACTGTCTTTAGACTAAATAAATTAATGTCACTGGAGGTGGGACACAGGCATCTGTAGTTTGTGAAAACTCCCTAGGTAATTTCAATATGCATTCATTGTTGAAAACTTTGTGTTAATCTGTCTTCTCTAAATTGCTTTGATTTTCAAAATAATAGAATGGCTCAGAGAGAAAGTTTTTAGGATTTGAATGTAGACTGAATCACCCTTTTCTGAGCAATAATTTGGGGAAAGTAACTTTGCCTTATAAACAAACATAACCAATATTAATCTATTGTCTTGTTTATATTGTTCTGTTAATCCCAGGAGTAGGACCCACATTTTATTTGTTGTATATGGTTACCCAGTTTTGACTTATCTCCCCAGTGGTTGTAAACTTTCATAAGAGCCAGTTGTCTGCAGGGAATGTGAATGGAGAGTGCAATTGACACTTTCTGGGAGATTCTGCCTTTGTTAATGCTGACCCTTAGGTTTTCCACCATTCTGGACCATTGTGTATGTGTGGGTCGCACTTTGAGATTACTGCTCTCAATTGGGCCACTAAAGCCCCACACTCAACATTAACTGGATCTTTGGCCCTGGGATACTTTAAAGTCAGCTTGAACTTATTTCACCATTGAGTTTGTTATTTGTTTTTAGCAACCAAGGTTTTTATTTTTTCTCAAGTTGGACTCTAAAGTAGAAAAAAAAAATGTTATCTTTTTCTTTTCTAGTTTTTCTATTTGTTCATTGTGAGTGAAGGAGACTCCTGGTGGTTGGGTTTGCTCTGTTGCCAGAAGTTTTTACTTCAGCAGTGCCTGCTTTCTTTCAATGTGGCCTGCTTGGCCTGAGATTTTCTAAAATGATTGTTTAAACACAAGTTATTTAAACATTCACCTATTCAGAGGCATTTCTCCCCAACTTTTTCACAATTAAGACACTGCTCAGATTATTCTTTTTATATTATTCTTTGACAACATGTCTGATTGTGTTTCCTTAGGTTAGATTTCTAAAATTGGAATTACTAAATCAAAAGGTATGAATATTTTTACTGTTTCTTGCCATATTGCTTTTTAGAAAGATTGGGCCAATTTTTTGTGTGTATTAATAGGATATGAGGATACCCTTCTTACTGCATGCTCATCAACATTGATCATTATATTTTCTTTTTATTAAAATTTTATTTGTTACTTTTAGTTATACATAACTTTAGAGTCTTATTTTGACATATTTGCACAAACATGGAGTATATCTTTTTCTAATCAGGATGATCATTATATTTTCAACTTTAATAATTTCTTTTTTTTAATTTTATTTTTTATTAGTTACACATGATAGTACAATGATCTTGACAATTCATACATTTGTCAACTTTAATAATTTCATAAGTGAAAACTAGTAAATATTTTTCTTTGCATATTATAATTTTCTCTTTGTGTTGTTATTATTCCAGAGTTGCTTACATAAAACCTTATAACTATTTTGTATGAGAGAGGTGGAGTGGGTGTTTTCTTATTGATATTTAAGGTCTCTTTTTACATGAGGAGTATGTTGATTTTTTTATTATAATTGTAGAATGAAAGTAGAATTTTCAGGTTATAATTTGTCTTAGCTTTTATTTTGTTTTTAATGTTCCAGTAGTTAATTTTATGTAGTCAAATGTAATATTCTATTATGTTTTACTTAATTACTGCTTTTTCTATAAAATCTTTCTCTAATCCAATTTAGATCTATATTCTTTTTTGTATTTTAATTTTTATAGATAGTTCTTATTTAGATTTTATTTTTGTGTATATAAGATCTTTTGGGGACTGGAGGATATAGCTCAGCACTATAGTGCTTACCTAGCATGTGTAAGGCCCTGGGTTAGATCCCCAGCACCTCAAAAAGAAAAAAAAAAGTCTTATTTTTCTCTAAGAATAATCTTAGCAACATATTTTAGTAGTACATGGGCAAGTTCCCCTTGATTATGATTTTTGGAATGTTTTAAACTATTTTTATTGCTTATTTTACTGTGTGACAAATTGTTCTAAAACATAGCATCTTAAAATAACAGAACGGGGCTGGGATTGTGGCTCAGCGGTAGAGCGCTCGCCTAACACGGGTGGGACCCGGGTTCGATCCTCAGCACCACATAAAAATAAAAGGCATTATGTTGTGTCCATCTACACCTAAAAAATAAATATTAAAAAATATAAATAAATAAATAAATTTAATAACAGAACTTTTATTACCTTTCAGTTTCTGTGGCACAGGAATGCAGGAGTAGCTTAGTAGGTAGTTCTGGCTTAAGGTCTTTCATGAAGTTATAGTTAAGACATTGGCCAGGGCTACAGTCATCTGGAGGCTTGAAAGAAGCTGCAGAACTGGCATCCAGGACTGTTCACTCACAAGGCTATTGGTACAAGGGCTCAGTTCCAAGAGGGTTGTTAGTAGGTGGTCATAGTTCCTCCACTCATGGACTTTTCCATAGGAATGACTGAGTGTCCTTTAAACTGGCAGCAGGCTTCCCCCAGAGCAAGTGAACCTGGAGAGAGAATAAGGCAGAAGTTACTATGTCTTTTATAACCTAGCCTTTGAAATGATATTTCTTTTCTTCTGAACTTTATTGATCACACAGAGAAACATATATGTGGAGCGAACTACATGAAGTGTTTTGGGCCTTTTGAAAACTTGTTATCATACTTTTTTCCTAGGAAAGAAAACTTAGAATTGTTATATCTCCCATTGAATAGATTCCTTTTTATTCAGTATCATCTTCTCATTTACATCCCCATTCCCTTAGAAGTCTATTCTTTCCTTAGTTTTCTGTCCTATGATCATACCTGATTCTTAGATTTAAAATCAAGTGAATCTTATCATCTGAAGCTTTGCTATTACTGTCATTACAACTAGCTTAGGGACAAACTATCACTTAAATATTATTATCTTTTTATTTTTCTCACCCAGCATTTATTGGCTGTTGATTTTGATAAAATATTAAAAGAAACGTAAATTGCAAAATGAATCTTTTATGCATAACACATATATCTATAAAAATAGACAGCACAAATGTACTCATACACATGTACACATAGTATCTGAATAACAGAAAGGAGTTCCAAGGCTTTAGGGCCCAAGAGTTTTAGAAAAAGGGAAGAACTTATCCAAGCCCTCACAGTGATAGAAAGTTAATGAAAACTTCTGTCTTTTCACCCACACTCAATCTGACCACCCTACATTTATAAGTATATAAAAGGTGTTTGAAATTAGAATATGTTCAGAATGGAGAATGGTTGTTCATATTTGTAGATTGGAGGTCTTATTCCGCTTCTGTCCATTTTCTTCCCTGAGGGTTGGTTGTGGTAGTTCCCAATCAACACTGAATTGGATTTGTAGCAGCCAAAAAGTGCTGAGCACACATCAGAGTGTGGATAATTGGGCAGTTTCTTAGTTCCCTAGTGCCACTGACTTGTTTGTGGATTTTGATCCATGATTTTCTCTACCAGACTTTTTCAGAAGGTAAACTTGCAATCAAATACTGAGTAACTGTTTCCTTCTGTGTGGATTTCTCATTTCCAAACTGCCTGGGAAGTGAGAAGTTGGCTTCTAGAAGAGTAAAGGGCCTGGGAATTAGGTGTCAGGCCTGTAGAATACCTGTGGATGTGGTGGCCCTCACAGTTCACATTTTCCAGCATAATACTATTTCAAATATTTTATCATTTTGGCTTTATAAACAATTCAAATGACCTAGGAGTTCTGCTATCTACACCACATTTTCTGAAGTGTTTCTTATTACTAAAAGAAGCACACAAATTCTTTGTTTAGACTGTGATTTTAAAAATATATCATGGTACTGGGGCTGGGCTATAGCTCAGTGGTAGAGAACCTGCCTCACAGGATTGAAGCCTGAGGCACTGGGTTTCATCCTTAGCACCACATAAAAATAAATTTAAAAAATGGTACTTAGGGAAAGAAGACTTTTGGTTCTTTGGTTGTTAAATAATGGGGTTTAGAAAGGCAAAAGCCTCTCTATCACGTTAGAAAGAGCTGACTTCATATCCAAGATCTCTGAGGAAAGCCAAGCATTCTTGTTTTTTAGCTATTTACTCAAGTATATGTGTAGGTATTTGATCAGAGTCCACATCAACATCTACTGGGCAGAGCATGATATTGGGAGCTCAGCTAAGTTGACTTGAACTCTGTTCAAGAGACCTCATAGTTCATAATGGGGAAATGAGATATTGGTATACCTAATACTTAATACAAGTTGGGAAATATAGAAATCTCCCAATGGAGAACAACAGGAAGGATTTCAACCCATCTCCAAATGAGTATGCTAATTCTTATGTATTTCTGTGAAATAAACTAATCTACTTATAATGGCTTAAATCAACTACCACCATTTGTTTCTTTATAATTCTGTGATTTTGGTAGTGCTTGGTAGGTATGGCCTATATGGTGTTCTGCTAGGGTGGCTCATCTGGAGCTGAAGGATCCAAAATGGCTTACTCATGTATCTGTTACTATGACTGGAATGGCTGGGACCGTTGGGGCTGTCTTTTTAGCAGGGTAACTGGGCTTTGCTACATAGTGGTTTAGGATCAAAGAAGAAGAATAGACAATGTCAGATCTCTTAAAGCCCAGGCCAACTCAGTGCTGACATAGTCATTTCCACGGCATTCTAGTAATAAGAACAAAACACTAGAACAGCCCAGGGTATAGATATACCTCTCTCTCTCTCTCTCTCTCTCTCTCTCTCTCTCTCTCTCTCTCTCTCTCTCTCTCTTATTAGAATAATAGTTTCATTGTACATATTCATAGGTGCACAAAATATAATTTGGTCAATTTCATTCCCCAATACCACCCTTGCTCTTTCTTCCACCCTCTCCCTAATCTTTTTCCTGTATGGTCTCCCTTATGTTTTCATGGGATCTCTTTTTCTCCTCTGTTCACTAGTTTCCACATATGAGAGAAAACATACAACACTTGTCTTTCTGATTCTGGTTTATTTTACTTGACATAATTTTCTGAGGAGTAGAATGCCTGTACAGGAATGGAGGAATTTTCAGTGGACATCTGTGTAATATGCATATTGACTTAAAAATTATGTATTAATCTAAAAGCTGAAGAACAAGATCTCATTGTCTTAAATAGCATGTTTTTGGATATTGGTGAGGGCTGATTGTTTTTTCTAGTTTCTAAATATATAAGCTTCATAGTTCAGTCTTAATGGGCCATTGCCACTTCTGATGTGCATCTTCCTACTATACCTAGTCCAGATTATACCAAGATGATTTCTGCAAAATTTATATTATAAATCATTCTTCTAAGGTGGAAGTTATCTTTCAGGCTCCTTTCCCCTCTTCTTTTACTGCCTTTGCTCTTGACCAGTTATCTGACATGGCTTCCACCCTTCTTACCCAGGCTTCTGCCTGTTTCTCTTGTTTCAGGCACTAAAACAGGGGCAGATATTAGTGATGGTACCTGTGAGCCTGGACTGTCTTCCCCAGCCTCTTACATGAACCCCCTCAATCTCATCGAGGACTTGAGGCTGGCCCTGGAGATGTTGGAACTTCCTCAGGAGAGAGAAGCCCTCCTGAGCCAGATCCCTGGCCCAACAGCTACCTACATAAAAGAGTGGTTTGAGGAGAGCTTGGTGAGTAGGTCCATTTCTTGATGGGGAAACATGAGAAATATCATCATATAGCTTGAGGAATACCACTACCACTGGCCAGTTTGACTCATCTGTACATCCTATATGTATCCTTTTCTTGCTTTACATCCAGCTTTGGCCAATCCCTGCTGAGTATACCTTCCCAGCAGGAGTTTAGAACCTAGTCAAGCAGTTTAAGCTATATGTTCTACCTTCCTGTGGTCTACAATCAGTCTCCCCTGAGAAGAAGAAATCTAGGGCCAGAGAAGGGCAAACATGGAAGTTTCTCCTAATCCCAGGATTATATGCACTAATTACTGAGTTATAATCCCAGGTTGGGGTTTCTACCCTCAACTGGATTCCATTACTCCTTGTTTCTTTCCTCAATCTAGAACTTGCTTTGTTCATTCATTTCTTTACTTTTGCCCCTACTCCTTACCCTAGAACTATTTCCTGTCTTGAGAATGGAATGTAGATTTGCTAACTATCCTCCTATTCACTCTAGATTAGGTACACAGACCTGCTCAGTCTAGGGGAAGCATATGGGTAACCAAAGCCATAACAGATTTGTAGCTTTGTTAGCCATCTGCTTCCCCAAGGCGAACAGCAGGTCTTAAGAGATTAATAATATTTAAGAATGAGTAAGGTGAGGAGTTAACCCCTTGAGGAGGTAATCTGTAATGCAACCATTGGTGGGCTGGAGGAAGGACAGGATGATGGGAAGCCAGTTTGACAAAGTGTGTGATTACCTAAACTGAGTTTAAGAATGAAGGCTGAAGGAGGAGCCAAGATGGTGGATTAGTGGGAGGCAGCTTTTCTCAGAGCTCCGTAATTTGGTTGGGACTCAAAAGTGAGAAAACTACTTCTCTGTGAGATGAGTGAAAAAACACTCCACTGATACTCAATGTTGGACAGAGAGCCTTGAAGACTGGGAAATTTGGGGTACATCAGACAAAACTAAGGAACAGAATTGGAACTGGGTTCCAGTGGGAATGGGCAAAATTAATATACAAGGTTGGAAAAAAACTGAAGAGTGTTGGAAAAGTCTTGGCATGGGGAATCCCAGGATCAGCAGGGTAGTCTGTCCTAGGCTGACCAAACGGCTATTCAGCTTATTAAAACTAGTGCTCGAAAGTCCTGGTCTGCCTGCCCTGAACAGGGAGCCCAAGCTCAAGATGTTTTGGTACCTTGGAATAGTAGTGGAGCAAACTCAGGCTGGGAACTTAGGTCTGTGAGTTGAGAGCTGAGTCCAATACATGCATCCAGCAGATGCCAAATGTGAGATCTAAACTAAGCCTAGCAAATCAGGAGAATCTCTGGCATGGAGAATTTCTGGCACAGAGACCATTTTTGCCTTGGGGCAATACAGATCAGAGATGCTTGAGAAAGCCCTCCCTCCAACTCTCCCTTGGCAGCTGGCAGGACAATCAGCAGGGAGAATCTGAAAGGGTGGAGTGACTGAGCTCAGTGATCAGAAACAGTCCTTGAGAGGCCAAAAAAGACAGTATCCCTGAACAACAGAATTGGACGAAGGACTGACTCCCCTTTCCCACAAGTGGTGCGCTGGGGAGAAGAGTGGGGTATGGTCCTAGAATAAGTAAAATACCTAGGGTAATACCAGACCAAATGCTCACCCCTTGGAGTTTCACTTACAGAAACTCATCTCGTAGAACCCAGCGGCCACTATACCCTGGAAGCGAAACCTAAAGTATCTTCCACAGCTCCTCACACATCCCACTAAGACACCAAAAGATAGTTTGTCACAGGCAGCGTGGATATATTCTCATTGACTATTCTGTTATTTTTTTTTGTTTTTGAATGTATACTGATTGATATATGATGAACATTTATACATTTATGCACATTCATATGTGTTTCTGCTTTTTCATTTTTAGCATTTCTATTTTTCATGCTCTGGTTTTTGAAGGTTAGGGTTTTGATTAGTATATTTTTGGATTGATTTTCTGTTGTATCTTTTACAACCCTTTTCCCCTTTGTTTCTATTTCTCTCTCTCTCTCTCTCTCTCTCTCTCTCTCTCTCTCTCTCTCTCTGCTAACAGCCAAACTCCTCTATTATTCTCTCTTTCACTCCTCCTTTAATTCTTTTACTTCTATTTTTTCTTCTCTTCACCTTAAATACCTTTTCTACCCTCATCTGTTCATCTTTACTCTTACTGAACTCTGTCTTTAACTGGATACATACTCATATCTGTTTATTTTTCTCATTTCTAGAATTTTTGAAAGCAGTTATTTTTTTATGGATCAATATTTTGAGGACCAAGATGTTTGCTTAGTATATATCGATTTTGTTCTTGAAATCTTTTATTTCTTTTTTAAATTTTTATTTTATATATTTTTCTCACTTATCAGTTTCCCTAGAGTCTCTTTCTCTTTTTTCCTCTGCTAACAGCCAATCACTATTGATCTATTTTACTATTCCTTTTATTTTTTACTTCTATTTTCTCTCCTCATGATTATCACATCCTATATCACTTTTGTCCTATACTTGTTCACCACTTTTGTAAGCTTACTGTTTTACCATGGGCAATAACTGCCCATTTCTGATTATTGTGACAATCAACTTTATAGATTTCATAGCAAGAACTATTTGTTTTAATGCTGTAAATTGTTTGAATTTGTTATTATCGGTCTTCCCTTAAGCTATGAGTTAGTAGAAACCTTTATGGATACTAAAAGTCCAAAGGGTAGACACTCTACTCTTAGATGGGTAGACACACAAACAACATGAAAAGGCAAGGAAACAAATCACCCCCCCAAACCCAAAATACTTCAATAACAGAATCCATTGAAAAGACAATGGAAGAAATGTCAGACAAGGAATTTAGAGTGTTCATAGTTAAATTGGTCTGTGAAATAAGGGACAATGTAAGGGGGAAAATACAGGAAGCAAAAGATCACTTCAGTAAAGAGAGATTCTGGGAAAAAAACCAAGCAGAAATCTTTGAAATGAAGGAATCAATAAACCAAATTAAAAATTCATTGTAAAGCATACCAGCAGACAAGACCACTAGAAAGACAAAGTTTTAGGCAATGAAGACAAAATATATAATCTTAAAAATGAAGTTGACCATAGAGAAAAGTTGTTAAGAAACCATGAATAGAACTTTGAAGAATTATGGAATAACATTAAAAGACCAAACTTCAAAGATTTATTGGGATAGATGAAAGCTCAGAGATACAAACCAAAGAGAACACACAATCTCTTCAATGAAATAGAATTTGAAAATTTCCCAAAATTTAAGAATGAAATGGAAAATCAAATATAGGAGGCTCACAGGACCCCAAATATACAAAATTATAACAGACCCACACCAAGGCACATTATTATGAAAATGCCTAATATACATAATAAGGATAGAATTGTAAAGGCTACCAGAGAAAAACAACAGGTAACATTTGGAGGAAGACCAATCTGGATCTCAGCTGATTTTTCAACCCAGACTCTTAAAGCTAGGAGGTCTTAAAATAATGTATTCCAAGACTGAAAGAAAATGGATGCCAACCAAGAATATTATACCCTGAAAAATTAAGCTTCAGAATTGACAATGAAATAAAAATCTTCCATGATAAACAAAAGTTAAAAAGAATTCACAATTAGAAAGCCTACTCTACAAAACATACTCAAATATTTTGTGAAGAAAAAAAGAAATGAAAACTAAAAACTAGCAAAGGGATTTTCACTTTGAATAGTCAAACAAAGAAGAAACTAATTCAAATTTAAAAAAACAGAAATAAATCAAAATTACAGGGAATAAAAATCATTTCTCAATAATAATATTGAATGTAAATGGCTAAATTCATCAATTAAAAGACATAGGGGCTGGGGATGTGGCTCAAGCAGTAACGCGCTTGCCTGGCATGCATGGGGCGCTGGGTTCGATCCTCAGCACTACATACAATAAAATAAAGATGTGTCCACCGAAAACTGAAAAATAAATATTAAAAAATTATCTTCTCTCTCTCTTTCTCTCTCTCTCTCTCTCTCTCTCTCTCTCTCTCTCTCTCTCTCTCTCTCTCTCTTTTAAAAAAAGACAGACTGGGGCTGGGGTTATGGCTCAGCAGTAGAGAGCTTGCTGGGTTCAATCCTCAGCACCACATAAAAATAAATAAATAAAATAAAGGTATTGTGCCCAACTACTACTAAAAAATAAATATTTAAAAAAAGACATAGAGCTGGCAGATTGGATAATAAAAGAAGACCCAACAATATGCTGTCTCCAAGAGACTCACCTCATAGCAAAGACATCCACAGACTGAAGGTAAAGAGATAGGAAAAAAAAAAAACTTGTCATTCATATGTATCTCTTAAACAAAGTAGATTTCAAGTAAAAATCAGAAAGGAAAAAGAAGGCTATTTCATATATTGGAGGAAAGATAGCTTCGTCAACAAGTGGTACCAGGAAAACTGGAATTCCATATGTAGTAGAATGAAATTAAATCCCTCTGTCTCACCCTGCACAAAACTCAAAGTGAATCAAGGACCTAGGCATTAGACAAGAGACCCTGTACCTACTAGAAGAAAATTTAGGTCCAACTTTCTATCATGTCAGCCCACAAATCAACTTCCTCAATAAGACTCCTAAGGCACAAGAAGTAAAATCAGGAATCAGTAAATGGAATGGCATCAAACTAAAAAGCTTCTTCACGTCAAAAGAAATAATTAAGAATGTGAAGAGAGCCTATAGAATGGGAGAAAATCTTTGCCACCTGCAGATAAAGCACCTCAGATAGAGCCTTAGTCTCTAAGATATACAAAGAACTAAAAAAACTTAACACCAAAAAAAATAAATAAATAACCCAATCAATAAATGGGTGAAGTAACTGAACAGGTACTTCACAGAAGAAGAAATATAATTGAACAACAAATATATGAAAAAATGTTCAACATCTCTAGCAATTAGAGAAATGCAAATCAAAACTACACTAAGATTTTATCTCACTCCAGTCAAACTGACAACAATAAAAATACAAGCAACAATAAGTGTTGGAAGAATGTAGAAAAAAGGTACACACATACATTTCTGGTGGGACTGCAAATTGGTGCAACCACTATGGAAAGTAATATGGAAATTCCTCAGAAAACTTGGACTGGAAACACCATGACCCAGTTATCCCACTCCTGGGTTTATATCCAAAGGACTTAAAATTAGCATACTATAGTGATGGAGCCACATCAATGTTTATAGCAGCTCAATTTACAAGAGCCAAGCTATGGAATCAATCTAGGTGCCCTTCAACAGCTGAATGGATTAAGGAAATGTGATATATATATATATATACACATACACAATGGAATATTACTCAGCCATAAAGAGGAATGAAATTATGGCATTTGCCAGTGAATGGATGGAACTAAATAAGCCAATCCAAACAAACCAAAGGCTGGATGTTCTCTCTGATATGTAAATGCTAACACATAATAAAGGTAGGAGGAGGAATAGAAATTCATTGGATTAGCCAAAAGTGAATGAATGGAAGGGAGTGGGACTGAGATTAGGAAAAACAGTAGATAACTTTTGTATGTTCTTATATGAATACATGACCAGTGAAACTCTACATCATGTGCAACCAGAAGAATGGGATCCTAATTAGGTAAGTTATATTCCATGAATGTATAATATGTCCAAATATACCCTACTGTCATGTATATTTAAGAAGAACAAATTAAAAAAATAGACACCAAAAAATAAGAAAAAGAAAGAAAGAAAGAAAGAAAGAAAAGAATGAAGGCTGAGATGCAGTTTTCTAATGCTAGTGTCTGCAGACCTGATTCAAAATTGCAAAGTATGCATAGAGGTGGAAGGACAGGAACAGGAACATTAAATTGGGGGAGAGAGCTTGATATTTGAGAACACAAGATAAGAAAGTTGAGATACTCTTGTCCAGAGGCCATGTCATTTGTGATTAGACTGACTACATTCCAGATCCCATTGTCTACTTTTTGTTCCAGAGGTTTCTGTCAATACAGTCTCATTTCCATGCCTTTCTCTGAACATTGAACAGTTCTTCATTATAGTCATTATATGTGTTATTCAATATTTTCATTAGATAGACTATCTGCCTGTGTTCTGTGTAATATCCCTATACTAATGTGGTAGACAGAATAATGGCCCCCCAAATGTGCCTGTGCACTAATGGCCAGAACCTGTGATCATGTTACCTTTCACAGTGAAGGGGAAGTTTGTAGATGGAAATAAGGTTTCAAATTAGCTGACCTTAAAATAGGGATAATAGCCTGGATTATACAGGTAGACCCAGTATAATCACTAGAGTTCTTATAAGAGCCTTCTCTATTGTTCCCTAAACACAGTATAGCAATATCTAGGTTTTATTCCTCATTGTACAGCTTACAATGAGTATGGATGTTCCTTGGTCATCTTGTATGGATGTATCTTATGTGACAATTTCTCTAATATTGATAGGTTATTTTTAATCTCTCACTAATATATTATTGCAGTGAATATCTTTATAGAGAAATATTTGTCCTTATCTCTAGATATTTCATAGAAGTATAATTACAGAGTTCAAGTAGGGTTACCAGATAAAATATAGGATATTTTAAATTTGATTAAAATTAAAATTTGATTTTAAGTAATTAGTGAATAATTTTTATTAAGTGTGTCTCCTGTGGCTTGCTAAATCTGGCAACTTTATACCAAAAGTATTAATATCTTTAAACTTTTTGGCACATTTTTCAAATGTTTAAACTTTTTGGCACATTTTCCCAAATCAATTTCCAAAAGAATATAATTTATATTTTCATTGGCAGGGTTTGAGGTGAGTCTATCACATAGCATCCTGATCAATTATAATCACTAATGTCACAAGGGAAAATGTTTTCCTGTTATTTCTGCATTTTGCATTCATCTGTTTAATTAGACTAAACATTTTAAAATTAGTTTATTAGTATTTATTCTTTTGCATGTTCTCTAAGTTTTAAATCTTATATCCCCCAAGTTATTCTCCATATACACATGTTCACATATGCAGTATTTTAATATTATTTTTAAATAATTAAAGTAATCCACAATTAGAGAATTATTTAGAGATAGGTCATAAAATAGTTCTAACATTTTCTTCCCTCATACATAGAGATTGTCCTTGAGCCGCTTGGGTGAGACTGTCCCACCCTAGTCTGTTCCTAGTCTGTTTATACTCTCTGCTCTTGCTTTCTTTTTAAGATTTTAGTGCTTATACATTTGAACAATTGTTTTTACTAGTCTTTTGCTTTATTTGTCATATGTTTTCTTCACTTTTTAAAAAATACTCTTTATGGTGCTTTTTGAGGCACAGAAGTTTAAAAGGTTATTCTTCATAGTTTAGATTTCTCCTTTTCCTTTTAGTCCTAAAAAAGTTCCTTTGTAGCCTTAGATCTAATAACTATTTGTATATATCTTCAGTAGGTTTATGTTTGATTTTTATTTTCTGGTTAACTCTTCCTCATCAGTATTTTTTAGCATGTGGTATGAAAACTGGATTTAACTTTTAAAATTCCTTTTTGGAAATCAAAAATAATTTTGATATACAGGCAGTGAATGTGGTTGCTATTTTTGCAGGATGCATTGCAGAAAACAGTTTACATTCACGTTTGCAGATTTGTTTGGGAGTTATATACAATGGTTTGGTGAATGCTTTCCTTTTGTGAGAAGATTTCTCTAAAAGTTATTGCATTCATAAATCTTTTAGAATAATTATGGCCATCAGCAACCTATGAATGGTGTACTTTTAGCAGGTCAGAAGTTCATATAAACATTCCAAGAAATCAGAGCTAGTTGTTAAGATTTTGACTCTGAACAGAGCTAGCCTGTCTATATTTCAGGTCTTGCAGTCCTCAAGTCAGTTTATACTCTGACTATATACACAATCTACACTAGTTCTTATCTGTGTGGAAATAGAATTCAGAGCAGTGAACAAACTCATGGGCATTTTAGATTTGTCCTTTGTTTATAAGCCCTTGACATAAACATTTTGGTCTGTGGCCCAGCAGCTTGTGGGTACCCACAGATAGCTTATGAAAAAATACAGAATGTGGATTCCTATCTAGGTGATATATAGGAAAATTAAAGTGTAAGAAGCATTGTTTTAATCTCAGTGACTCACAGAAATCCACAAGAATTACAGGGAGTTAGGATTGGAACATGAAATAGTGAGAAAGGTTGAGGGATTAGGCAGGATTGACCAATGCCTTCTTATTTGTGATATCTGTGCATCCCTTGCATGCTTTCTCCATTCTCCTCCATAGATACATATATCTCAGAGTTACTGATTGTTATAACATTGGTCCATAGATATATATATATTTCAGAGTTGCCGATTGGTCATTACATTGGTCTGACATAGTCCACCTTTGCCTCCTGATATCTCTATTAATACTTCCTCCTCTAATGTGGTGCAGATAAAAAGGAGGCTTATATATCTCTAACACAATGTCAGAGGATAGGTAGCCTCAGGTTAAACCGGTGGTTCTGGATGACCTCAAAGTCTCTGGCTCTTCCTGTTTTCTTCCCCTCTATCCTTAGGGGTTGGGTTTTCCTCAGGCTTGTCCCTTAATGGTTACAAGATGGCTGATGGAATTCTAGGCAACATGTTCTCACACAGACAACTACACAGCTATGTCCAGCAGTAGGGACAATTTCTTTAGTATGTCTTTTTTTCTTTTTTAATGAGGAGGGAAAGTTTCTCTGAAGCTTTCCAGAAGATTTATCATTGGTTCTAGGATTTGTTCACATTTGCATACACTAGCTGCAAAGGTGACTGAGGAAGCAAGTACAGGTTGAGCATCCCTAATCCAAAAATCCAAAAGTTTGAGATTTTGGAGCATTTTGAATTTCAGATTTTTGAATTAGGGATGCTTATCTGGTAAAGTCTATACAAATATTCCAAAATTTTAAAAAATTCAAAATTTAAAACACTGCTGGTGTCAAGAATTTCATACAAGGTACTTAACCACTTAACCACTTCCATTTGCCGTAGAAGGAGGTAGGCTCTCTGTGAAAGGAATGATGGAGTTGGGGGGACATGAATGTCCCTTAGGAAGATAGCTCAGAATGACTATCACAATATCTTTTACGTTTGAGTTTATTCTTCTACTTGACAAATTCTTTCCACATTTCCTCCATTTTTTAAAATTCAAATTCATGAAGAAAAGAATCTTATTGACCTAGCTAATAATTTGGGAGCTAAATTCTCCAGGCCCATAAAAATATATTAAGTACAAATGAAATAGAAATTTAAAACTTTTTATTTAAGCACTACCCAGAGACCAATCAACTGGCCAGAAGGGAAAGTAGTGTGGTTGGAAATGTGGTCTATTACTGTTGCAGTTCATTGGGGATCTCCAGGCATCATGGTGTCTGAGGTCCATAAGAAAAAACAACTCCTGGAGAGGCAGTGGCAGAAGTGGGGGAGTGGTTGGTGGTTAGAATGGGACAAATAGACTAATCCTGGGCCTTCCCTTTGTGTCTTAAATGGAGGGAGCTCCTGATCCTAGTGTATCATACTAGGCAGCATTGGAGCTAGTTCTTCTTTGGAGTGGAGCTAGTTCCTTCTCTGCTTGGTCTTGGCAGGGCTAAGACACAACTATCCTAAGTCCTGTTGGCCAGGACTTTCTGCCTATAGATGGGTGTTAATAGGTCAGATCATCCTAAAAACCAGGTAAACCAGACCCACTCAGAGTTCAGTAATGCAGGGCTGTAAGTGAGTTCTAGGGTTTTGGGGCCTGAGCCCATGCTGTGTTCTTTTTGGAGCCTCCCAGTGGGAACCCAGGCTTTCTTTTGTAGGGTTGGCCAGTATCCTGGTCAGCAAGCTGAACCAAGATGAGGGAGTAGGGGAGGAAGCCAGGAGTTCAAAGGCCAGAGTTCTAACCAGGCTCTGTCACTTACTTCTTTGTGACTTTGGCCAAACCTCCTCTTCTCGCCTCATTAAGTATGATGAGGAGATGTGGGTTCTAGGCCTAGAAGGACATATGTGGGACTCTGAGCTAGGGATAGTTTCTAGGCCTCAGTGAGGGAAGAAGCAAAAGGTTTGTGTTCCCTTGGCAAAGGAACAGAATCTGTGTCTGAATTCTGAGCCTGTCCCCAGAAAGTTGGTTGGTGAGACTCCTGTATAGCAAGTTTCTTGGCGTTAGGCAAGCTGGAGCCTAGTTTGCAGAGAGGCATCAGTAAGGCTGTGGTTCAGCAGAGGTGTGACTCTCAGGAGCTAGGCAGGTGGTCTTTTATGTCTGACAGATAGGGCCAAGCTTTGGGTTAGTGCTCACAGAGGATAAAGTGAAGGCCTTGCTGGAAGACTGATGCATCTCTGTTGCTATGGAAGGGACCTGAGTTCCAGACAGGGACAGCCTACTCTCCTCTGTTTGCTATGGTGAAGCATGAGATGATGCCCTCAGGAGCAATTGGCTATTTCAGGTCAAGGCTCCTGAACCTCACTGGTACTCCTAAAGTCCAGGAAGGATAGAGTGCTCCTCAGTGGCCCTGACACATGGCCATAGGCAAAAAGGATGTGGGGGGCTGGGGATGTGGCTCAAGCGGTAGCGCGCTCGCCTGGCATGCGTGCGGCCTGGGTTCGATCCTCAGCACCACATACCAACAAAGATGTTGTGTCCGCCGAGAACTAAAACATAAATATTTAAAAAAAAAAAAAAAAGGATGTGGGGCCACTATGACTACTTCCGGGATTTGGGCTGTACCTTGAGTGTACTTTCCTTTGGCCTGGAAGGGTGTGGAGGTTGAGTCCCACAAAGAGGTTATCTAGCCAGATCCAAATGGGCTCTACAGGCTTGTGAACAACCAATCTGTTGAATCAGTGGACCCAGTAGGGGACAGAGTGCAGATTAATATCCCAGGATTTTTGGTGATGCTCGAAAAATATCAAAGCAAGTAGTCTCCAGAGTAACCATGGGTGCTTTTCGAACATTCTGATATGTACCCCCCTGATCTTAAACTAGCAGCCATTCTGCCCTTCCATTTAATATTGTGGATATGAGCCAAGGAAATCCTTGGCGAAGGTTCAAGATGAAGTCAGAGAAGGGCAGACAAAGCAGCAGAGTGAGGGCATGTCAGGGCCATGTTTAGGTTCCAGGGAGGGAGCAATGATTGGCAAAGAGCCTGTAGGGGACTGTCCTCTGGGATCTCTTTGGAACTGGAGTATGATCAGCAGCTTTGGCCACCCAGTGGCAACCAACCTTCACAGGGTTGCAGGTGTCCTGGGCAGTATGCCTAGGCAGGTAGAAGCAAGCTGACCAAAGTAAAGGAGTAGCGGAGTCAGGATGAAGTTAAAAGGCCAGGGTTCAGTCCTGGCTCTGCCACTCACTTGTGTGTGGCTTTGGCCAAACCTCCTGTACTCCCCTCTGGAACTCAGTGTCCCTAGTGGAAATGATAGCAGATTTGGACTGTGTCTGCAAGACCTGGTTCTGTTCTGTGGTTTGTTCTAAGAGCTTTATTGAGGGGCCTCTTTGTAAGCACTCATCTTGGCCTTCCTCAGTCCAGATCTTAGTTTCCAAGGTAAAGACAGGTTGGGTAGCCTCAAGATGTGGCTGCCCTATGTGAGGAGTCAGTGAAAGTCCACATCTCAAGAGCAGTGAAGAGGTCTATCCTGCATGGGTGACCTCTGCTGGGCTATGGGCTGGGGAGGGAGGCTGCATCTAGGATATATGCTCACCTCTGACACCCCAACAGTCAGGGCAAGCAACAACCTCAGTTATCTTTTCAACTAATTTATCAAGGAACAAAGAAAGATCCAGGCCCAGGAGAGGGCACAGCCACCTCCCACACTCATCAGCTCCCCATCACCTTGTCACAGATGGCAGCTTCTTCAGTTCCCAACTCCTTAAACAAAGCCCATGCATTCCTGCCAGATTCAGCTGGTGATCTTTCATTCTGGCCAAAGACGCAAATCTGTTTACCATATTGAAAAGATGGAGGAGTTGTAAAAGTGATGGGGAGAAAAATATATTTTATGGATCATAAAATGCGAGCCTGAGTTTCTCTTCCTATGTGATTCACTTCTGCATCCCCATTCTTCAGTAAGGGCAGAGAACAAAGACAGGTCTGGATATATTTGTGTTGAAATTTTTAATTTGGAAAAGTTACAGACTTTTGAGGGAAAAATTCCCCCCTGGATCTTAGAAGAGAGAAGGGGAAATTTGGTGTTTATTTTTCAAGGGGAAAAAAGCACACCCTGTGTGAGCCAATTGCTAGTGTTTGTTTCTTACCTGCCCCTATGACAGGTATAGAGTTAAGTGAGCACTGGCTCTTGCTTTCCTGTGCTTAGTCCCAAGGGACTCCTGTCCTAGGCAGGGTGCCTTGCTGCTGCTGGTGGTTCTTTGTCCTTGAGCAGTACTTGAAGAGGCCACTAGGTGGGAGTCGGGGACAAATACTGGGAAGTCTAAATCTCAAGGAATAGGAATACTATATATATATATATATATATATATATATATATATATATATATATATATATAATCTTTAGATTAGAAAGATGATATAAGCACCTCTTATTGAAACTGCTTGACAGTGTACCTCGGTCATCTGGAAAAGGTCATTCTTTTCCTTTGAAATCAGTGGGCAAAGAGTAGGCAGGAGAGGCCTCCATTGTGGAACTGTGAGGAAGAGACAGGGAGGCTAAGAGTCCTGGGAGCATAGACTTGACCTTCCATTGTTGATGGCAAGAAAGCCTCCATGAACTCCTTGACTAAAGTGCCTTTTGCTGGGGTGCTAGTAGGTTAGCTGTCCACATTCCTGGCTCATGTGTCTGCCAGCCTGCCCTTAGAGAAGCTTCCTGTGCCCTCAAGGATTTTCAATGCATTTTTACTGGCACAGCACCCCACAAGGGGGGGCCTTTCCACTGCTGCAAATTAGCAGTTTTACTTTTCCTAGATTTTTATTCCCTTTCCCCAAGTAAATTGCATTCTACTAAATTCTACCAATCTGGATCCTTTCAGACCTGACCAAAAGAGACTGTTTCAGTTCTCAAAAACCAATGTTTATAAATGACCAAGAATGTGCAAACACTGGGGAAAGAGCAAATATATCCTTCCCTACTAAATTTCCTGTTTCAGGCCCAAGGGAAGTGGTGGGTGATGTTGCCAGGTTAGCATAACTTGAGGTCTGAGCATGTAGACACCCACTCACCCTCCACCCAGAAAGAAGGCCTGTCAGAGCCACACCACAGAGTGCCTTCTCCTTTAGGACCCACTAGTGGGCAGGTGGGCAGGCTCACTGGAATTCATGCATCTGCTGCCCAACATTTCAAGGAACTTCTGAAAGTTGTTGTCTAACCTCTTGCTATCCCAGGTGTAATCCTGGGTCAACTGTCTGAACCTCTCTGGGAGCTTATTAGAAATGCACAATTTCAAACTCCATTCCCAACCTACTGGATCAGAAGCTGCATTTTTGCTAGAGCCCCTTTCGCCCTCTCAATTCATTATAGATGCGGAAGGTTTTTCTAACCCAGAGGTTAGTGAACTATGGGTTACATTTGTTCCACTGCCTGCTTATTACACCCCACTAGCTAAGAATGTTTTTCATATTTTTTAATGATTGAAAAAAAACTCACAAGAATATTCTATAGTGTGAAAATAATATAAAATTTGAGTTTTAGTGTACATAAATAAAGTTTTGCTGGAACACAGCCACATTCATTTGTCTACATATTGACTGAAGTCACTTTCACTCTACAAGTAGTAAAGTCTAGTATGAAAGAAATTATATGGCCCACCAAACCTAAAATATTTATCATCTGGTCCTTTTACTGACCCATTTTGGAGGTGTGTTCTCCATGCTTGTGCACTAATGGTGGCCAGGATGCAACTTCATGTTCAGGACTTTTTCAGCTGAGTTCTATCCTCTCCTCGCTCTCTTCTCAGGAATGGCAGGCCACTGTGCAGCATATCTGCTGAAGGACACAGCCTGTATCCTAGTAACAAGGGGTGTCCTGGCAGTTATCCCCATAGCTAAGAGGCCAAGGTTCAGGGGTGAGCTGAACCCAGGAGCAGGTGATGAGTCAACAGAATGGCATGTGGCCCACAAACTCCTCTCAGTCTACAATTCTTCCCCATGAGATACTGCTGACTCCTGGTAATTGGCAGGAGGAAGACATCAGGGGCCCCTCTCAGCCACTTGCTGGGGTCTGTAATCTAGACCCCAAGATGAACGTGGGGGCAAGCTGTAGTATATTCCCCTGTTCAAACCTGACCACTCTGGCCTCAGCTAAGCTTGCAGATCTCTCAGTCCCATATTCTCCTGTCCTTTACCCACAGCTGATTGCCTCATGTTTCAGACAGTCATGAGTTGCAGGTGAGTGGAATGTTTATGGGAAGCCCTGAGGGCTCTGAAGGTCAGTGTGGTGATGACCCCAATATTTGTAACCTTTGTGGTCTCTGAGATTCTATCTCATAAGAACAGTATAATGGAAGCAGGATTCCCAATCCCTCCACTCCCACCCAATAATAGTGGCAGCCTAAACCTTTGGGAGTAACTGCTTAGACTTAAAACCCAGGTTTCCAAACTGATAGAGGTCACAGACCATTTTTATAACCTCATGAAAATTTTGTTTCATATAATAGAGATTTATACATATTAATAGTACTTTGTATTTTCTTATGATTATATTTGATACCCTGAAGCCCATCTGTGGCCCACCGTCGACCCCTGGCCAGGATAGCCTTTTGGGTGAGCATGTCGTAGTCATGGTTCACCTTCCTGGCCAGATGTGAATGGGAGCCCTGAGTGGGCCCAGCACCGGTAATCAGTAAGCAGGTGTCTAAAACTCCTGCATTCGCTGCATCTCACTCATTCCCACCCCTTTCCCTCCTGCCAGCCACATAGAAGTGCCCTGCTCCTAGATCAAAATTGGAGTGTTACTTTGTGGGTTTTTGAATTAAATGATAATGTAAGTAAAATATACTTTGGTGTTAAAAAAAACCAAACAAACAAGATAAGAATTGTTACTTGAGGCTACACGAAAATATGTTAAGAATTTAGCTCAGTCTGTTTGGATTTCTCCTTCCCTTCCTCCCTCTTTTCTCTCCTTTCTCCTTCCGAACTTCTGCCCCACAACCCTCGACTGCCCCCACTGCCCCCGTATTAGTTCATAGAGGTGTGAAATGCGCTAAAGATGAAATTGGCCCTGCCTTTTCCTGAGTCAAGCATCATTACACTGAGGAGACAGACCTTAAAGTCTATTTTCTCCAAGTCAATTTTTTGTCTTCCTTTGCATCTCTCACCATTTGAGCTTCACTCTTTCATTCAGAGAAGGCTTAAGTTTCTGCTGTGTACCAGGGATTGTGGGAGGCAGGGAAATGAGAAAAGTGAGTCAGAAATCAGACATACTTCCTCTGGTCTGGTGTAGTAGAGAGAGGCTTGTCAGCTGTAAACTATGGTTCATTGAACTAGAGAATAGGTGTTCAGGACAGAGCAGGAGAAGGGGAAGCTTCCTGGAGGGCTGCATCTGAGCCATTTCAGCAAGGAGGTTAGCAAGGCTGATGAGAAGTAGCCATGCTGCCACTTTGTCACCTGTCTCTCCTGTACTATAACTTGTAGAAGGGCGTTGAATTCTTCCAAGGAGAGTGAGCCACTCTGCTCCACCTTTCGTTTTCCAGCTCCCAAATCAGCTCCCTAGCCTCCTCCCTGGAGCCCCAGGTTCACCTTTATTACATACCATGTGATGAATTCTTTATTTATCTAGGGCAGAAAATCAGTATCATTTGCCTTGGGTGCTGGGCAAATGTGTGTTGACCTAATGAATTTCTTCATTTGACTTTCCCAGGCTTCTAGACAGTAAAAAGAAAATATAAAGACACCACCCCCACCCCTGCCCCTGTACTCTTAAAGATGTTCTTCATTAGTACATCCTGTCACAGTCTGGGCCATGCTCTGGAACTGGACCAGGAGCCCAAAAAGGGGTCTAGAGCTCAGAGCAGGGCAGTACAGCCTGCTTTTCCTTCTGGCCTCTAATCTGGGTGTGTCTCCAGGAATGTATTCCTCCCCCTTGCTGGTTTCTGGCTAGAGCTGTCCTCCCTGCACCTCTGTGTTCTCTAGGCCAGATTGCCTGCCTAAACTGTGCAACCAGACCTTGTTTTTGTTCACTAAGGCCCATGCTTCAGGGCTTTGGTAAACATTGATGCCATGCTACGGGGCCTGCTGATACCCATTAGGGCCTTCTCTTTAGGTTGGAACTTCCGGAGAACCCCCTGGTGGCCCCCAAAGGCATGGGAAGGCCCCCTACAGTCACAAGAATTGAGCCTGCAAGTCATTTATGCCAGCAGAGTGCAGAGCCCTTGCATGTAACTGCTGTTCCCTCTGTACCCACATCAAAGATCACTTTCATAATCGGTCATAGCCAAAGGCCACACATTAAGGGCTGGGCAAGGGAGAAAAACTGTTTTTAGAGGGAGCTCTCAAAGGAGCTGGAGTGAGTAGGAGGTAGAGGTGGCATCTTGGGAGTTCTGAGTAGTCCACCCTGGTTAACTACCCACAGGAAAGCACACTCTAGCTTCTCCAAGGTTCCTGCCTACCCAGAGCTGTTCCCAGGTCTCATGGAAACACATGAAGTGGTCTCACCCTTGCCACCTTCCTAGTTTGTAAAGCAGGTCCTAAAGTATGGGGGACAGCCAGGGAGGCAGCCTGGGACTTCACAGAAGCCATACCTCCTGATTTGGAATGTGGCCTCCAGAAACCTTGTGTGGTGGCTGACAGCCCAGAGCCATAGTCCCCAGAGAGAGTGAGTGGCAAAGGTCTCCAGTTTGCAGCAGTTGTCTCTGGTGAACAGTGGCAGCAGTGCCAAGGACAGAAAACTCCCTGCCCAGAGCCTGGCACACTGCAGGCCCAGCACCAGAACTGGAGCTGGTTCTGAATCTGTTCTTTTTTGGAAACAGCTTTGCCTCAGGGCACAGCCCCTGGTCCGCCTGTAAAGGGTAGGCGTGGGCTTTGGGGCGGGGGTCAGACTGTGTGTGGGAACCAGCAAGCTCCTCCAAGGCAGCACTTATTTTTAGTCATCTCCCCAGTCCCAAATAAACTGAGAGCAGCTGGGAGCCCGTGGGTAAATGCAGAGTGAAGCAGAGACAGGAAATCGGGGGCTCTCAGTAATGAGTTCCAGCCACTCCAGAAGGGGGAAGCCAGACAAGGAATTTTCTTCAGGACTGTTTCTCTCTGGCAGGCTCTGGTATTATCACTGAAGAGAATGTTCCTGTGAGCAAACAGGCGTGTGTGTGTGTGTGTGTGTGTGTGTGTGTGTGTGTGTGTTTACAACCCTACCCAAGTCTTTCTTTTTCCCCTACCTGTTCGTGACGTTTGCTCCACAGGGCTCCGAATCCCAGCCCCAGTATCTCTGTATGTGAGTGTGTGTGTGTACACGCCTGACTGTGGGGGCGGTGGGGGAGGACCCTGGAGCAGCACGGTCTGGTCTAAGTTGTTATGTATCTAAAGCTGTTTAGGGAAAGGCTGAAGGACACAGGCCAGGGAAGTGGGGAAACTTGAACACAGCCTGGCGTTCCTGAGTGGGAGGGGGCAGAGGCAAGGAAGAGGAGAGGACTTGATCTCCAGCCAGAAAAAGGGCTTTTTCAACCCAGGACTCTAACTGCTGACATGGGTGCCCAGCATGGATGGGGACATTGATGTTTACAAGCATTTCTCGTGGCTGAAGAGGGTAAGTGACTGGCCGCTTTGTCTGGGTCTCTGTGGAGATGAGTGAGAGGAGAGACACTTTGGGGTGTTTGGATTGTGTGTGTGTGTGTGTGTGTGTGTGTGTGTGTGTGTGTGTGTTAGGGGGAGGTATTTGTCCAGCAGAGCCCTGTTGTGGCCAAGTTCTTCGTGAGAATCTAATTATAGACACCAGGGCAGAAACAGTCAGCTGTCTTTGTTTCTGCCCTGACATTCTGGTGAATGAGCCTCTGTAGAGAAAGGAAAGAATGAAGTGAGGAAAGTTAGTTATTTTAATTTTAACTTTGACTCTTACACAGTCAGAGTCCCCAAACACCGTGACCAGAAAAATATGTCTACAGCTTTTTTGGTTTGTGGACACACAGAAAGCTGCAGCCTTTTAAAATGCTCTCAATTTGGAAGTCATTTAACTCCTTCTCAGCTCGGATGTTATCAGGAGCGGAGGGTACATCTGCCAGCAGAATGAGCTTCTGCATTTCCGGAGGGAGGCTCTAGGGGAGTTGTCTTTTGAAAGCTCCGAAGTCTGAAGCCCAGGGTTTGAGTTACAAGTTGTCCATGCACTATCTTTAGGGGTTGAGTGTTTGTGTGTTGTGAGTGAGGAATGAATGAACAATGGGGGCTGGAGTTGCTTATACCTATAGAACTGAGGTGCTCTCTTCTTGTGGCTGACTTTAAATGGCTAAGATATGTATGCCTTTATTTTCATATTGAGGAATTTTAGGCTGGAAGGGCAAGAACAGCTGACAGATAAGAGATTTGACTTTGTAACTGCATAAGGACAGGAGGGTCAGGAAGTGTCCGGCTTGGAAGGGACAGACAAGTCTCTGCTGCTCAAATCCCAAACACGTGGCTGATTGGCTTTTTTGTGTGCTCTGTGTAATACTCCTTCAGGAAATAATGAGTTCCTGATGCCGGATGTATAGTGGTAAGCAAGATCCCATCATCTTAGACCTTCCACCTGATGCAGGAGATGGAGGTTACACAGTCCCAGGAAATAACCCTCAGATTACAGATAAGTGCAGTAAAAGGAGCAACATAGGCTTAGGAAAGCTATTGGTGATTGGGAAGGAGGATCAGGGAGTTCTCTTTGAGGAAATAACACTTCACTGAAACCTGAAAGAGCAGTAGGAGTGAGCCAGGTGAAAAATGAGACTGGAGAAAACATTCCAGGCAAAGCAGATGGTTATGTGTAAAGGTCCTACAGCAAGAGGGAGTCAGACAAGATTCAAGACTGAGAGAAAGCCAGTGTGGCTGAGCTCTGTGATGGAGGGTAGAGGCAGGTGGATGCCGGGTCATACAGGATAGTGAAGGCTACAGTAAGGGTGGAGGGCGATGGTGGTTTGAATGATGGGGGACTTGTAACAAGAAAGTGCCATGGGACTCACTGTGGGGTCCAATTTGCATTTTAAGAAAATTATGCTAGCTGTAATGTGGTCTATGAAAAGTTGTGCTGGGAAAACTGAGGCAGCTGAGCACAATTATGAAGATGAACTGCTTGTAGGAATCAACTAGTACAACCCTATCATTTAGCAAAACCCAAGAGAAACCTAAGAATTCCATGGTTGTTAATGTCTTGCTGTTGGTGGGGCAGCTTGGTCTTGAACCCTGTTCTTACTTTCATCATCTCTTTTGCCACTAAATATGTAGGAAATTATTGTTTAGAACTCAGTAGAAATTCCATTTGTGCTCGTCCTTGATTAGCTAGGGAAGGGAACATCACATACATTAGAGAGCTATGCTGAGATGACTAGATATTTTGACAAAAATTTACATCATCTTTAGATTTAAAAAATCTCATTGGCAGAATAGGTAAGAAACACTCTTCCCATTACTTAGTGTTCATTTCTTTGTTTCCAATTTAAGGAATCTTTTAACTGAGAGGTCTTTCCGCCTATGGCGTGCCTGGGTTTGTAGGAGCCATGTCCCAGTCGCTGGGCAGATGCTGTAACTCTGTACCTTATGCAGGAGTTCTGCCTGTGGAGGAACTAATTCTGCACATGATGCAATGGAAGATGGCCCTGTCTGTTCTAACTTCAAGGGCATGAGCTGTGGCTCCTGCACACAGTTGGAAGTTTGGCTTAGGAAAGCTCTAAGCCAGGAGACTTCTGAACCCCCAGGATGGCTCATAGCAAAACAGATATTTTTCTTCTACTTGTATAATTTGAAGGAGAATTTTAAAAAAACAAACAAAGAAAACCTACAAAATTTTAGATGTGTCATAGACAGTTTTATCACAGTATGTTCTCTGTTTTCTACCCTAAATACTACAATGGAATTTTAAAATCTCCTTTTAAAAATTTCCCTTTCATCCTGTGACCCTGATCAGCACTCACCCTTTTTCTGAAAGACAAAGCTCAAGCCCCTTAGCTTGCTTGGACTTTGGACTTTTTCCAACTCAGCCTCAACTTACTTTTTTAGCTTTTCTTTTAAGTCTACCTAGATAAGCTCCCAAGTATACTCCCTGTATCTTATGAAATTTTACCCCAGATTTTATCCTCCTCCCATCTAATTCCCACCCTCTTTATCTGATCCCATCAGGCCCCTTCCTTCCCACAATATTTTTGTTGAGATTCCATTGCTCTACTGGGCTCCCCCAGCACTTCTCATCTGCCTGGATTACCTACTCCCTTTCATCATCTTCCTTATGGAAAGTAGGCTTCTCTGAACTCACATTTTTGAAGGTAGAAACACTTTCCCCTTCTTTCACAGGAAGGAGGTGGGTTCCACAAGAAGAGCGGTCTAGATATATGTGACCTGGTGCCCTTTGACCAGTGCAAGAGGGAATGCCTCAGGAAAGAGGGTGGCACTGTTCAGAGAGGCACAGAGCTGGAGATAAATATTGGCTCAGAAAAGAAATATTAGCTTCAGGGTCCTTGAGGGATGTGATAAAGTGTAATATTATAGTGAAAAACAGGAAGTTTGGAGTGAGGCCTGTATTAGAATCTGGCTTACCAGGTATGTGATCTTAGTTAGACTACCTCGAAAGCCTGGATTTCTTCATTTGTAAAAGCAGAAAGATAATAGTCCCTTCCAAGTATATATTTTGTAAGTATCAAGTAAGAGTAATGCATGTTAAATGCTTAGAACAGTACCATGCATGTAGGAAACATTCAGTAACATGTTTGCTATTAACTCTATTGGCTATTACTGGGAAGAAGAAATTGAAAGAGGAACACATGAGAATGATTGATTCTTTCTCCTAGGACATTGCATCTGTCCCTCAACTCTAGATTCCTTCCCATGATCCAGGTCAAGGTCTCAAACCAAACAAACTAAGGACCTAGGAGAGGTAGCTGCAACCTGGCCCACTGTAGGTAGCTGGAGGTCCCATTTGGTTGACTGGTTCTGGTCAGCTTGGCTCTGGTTGCTAAATGAATGCTGACTAGGGCTGATCCCACAATTCATTCTCTTAATAGACACACAAGGTAATTCCTGCCACAGGTACCCAGAGGACCTTAATCTCCTTGGTTATTTGAATTCTGACTCACCTATAGCTCACACCTGTCCTGGGTTGAGGTTAGTGAATTCAACCACACAGCCATGAAAGAACCTCTAAATATAGCTCCCAGCAGGGTCTGTGAGGCCTACTCATGGCTCTCTGAGCAGGAGTTCATTTTCCCAGGGGAAAAAATAATATCATGGCACTGTTAGCATTTTCATACTGCTCCCTGACTTCCAGCACTTTCGGGATTTAAGCCAAATTCCAACCCAGAGTCACAAAGAAAATGGAATTACCATTAGTTTGCCATACATTTCTCTTTGACTCTGCAGTTGGCTGTGTAGTGAACTAAAGGTGTTGATGGTGAGACTTTATTCCATGTCCTCTGATACACTGACCCACTGGACCATAAGAGGTACAAAGACAAATAAAGGCCTCTGACTTGCCTCACACTCATTTTGGGCTGTAGTAGAAGCTGGAGGTGTGGGCAACAGCTTCTGGGGAAGAAGTTCCTACCCAATTAAGAGCACAGATCCTGAATCCATCCAATTTCATCTTTTTGTGACCTTGGATGATTTATTTAACCTTCTGATATTCAGTTACTTTCACTGTAAAATATGGTTAAATAATTCAACATATGCAAAGTACTTATAAAATGTAAGTGTTAGTTATGGGGATGGTGGCATTGATCATAACTGATAGTCTCTGGCTACTCCAGAACCACATTTCCAACCCTGATTCTAAACAGAGAAGTTTTCCAAGCCCTTAGGGAGAACAAAAGTAAGCAAGGTTCCTCAAGAGTTCCAGTGGTCCATGTAAAGGACGATGGAAAAGCTCTGTAAACTCAACAAGCCAAAATTTTATTAGCAGGACTGTAGAGGCCAGTCGCAGAAGAGAAGGGAGGATGGAGAGGGAGAGGGAGAGGGAGGAGAGAGAGAGAGAGAGGGAGGAGAGAGAGGGAGAGAGGGAGGAGAGGAAGGAGAGAGAGAGAGAGAGAGAGAGAGAGAGAGAGAGAGAGAGAGAGAGAGAGAGAGAGAGAGAGAGAGAGAGAACACGAGAGAACATGAACAGGGTGTTGATTTTTATGGGCTTAACACAGGATGAGGAGGAGCAAGGTGAGTGAGCTGTTACTTCCTCATTGGCTGAGAGTTCGCACCACTTCAGAGATTGGAGATGAGCCATTCAAAGTTCGAGCCATTCACAGGGATTGGAGGTGACGTTCGCTTGCCATTCATGGAGCTCCCTATTTCTAGCCAACACACCCAACATGCATGCCCTTCCTGTTTCTCAGTAGAACTTAGCAGCTAGAATTCTACCATCACTAACTACCCCAGCTCTGTACATCTGACTCCTATCTGTTAGCTCCTTGAAGAGAGGCCCTGAGACTTATTTTACCTGGTGGGATTTAATGAAGTGGCATCATTACCAGGGTCATTTTCTGCATAGCTTGGGGGTGTTCCAGAGCAGCACAGCCATTGGTAGTTTTGTGGGCTGCCAACAGTTCTTAGAGATCCTTTGACTCATCCCTGCATTCCTCTCTTACCCTCTGTAGCAATTCATTCATCCTTTCCATGTCTTCAACCTTGTATGCCTTTAACTGAAACAAAACAAAGCTAAATTTAGATGAATTTTTGATTTTCCCTTCCCTTCATCACAAAATGCAACTATGTTCACAGATATTATTTTTTCAACTTCTATTTTGTGGGGGCAAGATTCCCTTCTCTTGGTGAATGTTATTCCATTTTCCTATACTCTCAAACCAATCCTGTTCCAGATCAACCTGTTCCTTTGTTTCCTCTCTTAGCTTCTCCCTGCCTGTCTCTTGTTCTTGGAGAAAAATGCTCCCCCTCAGTTCTTAGGGGAAAAGCCAAAACTAAATTTGGCCTTGGACTTGCCTCTTGATGCTGCCTTATAACTTATCTTCCTTTTACCCTTAGGAAAAACATCTAAAACCTCACCATCTCTATTCCTTTCCCACCTCTCCACAACTCACCCCACACTGGCTTTACCTCTATACTCATCTTTCAGTCTTTGTTCATCTTTCCTATGTTGTTTTGCTACATCTAGTTCCCAAAAAACCTTGCCCATCTTTTTTCCCTAGAATTCATTCCCATTTGGGAATCTTGTAAGATTACTGGCATTCTTTGTGACAAAGAACAGCTTCTCACTTTGTCCTTAATTCCATATTCTCAAGGAATATTAGCTCTAATGGCCCCAGATGAGCTACAACAGTCACAGTGCCCACTCTATCCCCAACTCCAACACCTTTTTGTCTCTGAAGATGTTTTCAATAAAAATGAGTTAGTATGTCTTTTGGAACTGGCAAAGTAAGGAAACTAAAGAGTCTTCCCTTCTTATTCTCCTCCTGGTTTTAATACCATCCTTTATAGGACATCTTCAAACAAACAGCACTTATATAGTCTGGTACTGTAAACTCCTATCTAGCCACTTGATAAAAAGCAGGGATCAAGCTCAGCCAAAGCTATTATTTTTGGAAAAGATCTTGGTAAATCAAATGGTTCCTCTCACTCCAAATTTCCCAGGAGGATCAGTTAGGAGCCACACACCAACCCTATGGACTGTCTTCAAGGTATCATTTGGTATGGTTGCTGTGTCAGTCCAAGAAGATCAGAAAGTCTGAAAGGTAGTGATTTTCATAGTTTCATTGATGGCTCATTCAGACTGGGAAAACAATATCCAAAGGGCTATTTTTCCATTCTCCTGGGAGAGTTCTTTTATAGACTTCAGATTCAACCACTATAACACCTCTTCGCTCTTTTGAAGGTAAGATTATTTATCTGTGCCCTATGTCCCTGCTGTTGGTATACATACAACACTACTCATTCTCTCTCTCTCTCTCTCTCTCTCTCTCTCTCTCTCTCTCTCTCTCTCTCTCTCTCTCTCTCTCCTTAATTATGCCAAGTAGGTGCTCAGGAATAGTCTAGTAATTGAATACATGCACAAATGAAGCTTAACAATATGGATGTTGGTTGAACTAAAGGTGGACATTTAGATCAATGGGGTAATGACAGCCCTATCAGCAACACATAGCCTTGCTTTACATATAAGTGAAACTGTGAGGAGGGCAAAAGGGTCAAGGTCAGGATAGGATCTCTCTTGTTGGACCCCTGGTAGGTAAGGAGGTGATTGTACTCTATTCACACTGCATTTGGAGGAAACTTCTTTAACTCTGTGCCAAAGATTAGTAGATTTGTTTGACTATTCTATAACTAGAAAAAGTAGAACTTGTCTTGGGAACATTTGGGTTTATAATAACTACCAAAAAGCTCTAAGAGTCCTTAACCAAAGAATGTTGAAGTTTTCCTATTTACAAGCACCTGCTTACACTTATACTATTTGATTCTCTTGGTGATGGGTAACCTAACCCATGTAATAGGAATTGACTATAGCCTCTGTGATCTACTTTCTTTTACTTGTTTATTTAGGTCCCCTTATTTTTAGATCTGTATTTTCCAAGTTTCTAAAAGTCTTGCATTTGAGTGGTGCTTTGAGCTTGAGATCTAGCCTTGGTGACTCTGATATTACCCCCAAATCCTGTGCTTGTTAGGCATGGCTTACTTTCAGTTGATTTTCTGGATTTGATAAGAACCCCTTGACTAGGCAGCCTGGAATTAGTACACATTTCCTTTTGTTTTCTTATTCACTCAAAAGCACCAGGCTAAAGGAAAAAAAGAAAAGTTTCCAAGATTCATCTAGAGCCAAGACTTACCCAGTGTGTTGTGTTCAAAATATCAGCGTATTTATGGACAAAGAGCTATCATATGATTGAACATGCTCTGACCAGTTGGAACAGTATATTTACCATGGCAAGGATCCTGAAGGAACTGAACTGAATTCTAGTTCATAGCTTATAGGAGGCACTGAAGGAAATGTTAATCTTTATAGGACCAAGACTTGATATATATATATATCATATATATATGAAGGACTCCCAAGGCAGGAGCTCTGAAAAGCAGCTGTTGGCTCTGAAAACCAACATGATGGCTGTAGCTTTTGCTCTGGGAATTTGTCTACATTCAGATTTTTTCACACTCTTTCTTGCATACCACTGACACCCCCATTGTGACTTCTTCCTTGTCCCATCTGACTGCTCTGGAACCTACTCTGTGGCCAAGGTCAATCAAATGCAGTATTGATCAAAGTCTTTTCTGGAGTCTGTCAGCCAGATAATGAAGCAGATATGCCCTCACCCAGCATCTCTGAGGGTATACCCGAGCATATGTAAAGGATGCATTCTCCTGGTAGAAGCCAGACAGGGTATAAAGAAGTCATATTCCTGGGATTGTACATGGTCCCCAGTCATGACTTCAAGTACTCATACTCAATTCCAGAACTCTGTGGAGAACCTAACATGCCTATCATTTGGCCAAGCTACCAGTTGAGGGATCAGATCAGAGTAAGCAACATCATGGAATCTGACCAGCCGCTGTAGTCAAAAGATGATAACTTTGAGGAGGACAATGGGGTTAGTTTAGCTGGAAAGCTCAACCTAGATTTGACCTAACTTTTAAATTGGAATAAAAGTAAAAATTCAAGGTTTTATTTTGTGATTGATCATTATTCTTATCGAAATTCTTAATGTATTAATTATAAATGTATATAGCACACAGAACTTATAGTGCATAACAAAATGCTTATAAGGAGGAAAAAATTATAGCGACAAAGAAGATATGACTCAAAACACAGGCACCTTTTCAGGAACAATGGAAAAGTGAACACATCACTAGCTTTGTGTGCCAAAGGTGTGATTCCAGAGCTGTTAGCTAACAGTGGGTTCTGTGTTGTCACTTAGGCTTTTAAAGTTTTTCTTTTCAGCCTGAAAGTATTTTGGCTATTGTTCTCTTGGGATGTTGGTACAGATTTTATAGATATTTCTTAGATATTATGATCAGAAATATTGCCTCTCTTGTTCTATTGCACAAAAAGAATGAGTTAATTAAAACACTCAGTAGAAGGAGTGTTTTAATTGAACCTTAGTTTTTGTGCTTAGAAAAAACCATTTAAATGATTTCCATATCTTAAGATCATTTGAAAAAAATGGTTTATAACACAAAGGAATTATTAGAACATCCTGCTCTAAAAAGCATTCCTGTAGTTTTATTATTTAGGAATAAAGAGTACATTTTCACATATATAAACCTAACTGACCCTCTCTGGTGCTGTCTGAGGTATAACTGTCTCTGTTGAAAGAGTTGGAAGCCTGAGATGAGGTGACCTACCTGAAATTACACATTATGAGGTGCAGTCTGGCTTCCTAAGCATTCCTGGTTTGTCCTCTGACTGTTGAGGACATACCTTGGGGAAAAGGATGCTCTAAGAATTTTCTAAGTGAATATGGAGACACCCAAAAACCTACAGAAAACCTACAGCTCTCAGCCTCCCAGTTTCCACACCTGGCATTTGTACAGTTGCATATGACATGTAAAATTCTTTCAGTATAACTTCTTACATAGTTGTTAGATGTATGGGTGGGGGTGTATCAGGGCTTGAACTCAAGAACACTCAACAATTGAGCCACATCCACAGCCCTATTTTGTATTTTATTTAGAAACCGGATCTCATTGAGTTGCTTACAGCCTTGATTTTGTTCAAGCTGGCTTTGAACTCTTGATCCTCCTGTGTCAGCCTCCCAGGCTTTTGGGATTACAGGCATGCACCACTGTGCCTGTTTATGTTCTTATATATCCTTCATTTATTCTTTTTCCCTTTCACCTTTGTTTCTTTTAGACTTTAGCTCTTATATTACTTCTTTTACCTTATTTATTTTTGTATTTATATTCTTTTACCTTAATTTTCCTTATCATACATCCTGTCCACCCCACCCTAATTTATGCCCATGGACCTGGACCTGTTGCATCTTGTTTTCATTTCCTATCTTAAACTTCATGTTCTCTGTGGCAAATAAGAATAGAGGCAAACATGTGGTGGATAGAAAGCCATCCATTGTATACACAAAGAGAATGGGTTCCCTTTTTATCCCAGTACATCCCACAAAAACATACCCTGAGTCACAAAGTAGATTCCTACTAGCCCTTGATGATAATCCTAGTTCTATCTATAGTTAGCTTAGAATTCACAACGCTGTCTTAAAAATTGCCAGTTCATGCAAATCAAGTGAAGATAGTTAGAATTCCTTTGTATATAGTACTATGTCCAAATAGCAAAACTTCTTTCCTGTAAGTCTCTTTCCAAAGGAGTAAATTTCAGTCAGGTGATCACCCTTTGAGATAAATGCATTATCCAGGATTTTTGGTTACAAATAACAGAAACTTAAGTTTGAACTAGTCCAAGCCTAGAAGGGACCAGTAGGAAGAATCAGGATTTATCTCTGCCTTTAAGCAGCATGAATCAGGGATGAGAATGCCACCTTTTTTTTTTTTTTTGCTTTTGTTTGCTTTTGTGTGCATGTAGGCTTCACACTTACTTCTACTGCAAACCAGATTCTTCCATGTGGAGGAGAACATAGCCACTGGCAACCTCAGAACCTCCTAGCACCACCATTACCATGCTCTATTCTCAACTTTAAAGTTCAGAGAGGGGTTGGGGATATAGCTCACTTGCCTAGCTTGTGCTAGGGCCTGGGCTTAAGCCCCAGCAATTCAAAATGAATAAATGAATGAATGAATATTCAGAGGAAGAGTTCCTGTAGCCAAACCTGGATCAGGGCTAGGTTATAAAGCTATCTCTAAGAAGATGGCAGCCCTCACTCATGCCACATATTTATAATAGCAATGATGATCCTGGATTATTCTAGACAAACAATATATCCCATTAAAGCAGAGCCCAGAAGAATTATCTGCAAAGAGCAATGCAAGTTTTTATCATTCATTTTCCTTAGCAGAAGAACAAAAGGAAGTCAAGTAGTCTCGGGTTTTCCACAGCTTATAAGATTTTTTTTTTGGGGGGGGGTTCTTAAATATTCCTTGATTTTATTACTAGTTGAAATGCAGCATTTCCCAAGGTGTGGAAACCTACTTTATTTCTTGAGCCTGACAGCATCCAGCTCTCTGTGCATAAGGAGCTTATCAAAGGTGAATTCACTGTCCCAGGGGAGAGATGGGAGAGGTGGGAATGGTACTCTGCTTAGGTTGGTGTCCTTATACAAACTAAATTGCCCTTTATGTAGAAACTGTCCTTGCTGGAATCTCACTAGTCACCTTTCCCTGCTGGCTGCACATAGCCCTGTCTCCATCTTCTGACTGCTTTGCTAATTACTGAGACCAATTAATGATCATGATCAATTCCATGATTCCCAACTATGGAGCAACCTGCATGGCTGTTACACCTACCTGAAGCCTCTTTTACTTAGGGATGGCTTAGAAAACATGCCTCCTTAGGCCTTTGATTGCTTGAGCTATGTGTGAGGCCTGCACAGATCCAGTGGAGATAGTAATTGAGGTCCTTAAAGGGCCCATAGGATGGCCTGCAAGAGTAAAGGAATTGTGTTGTCATTGTTCCTGAGGACACTGTGAACCATCATCCTCAAGGTTTAGGGAAGACCCTCAATGACAGTTCTTGTCTGTGTTTCATGTTTGCCTCCAAGAGATATGGATTTTAGAGGATGGGTTCCTTGTATCCCAGACTCTTGAGAGTTAAGCTTTGAAAGAGACAAAAGTTATTTGGTTTCCATAATCTTAGTTAAAGTTTCCAAATTCACTTCAGTATATTTTCAAGATCTTCTTGTCCCGATTCAGTTTTGTGATACAAGAAAGGTAGTATATTTCCCAGTGGCATTCTTCAATCAAAAATCAAAAGAATATGAAAACATCTACTAATGAAATTTCACCTCCGTAGGGTATACAGATCACATGGCCCTCCCAATATTTTTATGGAACTAACCTGAATTATAGTAAAAATATCTTATGAGGAGATTGAATTTTCCCTCTGTTATTGCTTTTTAGCAATAACTGTTAACACAAAATAGGAGAAAATTTGATCAAATGCATGTGTAGCACAGTTTCATTTATCAGTCATCCATTGGACATGTCTAGTGTGGGTACTAACATCATTGCCTGAGTAAAAATTACCTCTTCCTTATGTGCATTCATCTGTGATATGAACATGCTTAACAGGGTAGAAAAGGTAAAACTCTTTTTAAAGTTCACCTGCCATCCCATAGAGGGGAGAAATAGAGTTGGCTTATAGCATTCTTTAGAATTTATTTGATTTCCTTCTTCTCAGGGGAATGTGGGTAGTGGTTCTCTCAATCTTCATTCATGTATGAGGAACTAGGCTATTGCTCTATCACTGAGTTACCTGAGAGTTACAAGACTTTTTCAGAAACTGTCCAAACCTGGAATCACTCAGGAACTTAGATATGTGACCTCAATGTTGATCCAAGACTTCCACTGTAATTCCACTATTTGAATTAAGAGAGCAGATGTACCTTCTGAAAAAGTAGAGCAAAACGGAGCTGTGTCTTAACTCTGTTTCTTAAAATGTTTCCCAACAAATTGGAATCACATTTTGATTACTATGTGGCTATTATGCCCTGATAATGCAGCCGTTTTATAAAGCAAGGATGACACCATAAAGTGATTGAATGTGTTGGCAATTTAGGCTAAGAAGTATAAGTTTCTTTACCCAAACTCAAATCCTCACCTTTGGCTAAAGAATATTGGCATTCAGAAGATCATTCTTTTTTTTTTTAAAGGCTTTTACTTTATTTTTTTAAGTTGTCCATGAACCTTTATTTTATTTATTTATATGTGGTGCTGAGGATCAAACCCAGTGCCTCACACATGCTAGGTCAGTACTCTACCACTGAGCCACAACCCCCAGCCCAAGAAGATCATTCTTAAAAATCCTCTTCTTGGCCCTCTTCTCAAGTGCTTTCCCAGCTCTTCTCCAGGTGGAGATGGCATTTTACCCTAACCTGTTCTCTTCTGAAAGGCTGAAATTTTCTTAAGAAGTAAGTCCTATCTAGACAGTGAAAACATGGCTCTGTACCTCACCAAAACACAAGGATGGCAACACTGTAAAATTTTGTCTGGAATACCATCTCTATTTCAATGCTATTTAATACTGAATAGAAGCTTGCTGGGTAACAAGTTTTGTGAGAAGATCGCCGCTCTTGAGTACCGCTCTGCCTTGAGTACCACTGCCCAATGGACCAGTATAACTACTGGGAGAGGATCATACCCTTGAGTCTGTTAGGAAAAGAAAATACAAGAGTCACTTTCCTAATTCCTTGAGCAGTGCTTCTAGATTTTAAAATATATCTTAAATACTCAAGAAAAAATATTTTTGTAAGACACTATGGTTAAAGTAATGTTTCCTTGATTGTACCTCCCAATTTCACTTTCTATAGCCCAGACTCTTCTCCAGAAGATGGCACTATTAAAATACCACCAGGTGACATTTTGGATACTTTTTCTATTTATTTTTATAGATATGTAAATAACTACGGGTTATATTTTCTGGTATGATGCCACGTGATTTTTTTACATCTTTTTTATTATTCAATGTCTCTAAGTACCTATCTCATGTTTTAAAATATTACAAATTATTCAGATTATGGATGAACCATTGTTTATATAGCCGCTCTCCCATTAAAGACATTTTCCACCTTAAGTGAGTAATCCTATAATTAGAATATATAAAACAAAATTTATACTTGATCTGCTCCTCAATTAACCTGTAACAACAGAAAGCATACTAATTTGCTATATAGTAATCTGGGCAAATTGTCCATTTGTGTCTTGTTAAATACTTTGTGCCTTAGTTCCTTTATTTGTAAAATAGGAATAAAAATGGCATCCATCTCATGAAGTCATGGGAAGGATTAAGTGACTTAATGCACATAGTGCTCTCATCAGTGCCTGGCAAGTCTTGGGTGCTCCGTAAGTACTTGCTGTCCATTGACAGCACTGTGCTTGCACCATACCATATGGGTTTCTTAGAATTACTTTAGCCCCTCTTATCCATCAGCCTTAGACATATTTTGTGAGCATCACACAAAAGCAATGCTTTTTATTAGGCTGTGTTTACTTTAAAGGTGTCCTCATGGAAGTTGTGGATCCAGTTTGTTTTGAAAACAGAAGTGGTTTCTCTCTTGCCCAAGAATAAGTTGTCTCTCCTAAGCAGTTTGATTTTCCCTTACTGATCCATGCGTCTTTTAACTGACCATGTTCTCTTCTATTGGCACTAGAGTGAATCCAGATTTTTGATCCATTTCTAGCATATGATATGAATTTTAGGGCATACGTTTTGCCTCTTAACTGATGATTCTAACTTGCTTTCTTAACCTTATTTGGGGGTCAGTTATTACAAATGGCTGACCTTCTGGGAGTTTGGATGGGTTGACCTTTTATTATAATGAGGGACTGTTTTGAATGAGTTTTATTATCAGTTCAGGTAGTAGCTACTGTTCCAGCTGCCTCCACACACATGGAGGTCACGGGAGCAAAGCAGGGAAAGAAAGAGGACTTGTGAATCCCTACTTTCATTGGACACAGAGCGCTATCCAAACTGATTTTCCACGGGGAACTTTAATTAGTGGGTTAAAGAAACAGGCAGTAGATTCAAGAAGTGACTGAGAGGTGGTTACTTTAATTGCAGGCATATGTCTAAATGGTCCCTTTAAAGGAAGGGACCATTCCTTCCAGCCTGATAAACAGAAGAGATGCTTCTGAGTTGTCTCTGATCTCTAGCTGGAGCTATTCTGGTGGAATATATTATTGGAAACCGTATTAAGGGTGACTGAACCCTGCTTCTGGTGTGAAAAAGTTCGACATATATTTTTATATTTCTGTTTTATATTGCCAAGATAATATAAAAATAAAAGTACTCACTAAAGAAGCATATTGCAAGCCACTTGAATACAGCGCAGTGGGGGTGGTGGCTTGCTGGAGTCGTGTAGAAGGATCTACCCTTTTGCCTTCTCCCCATTTCCTACTGGACAAGTTACACCACAGTGCTGGGTGATCCATGAACATGCTGACTTTGGCCCTGGGGTCTGATGTGCAGAGGGTCAGTTGGAGGTCAGTTATTACAAATGGCTGAACTTCTGCCCACTAAAAATCATCACAGTGATTTTTTTTTTAGTTTTAGATGGACACAATACCTTTATTATTTTATTATTTTTATGTGGTGTGCAGATCGAAATAAGGGTCTCACACATGCTAGGCAAGTGCTATACCACTCAGCCACAATCCCAGCCCATCATTGTGAATTCTTTAACAGAGGATTTCCCCTGCTATTAAGAATTTCCTATTTTTCCTTGTCAGGTTCTGAGATAATATAGGTTATGCTGTATTCTTGGATGCTAGGCAGAAAATTTGGCCATGTTAGAGTTCCTGAAATATTAATTAATGTCAAAACAATAAAGTGCCCTTGGCAAAATAGAAGTCATTTGTGATTGTTAAGGCGCTTTGTCTGGGGCATGAAAGAACTTCTATAACAATGGACAAAACTCAAGCTTGAGCAAGGCAGGAATAAAAGGCAGTGGTGTGGCAGCAGGCTCCATGCGCCATGTGCCATCTAGACAGTGCCTGGCACAGGTGCCCTGGGAAGCGCTCCTGGGCTCAGCTTCCCACAGTTTCTTCAAAAAAAATCCAATGCTTCTCTCATCAGTGAGATGCCAGGGCTTGAATGTGGAATGGTTGGTTCCTATTTCTGCTCTAGAACTGAGAATGACTCTGCCACCTTATCTCACCTAGGTAGTATCTTGGGGAGGGGTAGGATGAAGGAGGAAGGAGGGGTTCTTTCTCACTGAGAGAGGTTGGAAAGCCCACTTGCAATGTTGAAATGCAGAGCAATAGGCCAGGACAAGGTGGGCCAACCCTGGGCCTCTCTGTCTTGCCTATTTGCATAATATTGTCTTTCCTCTGGGGTAGAAAATACCTGCTTCATGAATATTGGAGCATTGATATCATGGACCAGCCCAGATTATGAGGATAATAACTTCCACATTTAGCAATGACATCTACTTTTTCAGACTACCAACCCACTATTGTAGGCCCCTGGCTTCAGCCTGTAATTTGATATGGAGGAAGTGTCCACTGGTGGTATTGGGGCCAGTTCAATGCCATTAGCAGCTCCTTCTCTCCTCCCTGCCTATAACCAGGTCAGACACACCCTAGAAAGTGACAGCTCCTATATCTCTATGTTCAGAACATTTTATAAGATTCTGTCTCTACTCTGCCATTTTATATTCTCTCCCTTTCCTCTGTTTTCTGTAGTTTTTGACTATTTGTATTTCCTGTATTTTCCCTCTGCTTAGCTCTTTAAGATCCTCTATCTCTTATTTAGGTTCTACTCAAGATGTTTCTATGTAGCTTGCTTCTCTTTCTATGCTACAGAAATATGGTATGCCAATCTGGCTGCCAAAGTCTTAATCAGGGTTAGAATTTCAGTGGGATGGGATGTGTATGTAGAATGATGTTCAGGATGGGCCTCCATGCTGCAAGGTGTGCATGGGCTCTGAAGAATCTTGCTGTGAAAATTCCCAAGATCTGTGTAGGAGTTGTTCCCACACAGTTCCTTAATGAATGGTACCAACTCCCTTGGTCTCAAAGAGCAGACCCTCAATGGATGCAGAGGCAATTCCTGTAATCCCAGCCACTCTGGAGACTGAGGCAGGAGGATCACAAATCCAAGGCCAACTTCAGCAAATTAGCAAGGCCTTAAGCAACTTAGTGAAACCCTGTCTCAAAAAAATAAAAGGGGCTAGGGATGCAGCTCAGTGGTAAAGTACTCCAGGGTTCAATCCCTAGTACCATCCTAAAAAAGAATAGACCCTCATTGTTGCTTTGACTCTGGCAGGCTGTGCCTTTAGCTGAACCAGACCCAGCACGTCCAGTCAAGCCAAGCACTGCTGGCCTGGAGCTTTGTGGAGGCCTCCAAGCCAAGGGTGAGGTCATCAGGGTGGTTGCACCACTTCCAAGGAACACACCTTTCAGTGGCATGTGGTCTGATCTTCCTTTTAGTAGTTTTGTAATCTGTGGCTTCCTGTTTTTGTAGATGGTTTTGCACATATAATCAATGAAACTGTCTTCACAAATTGCATACACTACACACTCCATTTGAAAGCAGGTAATGTTTTTCTAGCTTTGTAATTGTATTCTTTTCCCTCTCTTTAGTCCCAGGCAAATCACCATGGTGCTGCTAGTAATGAAACCTACCAGGAACGCTTGGCACGTCTAGAAGGAGATAAGGAGTCCCTCATATTACAGGTGGGTGCTTTTGGATGGAAACTAGTTTACCTGTTACCTGTAGCTCTGTATATTCCCCAAGCGATAGGGGCTTTCTCTGTTGGAATATTCCTGCTCCCAGAGTGTATGTTTTTCAAACAGTCTTTTTCTAAAAGCAGAAAGTAACTGGGAAGCACAGTTTAGCAGACTTGACTTTTGAGGACTGTGATTCATTCATTTATATTATACACCACTAAGCACCTGCCTCTACACACTTGTGGCCAGGCTGATGACCTGGTGCTAAGAATGAACAAAATGGGTCCTGTCCTTAGGATCACAGTCTTGTAAGGGAGATGAGATCATCTTCAAATCACTAATAAAATGTCTCTGAGTGATGCAGGCCTCAGAGTAAATGCTAACAGAATCAAGTCCAAAGTGTCTGAAGCTAAATCTAGACTGATCACATTGATGCCAAATCCCCTGGAGCTGGTAAAATGGGCTAAGCCTTTGGTGGCTTTCTTGCTTCAAACAGAGGAACTCCTAAACTTCCCATAGAGAAAGTGAGCCAAAGAAACTTTTTCACTTCTGAAAACCTGTGTTGATATTATATGAAGTTAGACATTCTCACAGGAAGGCTATTACTGAAGCAGGAGCTCTGCTGTGTTAGCCTCAAATACGTAAATCAATTTAGCAAGATTTGAGGTCTGGTATACATCAGACATTAATTGACAATTGGAGAATATAAAGATTAATATCCTAATCATATCTCCTTAAAAGGCTTGAAGGGTGATGAATAAGACTGGCGGTGGAATAGAGAAGGAGATTTGCACCCTACTTTTGTTCTTTTTACTCCAATGATTTTAAAATAACTCATTCATTATAAAATAATTGAGTATCTACAAGTCATCTGTCAGATACTGGTTTTAGGTGCTGGGTATACAACAGTGAACAAAATAGATCAAGTCCCTGTTCTTGTAGAGAAATAGAGAGAGGCAGGGAGTAGGATGGGGTAGGGAGAGGACAGTAATAAACAAACCAATAAATAAAATATTTCTGGTGGTGATAAGTATTCAGGAGGAAAGTGAAGCCAGATAAGGAAGTTAGGGAAGGACTCCTTGTTAGGAGGAAGCTAAGAGGGGAGCTGTGCTGATACTTGGAGAAGTACATTCCAGCAGAGGCAGTAGTCAGTCCAGCCCACACACTGAGGCAGGAGTATGCTTAGTGTGCAGAAAGAACAGCAAGGGCCATCATGTCTACAGTCCCTACTTTGAAGAAGTAGGGAGCCATCTGAGAATAGCATGGCCAGATTTTACTGCACAGATGTTTTGAAGAATGTCTACTTTGAAACTCCATCCTAATGACATGATTAATAAAGAAGTATTCAATTTAGAATTTTGTAGTAAACAGTATGAAATTGCGAACTTTTGAACTGGGACCCTTTGTGATTGAAATAACACGTTTCTATTTAGAGAGGATTATAATTTAATTAAGAAATCCTGTGTCAAAATGCTGTTACATTCATTTTTTAAAAAAATTTCAAATTCTTGAATAATCCCTGTTGAGATAATCTTAACACAGTTGGGAAGCTACTTTCCAGGAAGCAGAAGTTGACCCCAGTGGTTTCTAGGCAAGCTTGTAGACAGACTCTCAAAGCAGCTTTTACATGCTCGCTCCTGTTCCTGTTCCTTGGGGGCCTATGGAGTTGGTTAGACAGATCCTCAGTGGGGTATAGCCTCTTGCTTAATTCCCATAGCAGTTTAGCCAGACTGAATTAATTTGAGTCCTTGGTCCAGGATGTGTTCCTATTTATTTTTCTATTCATAGAACACAAGACAAACATATAACAAAATAGTTTGCTTCTAGGATTAATAAGAAGCAAAATAAAAATCTTTGTCTAAATTATAGTGTAATTCCTTTAAGGCAAAGATTTTCATTCCCCCACCCCCTTTTGTATCCCTCTTTACCTAATATTATGCTCAGTATGTAGAAGGGGTTCAAAATATATTTGTCTTTATTGAATGAAGGTTACATTGTAGGAACTTTATATGTTTTGTGTTTATTTTCTACACCTCACTATTCATAATACTTAGTGTAGAAGTCTCGAGTTCCCTTTAGTCTTATGTGCAGCTGAACTATGAGCTATAGAATTCTGGAGACTATATATTCTTCCTCAGGGTATCACTAGCACATGGCCCCAAGGCATAGTGTAGACACATAGGTGTTAATCCTCATAATGGGATTAACCATAAAACATTCTTTCCAAACAAGAACTCTTGAGTCCCAGAAAGCAGAACCAATCCCCCAGAATCCTACTCTTTTGAAAGTGGAATTAGTAGTTGAAATGGGTACCAACAGTATTGAACAAGGAAAAAAACAAGCAACAAAAACACAAAAAAGGTTTATTGTTTAAGATGGGTTTAGTTGACAGAAGGAGCCCAATTTTTTAATTAAAATTGAAATATTAACAAACCATGCATCAATGTCAGGAATATGTTTCAATAATTCATTCATTATTTGAGAACATAAACATGGAAGGATTAAAGCCTGTTAGTTTAGATTTATTTCTTTTTAAATGGAAACTTTCTAAGTTGTACAGTTTTTAAACTCATAAATTAACTCACATTATCTCTTTCATGCTCCATCTATCATTCCATTATAGATTGAGAAATAATTTAGAATAATCTATTTGTGAACAACAATGACTCCACCCAAAAAGTATTACCAATTATTGATTGCTTTTGGGGGGCCACCTATTATTCATCTTCCTGATTTGAGGTATCTCCTAATGAAAGAAAGGAAGGAAGGAAGGAAGGAAGGAAGGAAGGAAGGAAGGAAGGAAGGAAGGAAGGAGGAAGGAAGGAAGGAAGGAAGGAAGGAAAAGAAATAGAAGACTATGAAAACCCTCACAGTATGTATTTAGGGCATAATTTAAATAACTTATTATAAGTGGGTTTTTATTAATGTTTTCCATAGAGAATCTCATGGTTCCTCAGAAAAATGACTCTTTTCTACCACATATATGCAGTGTGGCTTCTGTGTATGAATGACTTAAAGTCATGTTTTGGCCTGTGAAGCACAAAAACCTCTCTGGAGCCAAGTTTTGTCAGTGCTAATACATGCCCTTTGCATCCCACATTCCTTAATTACTTCAAAACACTTGCTTGATAGGTGAGTAGTCCTCACACCCTTATGAGAGAGGTTAGGTCATTGGTTGGTTTCCATAGAGGTTTGGATTGCTCTTCCACATGAGGTGGCAGAAGCTCTGGCAAGCCAGCTGAGATATGCCTTGAGGTCGCACTGCTCTGTTAGAGGAATCAGGAGCAGGAGTCCAACCTAGAGGCAGCTCTCCTGGCTGTTGGGTGCTTTTCTCTGGAGTCTGTCAAGAGCAGGAATGTGACCAACATCGTATGGGCATTGACCAAGACTACCTGGTAAGGTAAGAATCCAACTAGTGTTGCCTTCATCCAGGACACTTCCCCCACCTTCTACTCACCTAAAAGAAAAGCTGTTCCTCCTCACACATGAGTCAGTGTTGCACTTTCACTGCTCATACTCAGTGGGGAAACTTTGCTCTCATACAGTCCCTGCCACTCTATTGTTTGGTGCTTTATTTCCTGGAACAGGTGAGCGTTCTCACAGACCAAGTGGAAGCCCAAGGAGAGAAGATTCGGGACTTAGAAGTGTGTCTGGAAGGACACCAGGTGAAACTCAATGCTGCTGAAGAAATGCTTCAACAGGTAAGGTCAGGTGGAGTGGAAGGGCACTGGGCTTGAATCAGCTCCTGTGTTAAAGCCCTCTTCTGTGCTCTGCTTACTTTCCCAGCCCGCCTGGAGGTAGAGCTGGCTGCTCAGTGTGCAGTGTTTAGACAGCAGGTGAAACCAGCCTGAGAGTGAGGGTGGAGAAGGGCCAGCCTGAGAGGAATAACCTGCTGAGCTGGTTAGACGGATTCCTAGGCCATACTTTCTCCAGGCCTGGTGCTGAGAGCTCCACTGGCTGTGTCACCCTGCTCTTATCACAGGAACCACAGTTTGACTGCTAGTGGCACCTGGGTTTTAGAATGTCAATTTGTTAGCTTATTTTCTGCTCTTTTGCCACTCTCATTTTACTCCCTCTCACTCTGTGGTTTTCTTCCATACAAATCATTACATGAAGAACATCTTAATATAATTTAATAGGCATCAAAATGAAAAAAAATTTAGCTGCTTCCCTAATGTTCAAATAATGTCCTTTCCTTCTTTTCTTTTGGATGTGTTCATTATGTTTTCACATAATTTACAAAGCCATGATCATACAGGGATACAATTCTGCTCTCAGGTTTTGTGTGATTAATAGAATATGGTGACTTTTTTCCATTTAAAAACTTTTGCTGTATAGATAGTCATGGTTACTGTCATTTACAATATTATTTTTTTAGTGAAACTATCATATTTGATGTAACCATTCTTTTCCTGAATAGTTTTACTTTATTGTAAAATGAGCTGAAGTTATTACAACTTTAGGTGCTCACCTTTAGATGTTAATTAGATTTTTATTTTTTATTTTTTTAAGAGAAAGAGAGAGAGAGAGAGAGAATCTTAATATTTATTTTTTAGTTCTTGGCAGACACAGCCATCTTTGTTTTTTGTATGTGGTGCTGAGGATCGAACCCGGGCCGCACGCATGCCAGGCGAGTGCGCTACCGCTTGAGCCACATCCCCAGCCCGAGATTTTTAAATTAAACTATTAACATTAACTTAAATTATTCTTGAATTTTCAGTTTTTTTTTAAATTAAACCATTCCTGAAATTTATGTGTATATGCTTTGTAACTCCCAGTATGGTACTTGGCATATAAAAGGTCCTCACTATTTCTTCAAAGAACAAAAATCATTCCTTTAAAATGAGTGGATTCAATTAGATAACTGCTTATAAACTTTCCCTCAAGCTCCAAAATTCTTTATTGTTGTGATCAGCCTAAAATTAAAATTTTTCTTGACAGTATAGTAATAAATATAGGCTTTGCATTTTACCTTTGGTCTTAAAATAAAATGCCTTAGTTCCAGAGTTTCATTTGAAGAACTTAAAGAAAAAAAGGGGGGGGAGTCAATTTTTTTATTCATATGTCTTCATAAAAACTGTGTCAACAACTCAGAGATTGTTGTTAGTTTATCTTTTCATAACTGATTAGTAAGTTATCCTGTTGTTGGCTTTCTTTTTAGATTCATTTGTCATTTCTCTTGTTTACAATATTCCCTGAAAATCTGAGTAGGAATAGGAGTCAATTCTTTTGTTGTTGTTGTCATGAATGTTTCTTTTGAAGACTCAGGAAGGAAAATAGTGTGATGGGAAAAATCTGAAATGGCAAGGGAGCATTTTCATGAAGAGTGCATAAAACATTGCACTAGATTATATTTTCAAGTCTGCACAAGTGTGGTTTTGAGATGGAAAGGATAATGGAGGAAGATGATGGAGTGTTGTGAATAATCCAAAAAGAAACCACAAAAATTTGAATGCAGAGGGAACACATGAGAAAAATGTCAGAAGGTTGATATTTCAGGAACGTGGTGTCTGGTGAGTAACCACATAATCAGAGGTCAGAGAATGGATGCATTGTAGTGCCTGAGTTATCTGCCTGGCTGCCCTGGCTTCTCTTCTGGACTGTTCTACATCTCTCTTTGGCTGTGTTTCTGCTCCATCCTCAGAGTCTCTGTGTCAAGGAGTTTGATGTAGGTGCCCAGCACCACATGGAGAGTGTCTGGCATTACCCCCTGGATGGCATTTTAGACTTTTTAAAAAGTCTTAAGATCAATTACCCTTTGTATCTGTTTATTCTAGATCTTCTTTCTTGTGTGTAATGAGTTGAGATAATTTGCATGTACCATACATAGAGGTGGATGTTGTGACCTGGTATATTTGGAAATATGGTAGCTCTTTATTTGCCACTTTTGGGTTTTAAGATCTTCCTGAGCTTGACCAAGTTATTTTTGTGCCCATAAGGTTTCATTGTGTTCTCTCAATCTTTCAAATGTAAAATTTCTTGACACATTGTTTGTTTAAGACATGGGACCTATTTGAGCATCTCAAGTTTTTGCACATGCTATTGCTTTCCTGAAATCTACTTGAAGTTCTCTGTATAGACACTTGATTCTTGTACCACAGCAGTGGTGTAATGCCATCTACAGCTTAGAGTATTTATATGTCCTCTGAACTGGGGGCAGGCGGAGACCTGTTCAAATTGGCAAAGATATCCTGAGCTGCAGGGCTCTTGGCTTCTGGTATTAGGAGCAGGAATGACTCATGGCCTAGAGGCAGAGAATGGAGGCAAACAATTGCCTCCTTCTGCTAGCCTTAGACCATTCCTGCCCTGATCTAAGCCTGGCTTATCTGAACGAGACCCTTTTCCTGTCTCCAGCGGGTCCTTCTGACTGCCTGCAGACACAGTGCATCCCTAGGGATGCTGCTTCTGATACTCTGCACATTGAATGCATCCTAATGGTGGCAATTATTATTCAATTCCAGTTGACTGCCTGTATGAGCTGCATAATGCTAGATAGTCCTATTTTTCACAAAAAGCTAAAAGTCTTAAATTAAAGATTTAAAAGTATTAATTTTTCTATATTGCTGACTAATTTAAAATGTCATGTGAATCAGAGTACACATCTATAGATCAAGACTAGCCTGCAAGCCTCCAATCTGAAGTCTACTCTAGACTTTGCTCCCATTGCTGACTGAAATATCACTGGGGGACTTAAGGAACCCCAAATAAGCATAGCCCAGATCCTGTCCTCAGGTTCAAGCAAGCCCATCCCACAGCTGCTCTCATACCCAATGTCAACCTCCTTCAGGAGGCCAAAAGGAAGAGTTATTTCTCACCCAACTCATGAGCCAGGCACCTCTCAGCCTAGCCCAACTCAGTCCTTGCTTATTGTTCATCTCTCAGCTCCCAGCTGTTTTCATCTGTATGTGAACTCATTGAGCCTCCAGAAGGAGAGAACATGAAGACCCCCATTTTGGGATTAGACAGGCAAACCAGAAACAGAGAGCGTCAGCACAGGGGAAGGTCCATATGAGCAGAACATAGACTGGGGACACATTTGAGCACAAAATAATATTTCTTGTCTGCGACCCTCTGCTGGGTGCAGGGTGGGAAGGGAGACGCTCTGAGTACCCTTGGGAACTGCCTGAAGAAGTACCTTCTTCAATTATGGTCTCAGACTCATTGAGCATATCTGGCTTTTCCAGAAAACTTTCCCTATTAAGAGAAGACATTTCTCAGGAAGTGTATACATGAGGGACAACCTGAGTCAGCTTCATTGGTCTGGAACTGTCTGGGCCTAGATATAGAGCTCTGAAGGTGCTCCCATCAAGAGTTAATGGGGACTATATCTGGTTCTTGAGCACATCTGCACATTTACCCAGCTACATAATGAAGCCATCTGAACCCAGGGCCCAGAATTGCACCCCAGGAATATAGCCTGAGTCAGTGACTTCCTCTGATTTGCTCAGACTGTGCTGGTGACAAAATCTCTATCAGGAAAAGCTCCTCTGGGTCTGTTGGTATATTTCAAGCCATATGGCTTTTTCTAAAGTGGCTTCTGTGGATTTTCTGAGATCTGGTTCATTCCTGCACATTGAGCTTCTTTGCCTTGATCACTGACCCTTCTCCAGAGGAGCATGATCTCAGGGAAGAAGCTCATGGCACCTAGTGGATCAGAGGTTTTACATAGGGCGTCAGCCACAGAGAACCTGACCCAGAGTTTCTGGGTTTGGTCAGCTTCATTGCTTTGGATGCCTTTTAGGTGAAGCATGCAGAGTGACAGTGTAGGGGATTGGGAGTCAGTGGACATGAGCTTCTATAACTGGCTAATGGCAGTTGATCTGGGAAGGTTGATGGGCATGTTTTTCTTACATGTTATAATATGGACTTTTCTTACAGGATATAATATGGACTCTACGTCGTCCAACTCTACTACCACCTAGAATTGTAAAATTATTCTTGTGTTTTAAAAATTCACTATCATACAAATGGCCTGTGTAAGTTAAGATGTTGAGCAGGGGGTTTGGGGGCCTAGGACACTTGATCAGTGCCTAGCTAGTAAAAAGGTATTTCTGTCTCAGAGAGAGAATATTAAACAGGGCCATGTATATGATCTGGAAGAAGCACAAATCCATTCAAGGAGGTGAGACACTGCATGTGTGAAGAAAGCAGGCATTTCCCAAATATTCTCTAAAATTCCCTCTGGGAGATTCATGAGGCACAAATAACTAGTTTTTTCATGTTTATCTTGTTTGATGTTGAGTGTCTTAGACCACAGCAAGGAGTGATACATTAACCTCTTTTTATATGTAAGACTGAGGTTCAGAGAGATGGTCTAATTAGTGGGGACTGAATCTGGACTCAAACTTTACTGTAAGCACTTCCTCTCTGCACAGTGTTACTCATGATCCAGGCTTCCTGGCAAGGCTCAGGTCTTTTGCATCAAAGGGCAAAGGAACATATTTTTTTCTCACATGTCTTTCCATGGCCCATTATTTCATTCTAGTTTCAGATTGCCAGTCTGGTTGTAGTCCTCTGTCATTGGTCAGTAATTCCCTGGTTCATATTCTACACTTAAAGATGGAGGTAATTGCTTCAACATGTGGCCTGAATGGCAAATTCTTTTTATCAGCTCCAGTCAGAACCTGAGCTTGGGCAAAAGGAAATGGAGAGTTATTCTAAGATGTAAACTTTCTTTCATCTCTGGGAAAGGAGATGTATTTGTCCTTCTGGAAGAGATTAGTGGTAGTGGTGAAGTGAGAGAGGTGAGTGATAATTTTATCCACTGTTTTTCCTGAGGCATCATTAGCCAGTTTCATGATCCTTCACAGTAAGTAAAACAAGCCCATCATACCCCTCCCTCCTCATCCCTCCAGGAAACCTTGAAACAATTTGGAGCAAGCAGAATGCTGTTTATGAAACCTTTGCCCCTTATCCTCAGCCCCCTGCCTCCCTTCCCCTTCCCTCCCCACACATCGTGCTAGCTGCAGGACTCCAAGAGAGTCCCAGCAGGATTACCTCATGGAAGTCAGGATTCCTGAGTGTGGGGCAAACCTTGCCTGGGGAAGATGTTAGTGCTCCAGACAAGGAGGCTGGATCCAGAACTGAGCCAGTCCTGGAAATGAGAACTAGAGTCCCATGAATGTTTTTCTTTAAGTGTAAACAGAATAAAAGCAGTCAGCAAAACAGATGAAGAGGAAAAAGAAAGGTCAAGAAAATCTGGAAGAGGGAAGATGGGGTGGCAAGGAGTAGCTTATACCAGTTGATGAAGTGGAGACTGTTAAGAACCAAGAAGTATAGTTAGGATCCCTGCACTTAACCACTACCACTAACCTCTTCCAGAAGGACAAATATATTGCCTTTCCTGGAAATTAAAAAGTTTACATCTCAGAGCTTCTGAAAGGTTGGACATCAGTTTCCAGACTAGAACTTTTTCTGTGCCTTACTTGTGAAGGCAGAAACCAGATTTCAGGTAGGCAGACATCTTGTTGAGAAGATGAGGCAGCAGAGATAGATTATTTTTTTTAATATATATATTTTTTAGTTGTTAATGGACCTATTTTTAAATTACATGTGTGCTGAGAATTGTACCCAATGCCTCACACATGCTAGGCAAACGCTCTACCACTGAGCCACAACCCCTGCCCCAGAGATATATTATTTTTAAAGCTTGGTTATGAATAGGGGAGGAAAGGGCAGAGAAACACAGCACTTAAACACACAGCATGTACTTGCCCAGGGAGAGGACATGGGAGTTGATGGTGGTAACTTGAGGGGCAGTTAGGGTCAAGAGGGGAGTTTCTTAAGAATGTCAGAAATTTGATCATGTTTATAGCCTGAGGAATGAGAGCTGATGGTGAGGAGAGATTAAATGCCTGTCAAAGTGGATGATTGATGGTCCTACCCTAGACTAGTACTGAGCTTGCTGGGAACTCCTCAAACAGAGCACAGAGGTGAAGGAGAGGCTAGGGCCATGTGAATGGGAGTCATTCTGAGTTACCAGCTAGAGAGAGAAGCAGGTCCATAACACAGGGACAAAGTCAAAGATAACTTTTAAGTTTCATCAGGTCGTGTGAGGATGCCTGAAGAATCTGGAGACTGAGAAATGGCAAGAGACAGGAAGGTCAGTGAGAGGTGACGATTCAGGAACAAATTCTGGAAGCACTGTATCCTTTGATGCATACTTTTTCTGTGCAATCTGGAAACTTTTTGGGCTAGAGAACTGTTCTAAAAAGTGAAAGAACCTGACAGAGAGGATGGCCATGTGCTGTTGTGGCACATTAGCCTTGGAAAGGAGCCGAGTGCTTGCTACTTCTAAGATAGGGATTTAGGAGATAAGAATGAGATGATTCTGGAAAATGTTGAAATAGGAAGAACTTAAGTTCAGTGAATAATCTGTTGGTTTTTCGCTTTTCAGTAAACACGAGGAGAAATTATTTGAAGAGGAGAGGGGTGCATTGTGGGGTTTATGGCTTGAGAACAGAAAAGATTTGGAGAAATCCCTTAAAGGAATCAGAGATGAGCACAACATTTTTCAGGCAGCATTGGAAGATAGACTGTAATTTGATAGTGTGAATTTGTATCAAAACCATCATTAAATGACTTTTGCTAGTAATTGTCATGCCATTGGGAATGGAAACAAACAAAAGACTGAGACTTGGCTGAATTGGGCTCTAATAAACACACAATACATCAGGTTTCAGAGTAGGGTGAGCTGGGTGAAGGATTTTTTTGGTATAAATAAGAGTACAATTGAAATGACTAACCTTATGGTTATCTAGTGGATAGGGAGACAAGTACTACTTAAAGGAAGTTGATAAACCAGGAAAACAATGAGTTACTAAGTAACTAGTGGTCACAGAAGAAGAAATTAGAGATTGAGTGAGCAAGTAGGGCAGTTGAAAGGTTAGAAGATTGTGGCCAGTGGAGGGAATTTCGGAGTTGAGGATTTTAGAAGCAGAGAATATACATTCTGGGTAAAGATGAGAATCAAGCTCTGGCCATGCTGCTGAGAAGCTAAAAGGAAGTAGAAGTAAAGCCTGTGGGAGCCGAGATTCACTGTGAAGCTGAACAGAAGGTCAATGTGACTACTGAGCAGAAAAATCATTAACGATGATGTTGAATCTACTGAGGAGACACAAAGTGCCCAAAGTAGGTAGAAAAGATATTGATGAAAGCTGTTGATGGGAAATGAGAGAATGTCTTGGTTCTGGATATTTGGGGAGAATATAACTGAATGGTGCTGCCTTATAAGAGGAGGGTTGATGTAGATGATTAGTGGAGACAAACAGTGGTCTGGAAGCAGTCCTGGAACAGGGATGAAGGTGTTCAGTAAATTGGATTGGTGGGAACACAGTGTCCTCCACTTAAGATGACTGGAAGAACATGGCCCACTGTGAAAAAATACAAGATTCTGTTTATTTTGGAAGTAGAAGGAGTAATTGAGAATGTCAGTTATTAATTCCTACTAAGTTATACATTTTTAGAGATTCCAGTACGTAATAAGTGGTAAGAGGCCTTGCTCAGTCCGGAGATAGTGAAGTAGAGCTGGATTGCAGTAAGCTTACTGAAGACTGTGTTTTGAATTCATGTACTAGAACATTTATTGACAAGGACAAAGGGAAGATGATCATCACAGGTAGAAGAACATGCTAATAGTTATAAGCTAGGAGACAGTAAGCCAAAGCTTTATTATTAGTGAATCATAATAGGTTTCTAATTAACACTAGCATGTCCAACTGGAATGTCCACTTTCAATGTGAGCATGACCAAGTGAAAAACTGGCTAATTGGACTGGATATTGGAACCAATTACAATATTATTCTCATCAGCTAGAACATTGGTATGACCAATTACAACTGGTAGTTAAAACAGCTAGAGAGATTTTGGCAGTAGTGGAAGCAGAATAGACTTTTAACTTTCAAGGGAGACACATTCTGAAGCTTTTTTGAATTCCACCAAAGCAGTATCTCGAATGCTCATTCATCAGTAGAAAAATTGCATGAATATCATCTTACAGCACTCAAGTAGTCAACAAGGGCTGTATTTTAACATGATGTCCCTAAGTGTTGGCTTCTGGTAAGCATTTAAAAATATAAATGAAGTCTCCTAGAGAACTTTTCTTTTTAGATCTCTGAAGTAATTGTTCTTGTGGACCTTAATTTGTGAAATTTTTCCTTTTCTCTGTTGCATTGCAGTAAGTAAGCTTGCATATTCATTGTAGTCCATTCCTACTTGTTCACAGGACTTTATAGCATGAGTTTTCCACAAACTGAAACTCTTGAGTTCAACTTCTATTTCTATCTGCTTTAATTTTAGGATTTTTTTTAACCTGGATATATATATTTTTCAAACTTCCTTAAATCATTTTTGAAACAAGGCAGGTAGATGAAAGATGGGAAGAGATAGACAATGAGATGGTAGAAAGTAAGGGTCAGGGGGAGAAAGAAGAAGAGGAGGGGGTTAAGGGAATAGGTGATATGGGGATGATTACATTTTGAGAAATTCAAATACTCAAGACCAAGAGAACTCATAATTTCTGTGTGTCCTCCATCCAGGGAAGATTTGCTTAAGGCCCTCCATGGCCTGCCTAACCTTAGCATCAGACCCTGGTAGATAGTATGTGGCTCAATGAAATCTTGTCAATATGAGAGGATATTTCCTTGGCTCAGTGCAAATTTGCTTATTACTATGTATATATGGTTTTTTTCCTCAAAATTCTTGTATTTTTTTTCTGTTTGGGAAGCAGTGTGATACCTTAGACGAAATAAATTCTGGAATTAAACAGAACTGGGTTTGAAAACTAATGCTACTGATGATTAGCATGTGTCTTTGGCCAAAAGATTTACTTACCCTTTACAGTTCTGTTTCCTCATCTATAGAACTGGGATACTAATATTTACTGTCAAATTCCTAAGAGGATTTATTAAGAGGATATATGTGAAATTACCCAGCAGTATCTGACACAGAGGAGGCACTCAACAAATCCAAATTCTCCATTGCATTGGACACACTTATCTGCCTGACTCCTTGTAGCCAAGTAGCCCAGTTCTGGCTCTGCAGAGCTGTTGCCTCTGCCCTGTCAGTCAGCTTCTAATTTGGCCAGTCCAGGAAGAAACCACCTCCTAAACTCAGAGCTCAGAGAATCCATTGCACTGAGTTGATGGACTTCTAGATTTTCATCCCCTCAGGTTAGCACATGAGCAGTTTATCCCAGGTACTGGCAGCCTTTAACCTGGGGAATTATGTAATACAAGTCAAACTATCTGTCTTCTCTGGTTTGATTTATGACCTGAGGACAGTTTTAAATCTATGAAATCAGAACTGTTAGGTCAGAATGTTGAGATCACCATTGTTGTACTGGGGTTGGGATGCCCAAGATGATACAAAATGTGTAGAACAATGAAGGATATTATGTCTTTTCTGTCTAATACTTTGGTCTGTTGCTGTCCTGATTGCCAGGAACATTCTCCTTGCCAGGAACTACCATGTGCCAGGATTTTGACCATGACAGGACATTGCTATTTGCCAATGGAAATATCTGTTGTCCTGAACTTTGGGAAGTGCTTTTGGTTTTTGAAGTCTTTTATAATTTCTAGTAACCCTCAATAGATTTTTTACTATCTCCTTTGTTTTTTAGTAAGTGTATTTTATAAGTGTATGTATTTATGACAAATTTGTTGTTAAACATCTGAGATATCTGATTGTAGTCAGTCACCATTCTAGCATTGGCAGGACTAGTAATAACTTTCTTGATCTCTCCTCACAATCAGGAAAGAACAGCCTTCTTGTTTATGTACCACAATGTTCAAATTGTAATTTTGGTACTTCTCAGAAAAGATCCATCTCATATTAAGATTCCTATACAATCATCAAATAAATACTCATAAATACCCACTTTCTATTCTAAATCCCATCTGTGTTCACTGTAATGAGATCTTATATTGAGATGGTTGGAGATTGGACTCAATATTGACTGTGCCCAGCAGGTGATCTAGAAACTTTGGTTTTGAAAAAGACATTATTAATGTGAATTTTTGTTTATATGGTAAAGAGGAACTGCTAATTTGCCTTAAAAATAGAGATGGGAAGAAGTTGATTCTTTGAGAGTACCCATGTATTTTTTTTCTGTTTGGAAATAATTAACAAGAATTTTCTGTGGTGAAACATGTGTTTTGATAATTGTAATTCATATTGTCTTTCAAAAATCACAGTGGGTCACACCAGGGCATGTGCTATCCCTGAGAGAACCAGTGTCAGCCCTGGTCCATCTCTAATAGACCTGGAGGTTATATGCAGCAGTCTCAGTTTTGTAGTGTGCAATATACAACTTAGATACTGCCTTACATCTATAGATGGAGCTAGAGCTATCCTTGTAGCAATGTTGGTTTATGATATTTGAGATCTGTTTTTCTTGTAGGAGCTGTTAAGTCGCACATCTCTTGAGACCCAGAAGCTTGATCTAATGACTGAAGTGTCTGAGCTGAAGCTCAAGCTGGTTGGCATGGAGAAGGAGCAAAGAGAGCAAGAGGAAAAGCAGAGAAAAGCAGAGGTGGGTATGATACAACAAATTCTGGAAGGTCCTATAATTGTACTAAGCTTAGACCTGAATATCCTAATATGGACTCAGCCATCTGGTCAACCCCAATTGTGGCAGCCACTGGGTGCCAGGAATATCTATGCAACTAGTGACACAATGATTTGTTAATATCAAGTTATCAGGTTTTGCTGTGGCTGCAAATTTCAGCAATACCCAAACCACCCAGTATTGGCTCTAAGTTTTTATCCTCCCTCAAACTGCTGACAAGGATGGAAAGGCATGCAGTAATGAGGGAAGAATCAGACAAACATGGAGGGACACAAAATGTCTTCTGTAAGAACCAAGGTAGTTACAGTGTACTGGGATGAAGTACAGCTTCCCAACAGGCCACTGTCACTATATCCAGAGAGTCTGGAGACATTTTGTTTACATACATTTCACTGACCCAGATGGAGCCCTCAGATTGCATGTTTCTTTTCTTCTTATGGGTCATATGGGTGTGCCCGTGCACATGCCTTGTCTAAAAGAATATTTTCTTACTTTTGTTTTTGAGGCCCCATTTGCCATTAGTTAGAGCATGCCAGACTCCTTTTTGGATAAAGGTTTAGAGATCGTTAGGCTCTGTAGCATTTTTATTTGAGAGATCAGCCTGTTTTAACCCTAGACAACCACCTTCATGTGTCTTTACCTTCAAATCTTTATATTTACACCCAGCATTATGAGGTACAAACGAAGATTAAGTTTTGGTTTCAGAAAAACCTAGACAGATTTACTCATATATATCTGCTCAGTAGCTCTATGAACTTCAATAAGTTAGTTACTTAATCTCTCTAAACTTCATTTTTTTTATCTATAAAATGGATAACTTTGTGGTGAAGACCAAATAAACTTACAAAAGTTAAGTGTCTATCATAGTATGCATGTTTAGAATTTGGCATTTTGTATGTACTTGGTTTATCTTCATCTCTAGGCTTCTTAAAACTCTAAACATGCATATTGTTCCTTTCTGAAAGACATCAACATTGTTTGCACTGACACGTGCCATATTTCTGTTTATTGGGTAAATGCTGGCAATTGGGACACTTCAATGTGTAGGCATATTCTTTACATTGCTTTTGAAAACCCACTTCTTGTATTTAGTAAGAAGTGTAGTGAGTTGCCAAAGGAGGATATCTCTAGTAAGCTGAGACAGTAGTTTCTAGTGATTAAGAGTACAGGCTGTAGATTCAGAGCTCCATCTTTGACCCATGCTAAACTACTCAGAAGCTTTATGATATTGGCCAAGTAATTTCACTCCCAAATCCCCATTTCTTCTCCTATAAAATGATAGAGATAGCAATACTTGCTATTTCTTTGGTTGTCCTGAGGAGTGAGTGGGATCATGTATGTGAAGTCCTTAACTCAGTGCAGGACACATAGTAATAGCCAGTTTTTATTGATCACTTACTGATAGCATTGTTAGCATGTTAGAAATGGAAATGTAGACTTGAATACATATTTACATATCTCAGAGGTCTCAGACACAAAAAACCAATCTGTATGAAGTATTTATTAATCAAATGGACTGTGTCTTAAATGTTCATAGAAAAGCAGTTGGGTTTTATTCTGATTTTGTCACTTTACCAATACTTCAAGATATGTAATTACATGTGAATATACATTAGGGCTTTGGAGGCAGAATTCAGTAAAGCTTAGTGAGAAGGCTTAAAGTTGCAGAAAGTCAACTCAAAGACACTTAAGAAAAAAAGAAGAGAGAGTTGTTATGTCACATAGCTTGAAAAGTCTGGGATTTAAAAAGTCTGATATGACTAGATCAGGGTAATCTCACAGAGTCATTAAAAATCAATTTTACTGTATCACTTGGTTTTCTTTTATTCTCAGAAAGTCTCTACCATCTGGTAACAAAGATGCTGTCAGTAGTTGTGCATTGATGTCCTGCCAGGCTGGCAGCCCCTGCGGACATTCTTTTTCTTAAAGATTCCAGAAAAAGCCCTAGGGTTGCATCTCTTTGGGCCAATTTTGGTCACCTGCCTGGTTGTACACCAGTCAGTATAGGGATTACGTGTGTGGGATGTGTGAGTGGAGAGTCAGTCCACCTGTGGAAAAATGCAGTTAATGTGGCGGCCACTCAGTCCCTTTGTAGGGGAAGTCAGAAAGAAAGGAGAGCTCCCACTTCTGGGATATATATTGCTAAAGCAGTCATTTTACTTCTCTCTCTCTCTCTGTCTCTCTGTCTCTCTCTGTCTGTCTCTCTTTCTCTCTTTTTCTTTCTTTCTTTTCTGAAGCATTGTTTTATAATCTGAGCTTTTTGTTGTTGTTTTTCCATCAGGCAGTTTTGGCAAGAGGCAACGTAGACCCTGAGTCTTTAGCCTTTGTTTTACCAGATCACAGCCCTTCCCCATTGCTAGTACAAATATTAGGTTTCCATGTGGAGGAATTCTGTAGACTGTTTAAACCTGTGATATTCAGTGAGCAGCCACATGACCTGAAATAAATTCCTCATCCTTGTAACTGAGCATGCTCTTTGCTAGTATACTCAGGTCCTCTGCCTCTCTCTGTAGCTACTGGAGCACAGGGACTTAAAATTATGAGTGTTGCTGAAGCTGCACTGCGGTCATGTGATAGAGATGTTTATTTTGAGTGAGACATTTTGCTAGCTCAGGTCACCAGAGGTTGTAATTGTGTGAATAAAGGGAATCCTGCTTTCCTTCCTATACTGCTGCTGTTTTTTTCCAGTGAATGTATTTAGCCTAAGGGCTGATTGCTTGTGGTTTGGAAAAGACGGGACTTTTTTTTTTTTTTTTTTAAGTAGCCAGAACTGAAGTAAACTTCCTCAGGATAGCTCCAGCTTTATCCTCAAATTCCATTTTATGTTTCAATGAAAAAAAGAAGCTGCTGTTAATAAGAGTGCTGCAGACTGCTCTTTCTGCTCTGGTTCTGATCATGCCTTTAAGCCACGGTTCTTAAGTCTGCTCTGTGTTGTGGAAATGATTTCTGGTGGCCATTCAGTAAGACCTGAGGACTTGGAGGCACAGATTTTTTGATGGCCAGTACGGCTTAGGGGTTGCTATGTAGTGGCTCACAAGAGCTAAGGGTGAATATTGGGTTTCCTATTTATTTTACCTTTTCTCTCCAACCTTTTGCAATGGTTTTGGGCTATATCAGGGTATCCAAGATTTAATTAATTAGATTTACTTCTGAAAAGCAAGATTACAGAAGATGGAAAGTTAGTGCCAGACTTAGGATTATATAACTTGAAATATGAATATGATATAACATAAATATAAGAAATATTCCCCAATCATTCAAAATTCAAGATATAGCAAAAGGTCTCCTTCTACATCTGTCTGATAGCCAGAAGTCAGGATCCAATGTTATCAGTTTGTTTTGTGTCTTTGCAGTTATTTTATGCATGAACAAGCAATTCATGTGGAGACACACACACACACACACACACACACACAGAAAGATTCAGGGGCAAAGGAAGCCTCTATATGGTACTGCAGATCAAAGACATTTCAGAGGCATATTAATCAAAAGGGTATGGAGAAGGGATGTGTGGGGAGCCTGCATCTGAATCCCATTGTGGGACCCAGTGAGTTCTGAGCATAGCTGCCAGAGCTGCCTGTTAAGAGGGGAGCAGGGATCCAGGAGTGCTGACAAATGGAGTTATCCCAATTTATCAGGGATTTATGTGAACAGGAAGAGAACTAGAAAGAATCTTTAGGTTTTCCTGGCTGAACATGGGAAGGCCTACAACCCAGGTGGTGGTGAGGTTATCATTCCTTCTTCATGTGGTTAGGACCTTAGAAGGGAGGGATTTCACTTTCTCAGCAGGAGCAATCCAAATGATGGATTCTGGCCACAGAGCAAGAGCTTGGAACATTTTATGTGCTCAGACATGGATGGGCCTGGGAAGAAGATTTTTATTATTCTTGCTTTTATAAATATACTTTTTTTCATTAGTATAAGAAATATATTTCAATCATTCAAAATTCAAGAGTTCAAGAGGATATATAGCAAAAGGTCTCCTTCTATACCTGTCTGATAGCCAGCAGTCAGGATCCAATGTTATCAGTTTGTTTTGTATCTTTGCAGTTATTTTATGCACGGACAAGCAATTCCTGTGGAGACACACACACACACACACACACACACACACACAGAGTTAGTTTACAAATTCTCACTATTCTAAACCTTTCTTTTAAAAATGTACCAGTCTTAGAGTTCTTTTCATACTAAGTATAATAAGAACAACAACAAAAACTTCCTCATATATACTTATGTCTGCATATTTTCTATTGACTATGTCTTAATGAATTTAACCAGTTCTCTTTGGTAGACATTTGTTTCCAAGTTTTTGTGGTTACACATAATACTTTTAGCGAAAAATCTCAAACGTGTGTGAGGCTCTTGAAGTGGAAATGATGGGTCAAGAGTACATGCACTTGAAATTTTGATATATTTCCAAATTGCTGTGTATAGAGTATAGAGGTTATTTCTTTTTTATATATTTATTTTTTTAGATGTAGATGGACACAACATCATTTATGTGGTGCTGAGGATCGAACCCAGGTCCCGCCCGCGCTAGAGGAGTGCTCTACCACTGAGCCACAATCCCAGCCCTAATATAGAGGTTATTTCTACCATCAATAAAATGCCAGGACAATATTAAATTGGAATAAAGGAAAAGGAAAAGAAAAAAACTAAGGATAATTGTGAACCAGTTTAACTAGTAGGAAGGGAAGGAAAAGCTATGATTGTGGGAGGTCCTGAGTAGTTTCACATAGAAAAAAACCGAAAAAATGAACTTTGATGATTGGCAAAGCAGGATTAACAAACTGCATATACTGAGATTACAACATAGAGCAGCAATTACAATCTCATAAACATAACTTGAACATCATGATGTGGGACTCAAGAATGGATAAATCACTTGCAAAAAACAGCTTTAAAAAAGTTTGTGAGGTGGGAGAGAAACATTTATAGTAAGAGAGGAGATGGGCCAGCCCTGAAGATAAAGAATTAGAAAGCTAAATTTAAGTGTCACATGTGATGATACACACATACCAGGAAACAATAACAACATGTGGTTAGGGAGAACTAAGGGTAATGGCTTGGCAGTGTTGGGTGTATCACATGGTCTCACAAAGCAGAGGAAGAAAAATAGATACATTTCTGTTATACATCCCCAAACTGATCAGATACAGACAAGGGGCAGTAATGGAGGGAAAGGGGCAACAATTATTTGAATAATTCCTAAAAAGTCTTCAGTTGAATACTGAAGTATTTGAAAGTTTTTTCATTTACTAGGATCTACCTAAAAAGGAAGAATATAAAACTGGGAAAGCTGCCCTTCTAGCTACAAATTTGAAGCAAAGGGAGAAAGTGCTTTATGAAGGAAAAGTGTGTTAAGAGTGAGTGGTCATTTTTATTTGAAAGTTCATGTAATTGAGCAAGGGGAAAACTAGGCACAGACAGACATGCACTTTGAAAGTTTAGAAATAAAGAATCTGGGGAACTCTAGAAGAGAAGATGATTCAATGATATTGAGCTGCTGAAAAAAATAATATAGTTCTCACTGTGCCACCTCACAGATAGTATCAATAAAAAGGAAGGACTTAACAATACCTTGAGAGAAACTAGATTTTAAAGGGACCTATACAAAAGATAGAAAGGAAATTTACTAGACAAATAAAAGTGCACCTGCATGACCAGTATCAGGAAGGGCAAACTCCCAACAAAGAATAGTGCTGCTGAGGACAATAGAAAGCCTTTTAAAAAGGTATGTCTTTATTTTTAATAAGATCAAAGGAAGAATAGGCTTGATCCTTCTAATGCCTCTGACAGGTGCAAAGAACTTAGGACAGCAGTCCCAAAGCCGTTTTTTGCAAGTGACTTTTGAAAGAGTTAAGGAAAATCAAGTGAGTTGCTGGGAAACTAAAAGTGAACCCTTCTTGATTTTTAAAATAGTGAAAATAAAAAGTTAGATGGGTTCTGTAAAACTTGCTTTATTGGGTTTGGAGTCAGCCCTCTGATGATTTATGGGAAACCAAAAGAAAAAGTAGGAATCTGTGTCCACTATGAGTGAATCACTTCAAATTCAACCTCATTGGTGTGGCTGGGAGTGTGTCTTATAGTGGTAGACCAGGAAGGTCCACACTTCAGTGGGGCATTGCAAAACCTTGCTTGGGATGGTCTTTTAGACAAGGCAAAGACATATAGACTGGGTGCTAAAATAGGTCTATTGACATCTGAATGAGCATAGGGTTGGGGACACATTATCATGTATGCATCATGTGTAATGTGTAGGTCACTTGTATGTGGCTGTTGGCTTGTTTGGGTGTGTGCATGGGGAAATTAGCATGTGTAGCATGGACACGTGTGTGTGGAAGGGAGATGTCTTTCTGTGTGCCCCTATTATGTGCCTGTCTTTGCTGTTGCTTCTGCTTAGGTGAAGCAATCTCAAAGACTGTTCATCTCAGATGTTGACATGGAAGGATGGCCATTTAACATAGCACAAAGGAGGTGTCGGGGGTTTGCTCAAACTGGAAGAAAGGCTATAGATACAACAAGTCTCAGGAAAAATGCCACGTCTTTTGGTTCCTGAGAATGGTCTACTATGGACAGTGACTTTTGGGGGGCACCTGGTGCTTACCCTCTGTATACTTCCTTCCATGTTGCTCTCCACAGGAGTTTTGCCTCTGTTCACTGACCTTGAGTGCTTTTCTCTTCTTTCTCTTCCTTCCCACAGTCAGTTCTGAATGTGATCAGTGAGCTGCAGGAGCAGATGTGTAGGCTGCAGATGGACATCCACAGGCAGATCCAAGAGCGCCTCTTACTCAGTAGGGACCACTCTGAGGAGGTGGCGGCCAGCAGCTGTATGGCTGAGCCCCAGCCCTGCAGCCAGAACTGTGCCCCTTGGGAGGGTTCACCTGTAGGAACCATACTTAAGTATTTCAGAGCATGCGTGTGTGGGGCATTTCATTGCTGGAGGGCTGGGGTTTCTCTTCTAACCAGCACAGAGTGCAGTGGCTTAGCATGGATCTGGTATTACCGTGGATCAGAGATTGGACTGTT